>NC_133063.1:4910000-5230681 GCF_048771995.1 Taeniopygia guttata | reverse complement strand
AGCCTTATTCCATGGCTGACAAGGAAGGCAATTGTCCAACAGACTTGAGGGTGTGTAGGACTTTTATTGTGACTCCAGCTCCAAGCTGCCTTTGGAGAAAGCAATCCTGAAGTGGTCCTGGTCATCTCTTCTGCTTTCTCGATTGCTTTGCTGCAAGTCTCCTTTGTTTTCATTTGAAAAGCCTTCGGAGTGGGGATTTAGATGGTGGGGGCCGATGTGATCTCTAGAAGGAATAACAGAAGTACAGTCATAGAAACAACTGCAGTATGAAACCAGCCCCACAGCCAATCCATTTCTCTCAAGTGTTTTGTCATTTCCAATGACTGGTGGGAAGTCAGGAGTCTAAAGGGAATCTAGGAAGCCAACTCATCTGCTCACTTTGGCCAGGCTAGCACACACTCTTTTTACTGAGCCACTGGCTAGGTCGCAGCCTCCTGCTGCTCCCAAAACAATCCCTGCTTTTGTCTTCACTCTAGAGGGATGCTCAGGCAAAGCCCACACAGGCCCTGCTGCCCTCAAAAGCAAAAGGAATGCCCCAAGCGCTCCCTGCCTGCATCCTAGCATCACAGTGGCTTCTGGAGGGAGTCCAAAATTTCTCTCCCAGCACCAAATCACGGAGGAACACGAGCTACAGCTCTTGCTGAGGCACACACACTATAATCCACTGCTGGATCGGACAAAGAATGCACAGGACATACTCAGCAGCTTCAGGCACCTCCTCAGCAGCCTGACAGCCAGCCCTCTCCCACAGCTCTAGCCTGGCTCTGCAGAGGACTTCCCGTGAGACCTCCCTCCTTCTGAGAGGAAGCTCTGGCTTTCCCATTCTCTTTGGGCCTGCATCACCATGCCTGCCCCCCTCAAACCTGCACTCTGGTAGCCTCTCACCACACCGCTCCCTGAAGACACAAAGGTCTCTCCAGCACGGTTTACCAAGGGCCAGCTAAGAGACAGTGCCCCCCAGACAGACAGAGTGCGGAGAAACAGTGCCCATATGGAGCACAGAGGAGTCCAAAACAACACAGAAACTCTCTTCTCACAGCCTTTGCCTTTTGACTGGCTTTGCTTCAGAACTTTGCTTGTACAGCTTGCATGCTGGCAACTTCCTGCTTCATCTCCAGCAGCCTGTTCTCCTGCTCCTTCTGTACCTCCACCAGGAAGGTACAGAAGGAGCAGCTGTGTGCCAGCAGCTGCTGTGCCTCCAAACGCTGCCCTTCCAAGTCCTTATGAGGGGAGGAAGACACTTCCACATGAAGTGCCAGCCAAGCTCCCCAGATAATCAGTGGAAGCTTCATGCCGTGCACAACCCCACACCTGAAAAGGGCACAGCAGTAGTGACTTTGTGCCCTACAGCAATGCTGTCCGAAGCAGAAAGTCAAAAGCAGGATCAGCAGGTGGGAGAATAGGAGATGCCACCTTCCTTTCCTGCTCCCATGGCTGCCCGTTTCCTGGCCCCTCTCCCCTCAGGATTTCTACCTGTTCTCAGAGGTTCATTTCCCCAAGTGCTGAAGTGCTCCTTGCCATCTCCTTTGCTTCCTGCATGATTTTGCTGCAGGGATGACAGCAATCAGGCTGTCAGAAGAGGCTTAAGAGAGGCTCCGCTGACTGGAGAAATGGATGCTGCCCAAAGGGAAAAAGAAACAAACCAAACCAAATTAAAAGAGACAAAGGGAAAAGGAACCATTCTTTTCCAAACTGAGTTCCTTACAGGGTCAAGCTGCATTCCTCTAGCACCCTGAAATACACTAACATAGGACTGAAGGCACCATCAGCACGTGAGCCTTCATGCCCAGGATGCTGCTAGCACAGGCAAACATGGCCCACAACTGCACTAGTCCATTGCTCAAGGTGTCATCACTTGCTGGGATTTTTGTCCTGACAGCACTGTGGGATTGCTGCTTGCTGTCCAAAGGTTTTGTTCCTTACAGGAAACTCAACAGACTTCTTCCAGCTCCTCTTTTCTACAGACATGAGCTATTTGAGTGTCCAAAAGAGATGTGGGGCATAAGACATTCCTCAGGAGACTCCCAAGAGCTCTGAAAATATCGATCCCACGTGTTGTTCTCAGGACCACAGCACACGCGGGTTTTCAGCAGCAAGCCAGGAGCAAGGAGACAAAGCAGCAAGGCTCAGATGTGCTCAGCTCCAGCGTGCAGGAAGAGTAGGCTCTGCCTTGGCATGGCCCCCCATCTCCTGTGCTGGCCGGCATCTTCCTTGTCAGCAGGAACAGCCAAGGAAGTGGCCTGGTCCTCGTCTGCCACAAAACCGGGCGGCAAAGCCGCAAGGATTCTCATCTACTTGAGCGGGCCAGGCAGCACATGGGTCTGGCACAAGTCCTGCTCAGCTGTCCCTGTTTGACTGGCAGAAAGCAGAGGCAGCAAGCTCAAAGAGTGGGGCAGGAGGGACAGGCTGAGTGCCCTGGGATGCTCACAAGGAGCTCCCCCACAGCCCCCGCCTTCCCACACAGCAATCCAGAAGCGCTGGGCAGGGACGGCTTTCGTCGTGTTCTTCAAGCCCACATCCCTGGCATTGCAATACTTCAGTTCCCTTTGCTAGCAGGTAAACCTGAATACAGTACCCAAGAGCAAAAGAGGGCCACAGAAATGACCAGAAGGAGGGAGCTCTCCTCTGAGGAACAGCTGTGAGAGTTGTGCTGGTTTAGCCTGGAGAAGAGCAAGCCCCAAGGAGAACTTTCAATATTTGTAGGGGCTTCTAAAAAAGATGGGGACATAGCTTTTAGTAGGGCCAATTGTAAGGGGACAAGGGTGAATAGTTTCAGCTAAAAGACACTCCATTCAGATTGGCTCTAAGGAAGAAACTGTTCCCAAGGAGAGTGCTGAAACACTGCCACAGGCTGCCCAGAGAGCTGGGAGGAGCCCCAAGCCCAGCAACGTTCAAGGTCAGCTTGGATGGGACTCTGAGCAGCCTCATCCACTTCAAGATGTCCTTGCCAGTGGCTGATGTTTTGGACTAGATGACATGCACTGGTCCCTCCTAGCCACAAAGAGTCTTGGATCCTGCTTGGCTTTCATTGGAAAAGCACCCAGAGTAGAGGTTATTAGATGGGGGGGCCCATGTGAAGCCCTGGAGTTTGCCCAAGAAACAAACCCTGACAGGGAACAGCTGCTTGGCCTGCAGCCGCTTTGCCTTGTACCTGCAGAAGTTCCTCGGCAGAGCCTCGCCTGTCCACATCCATCTGCAGGCAGCAACCCAGAAATTCACACAAGCCAGAGGGCAGCCCGAGCTTGTGCAGATCTGGTACCCCTTGCTTGCCTATCAGGTAGCTAGCCTGAAGCAAAAGGAAACACGAGAGTCTACGTGATTCTTCCATATCCTTCAGTGCTCACCTAGAGCCCATCTTCGAAGCTCCAGTCTGCAGTGTCAATTTCTTGCCTAGCAGAGGTTTAGAGATGAGCCTTCTCTCCCAAAGGATAAAAGGCTCCAGTGCAGCCCCAGCTATTTCAAGCTGCAACAGGTCTTCCCTTGACAGCTGATCTGAGCCCCCGGGATGTTTTTAGAAAGAGGGCCTTGGTGGAAGCACTTCAAGCTGTGGGCATGGGATTTTGTCTAATGGACACGGACCAGAAGGACACCGCTCTCTGAGCGTATTTGCACCTTACCGTGTCACTGTTTTCCCGAATATAAGGAGCCTCTCCTGTGGCCATTTCTATTCCCACGATGCCAAGGGACCAGGTGTCCACTTTGGGGCCGTAGGGCTCTCTTCTCACCACCTCGGGTGCCATCCACCACGTGGTGCCGACCATCGACCTCCGTTTACTCTGCTCAGGGCTGAGCAGACCACAGAGGCCAAAATCAGCTGAGGAGAAAAACAAATACTGCTTCAAGTAGGAAACCAAGGAAAAGGCTTTCTCAGGACGCCTACGTCTCAGAATGCAGTGCTGATTCGAGCTGGAAAAGCAGCTGGGCTCTCTTTCCTCAGGGCTGCAGCCAAGGACGTGGGCATTTGTCCACTTAGTTACCCCCCACGATTCCCACCGTGCCTTTTCCTCACTCACCGCAACTTTTACGCTGAAACTCTCTCCTTTTGGAAGGAACGCACACACAAACCAGAGTTACTCTTGCTACCTTGTTGCTCTCTAGACTACTCAGCACCTTACAGCTGTGCCCTGGGCTTGCAGAGCGCTCCCTGCCCTCTCCCCGGCACCACTGCTGGGCACCCGCAGCCGCTCCAAAGCAGCCCCACACCGCCTGCCCGGAGCGCTGCGCCTGACCGAGAATACCCACCCAGCTTGACGGAGCCATCCCGGCCCAGCAGGATGTTTCCACTTTTGATGTCTCTGTGGATCACCTGGTTGGCATGCAGGAAAGCCAGGCCTTGCAGGCACTGGGAGAGAAAAAAAGAAACAGGAGGCCAAAAGTGAGCCTGATCGGATTTCGCCACACACAAAAGGAGTCTGCTCCTGAAGATTCACAGATCTCAAAGGAGCGTGAGTGCTGGCAAGAGGAAGAGCTTGCTGCTGCCACACTAGGAGAGCAGGATCTTTCCAAGGGAAGGCATATCAGTGCTTGAGGGGGAAACATCAGTCACTGCTCCAGATTGTCCCCGGCAAAGCCAGTCAGAGCCATCCCTGCTGCAGTGGATGCGCTCTCCCCGTCCGCAGGACAAACAATGCTTTGCCAAAAGAGGAAAAGTCCCTGCCTTGGGTACCAAGGGCATCACTGTCAGGTGGGAGATTGGAGGACAAGGGACAGCTGACTTGGAAGTAGCTCATGTGTCAGTTTTCAGTAGCAAGCACCATGGTGGGTGCCATGCCATCCTTTGAAGTTGAGACCTGTGACAGACGAGTCTCTCTTTGGCTTTGCCACTGGTTTAAAACTTGGACACCAGCACCTTTGTGCTTACAGGCAAAGAAGGTATTATATACAGGTAGAAAGGCAAAGGCTTGGAGAGCCAAAGTGCAGAACAGAAAATGACAATGAAAACGAGACAGAGAGTTCAGTAATAGGATAGAAGAGTACAGAACAGACTAGAGTAAGAGCAGGGACACCGGCAGGCAGTTCAGCCCAGATGCTCTTTCCTTTCCGGAGCATAAGAACAACACAGAAAGAAAGCTCTGAGCATGGAATCACTCCCTTTGCAGCGCTTTCAAAGCACCAGTCTGTCCAAGCCATCCCAAGCACAAGCAGGACACCTTACCGCCCGACACACTGTTGCTATGTGTCCTTCAGCCAGACTTTTCATGCTGATCACATCAGCCAAGGAGCCTCCATCCATAAACTCCAACACCATCAGGACAACCTCATTGATAAGGTAGCCGCAAGACAAAAGCAACCGCGTGGAGCTGAATGTGCACAGCTAAATTGCCACATGGAAGAAAAGACTACAGCTGAGTTTTGAGTCCAGGTCACTGGTAAGTGAAGAGGGAATCAAGTGAAGACACACTCCACCGAGGCTATCCAGTGCTTGCTGTCTGCGCCGTCTAAATGAGGAAGGCACATCCGTGGAAAAATGGCGATTTAGGTGGCAAGCAGGGGAAAGCGGCACTTTTGTGACGCAAAGGTTAATCTGGAAGTGGACACATCCCAGCAGCTGCTTCATCTTCTTCATACACAAATTGCACCATTAATTCCAGCAGCAAGGAGGCACAGTCTCACAACCCCATATATGGCTTTTCCCACATTTAAGAAAAACCTGACCATTCAGAAGCAAATTTAGAGCTTAGGAACAGCGTGAGAACAAAGGGAGGCTTCCAGCACAGTGAAGGTTTTATGTATTATCGTATTTATTTACACTATCAGTCTAAACAAACTAGAAACTACGAGCTATCTACTACAAACTAGAAACTACAAAAAACACCAATGGCCTCTTCAAGGGCTAGTATCTCCTGTCGGCCATAAACTGCTGCGTTGCCATGATCAGAGGCTTCAGGCTGGAGGTCGGCTTGGCTGAGGTTACAAACGGATGCTGCCCAAAGAGAAAAAGAAGACATTAATTTCTACTGACCTCACAGGCAGAAAATGGCTTTCTCTGGCAAGCAGAAAGATACACAAAGGAGGGCAGTCTGTGCACCTCTGTCTCCACATCCAGGACCATGCTACATGAGCCAAACATGGCTCCCAATCCCACAAATCCATTAACCCAGATGGCTTCAGCTGAAGGAGATTTGGTCTAGGCGACCTGGAAAGGCTCCTTCCAACCCATACCAGGCCTGGATTCTTCTCTGTTTTCCTTTGAGAAGCCCCCAGACTGGAGATTCTCAGGAGCAGGGCCCATCTGCCGCCTTGGACTTGAGCAGACGAGGAGCCCCTGGCAGCGGGCGGCCGGCGCACCCGGCAGCCGCTTTGCCTTTTACCTGCAGAAGTTCCTGGGCAGACCAGCGCCTGTCCTCGTCCGTCTCCAGGCAGCAGCGCAGAAAGTCTCGCAGCCAAGCCGACTGTTGCCTGGGCTTCTGCAGCTTCGGGGTGCCCCCGGTGATTATCAGCTGCTGAACCTGGAGAAGAAGGAAATGCCACGCTCCACCTGTCTCCTTCCTAACCCAGACTGCTCACACAGACCCCACTGGACAAGCTCCACTCCCCAGTGGCTCTTTACTCCCTGCCAGAGGGAGGGAGATACCTTTCCTACCCCTACTAAAAGAACCCAAAGCCAGAGGCAGCCGTAGCCAGTCCAACATGCAAAGGTTCTTGCCTTGACCGCTGATTTCATTGGCTGATGGAATTAGGAACAACTCCATCAGCAGAAGCACACTTTGCTTCTCTCACCACTGACACCAGCTCTACAGGCGAGGCGGAAGACAGACTTTAATCTAACTTTACTATTTCCAAGGATTCCTCCCATAAATTGCAGCTCACTGCTCCCTTAGGTAAAGCTGCTCACTGCTCTCTTAGGCAAAGCTTCCATCAAGGAAAAGGCATAGTGATTTTCTTGTGCTATTCATGATGAAATGCCAAGGGGATAATCTGAGCAAGAAGCATAAGAGACTATGCAGCCTGGCACCTATCATTGTCAGGTGTTAGCAAGCTTCCCAGGCAGCAGAATGGGAGTAGATTTAGTCAGAGTGACAGGAGCATCTGAGGGTAGTTGCAGCGTACCGTGCGAGAGCTGTTCATCAGGTAAGGAGGTTCTCCTTCCACCATCTCGATTCCCACAATTCCAAAGGACCAGATGTCCACTTTGGGGCCGTAGGGCTTCTTTGTGAAAATTTCTGGTGCCATCCAGTGAGTAGTCCCAACAGCTGATCTTCGTTTGCTCTGCTCAGCGGTGAGCTGAGCAGCAAGGCCAAAATCAGCTGAGGAGAAAAAACACTCACATCAAGCCAGCGTGAAAAAGGAAAGCAAAGAAAAGAATTCCCCACTGAATCAATGTCTAAGAAGGCAGTGTGGAATCCAGCTGTACCAGGGGCATGCTGCCATTCCTCGGGCCTGCAGCTGAGGAAATACGCAATTGGCCACTTTGCAAAAGCCCCCGACTTCAGGCAGTGGCTTTTAGTCCCCTGAAGCTATTAGACTGCTGCTGCCTTGCTGGGGAAGGGACACACACAAGCCAAAGGCACTGCTGACCCCTTCTGCCCAGCTACAGCTCCCTGCACCTTGTGGCTGTGCTCTGCGCTCGCAGCAGGGCAGCCTGCACTGCCACAGGCACCAGGGAAGCGGCAGCACCCAAAGGCAGCCCCACACCGCAGCCCGCCACGGCTGAGCCTGGCCAGCAACACCTACCCAACTTGACAGAGCCGTCCAAGCCCAGGAGAATGTTGTGGCTTTTGATGTCTCGGTGGATCACTTGCTTGGAGTGAAGGAAATCCAGGCCTTGCAGGCACTGAGAGAGGAAAGAGAAACACGAGCCTGAGTGGATTTCCTCCCACAAGCAGGGCAGTGGCACACCTGCAAGACTGACTTCCTGGGGGATGCGGAGCCACGGCAGGCCAGGCTGCTGGCAAAGGCAGCAGAGCTGGCTGCTCCAACACGAGGACAGCAGAGCTTTTCTAAGGACGTGGCTGTTTGCTTTTGAAAGGGAAAGGGCAATTGTTGCTCTGGCCAGTGCCCTGCAAACACAGACTCAAGGTGCACTGCTGCAGCGCCTGTACTCTCTGCAGCCAGACAACAGTGTCTGCTTTTGCAAGCACCACTTGGGGTGCAAGGCTCTCCTTTGAGGGTGAGCTCTGTGAGAGTCCTGTGAGTATCTCTTTGTCTTTGCCACTTGCTCAACATGGTGCCACCAGCCACTTTGCTCTTGTGGGGAAGGAATGCAGCACACACAGGCTCCAGGCAAGGCTTTAGATGAGGCAATCACAAACACACTAGAAGAAGGGCAGGCACATTGGCAGGCACTTCATCTGCTCTTGCTACTGCCAGGCGTAAGAGAAATGCAGAAAGGAAGCTTGGAAGGGGAAATCTCTCCTCTCCTTATCACCCATTTGGAAGGGCCGTCCCGACCAAGCCATGGGAAGCACAAGCGCCATCCCTTACTAAAGCCAAGGAACCTCAGGGAAACGGGAAGCTGGACAAGACAAACGCACATCCAATCAATATGATTAATGCAACGTTCTCCGTTTATTCAAAATCAGGCGGTAGTTCATATAAGCTTCTATATAGTTTACAGAAACAAAGACACTCTGATTGGTAGGCTAACATTGTTTACCTTTTCCTTAAAACGGCCTGCACTATACACCATAAAACCTATACTAGTTCACACCCGGTGGTCCCTACAATACTTTAAGACTATTTTCTACCTGCGCCACAACCCTGAATTTCTAACTGCGTCAGAGGCTTTGAAGGCCCCACCAGGCCTCAATCTGAGGCCTAGCCTGGAGTAGCTCAACTTTCACAATTCATGCCCTCTTTCTCTCAAAAATATTGTAACACCTTACCTCCCGAGAGACAGCTGCTATCTCTCCTTCTGCCATATGAGTCTCCCTAATGACATCATGTAAAGAACCTCCATCCATGTATTCCATCACCAGCCAGAGTTCCTCATCCACCAGGTAGCTGAAAGGAGGAAACAACAGCCTGGAGATGAAGGTGTGCACTTACATGACCTGATGGATTCTTGCTCCTGTGTCTCTCTCAGAGGAAGACAGGAGGAATAGTCATTCACAATGCTCTACAGGGCTTGAACTCTATGCAGTCTAAAGGCTGCTTGGTATCCACACCAATGCAACAGGCCAAGGGAAATACAATCTACAGTGCTTTGTCAGCACTGGAGACCCGTGGGAAAAAATCAAATGCCAAAACAAATGAAACCATGTGGAGAGAGGACAGTAACTTTGAGGCTGTTGGCTCAGTGAGACAGGGCCAAGGCTGGTCTTTGAAAGCACACTTCAAACTAGGTATGCCAGCAAAGATGAACGCAGCCCCAATGCAATCTCCTCCCAGGACGCTGTAGATCAGCCCAGAAGCAGGAATTAACAGCTCCATCCTCTGCCAGCCACCAAAGGAGTGGTTGAACTTCTGGCTTGCAGGATGTGAATGACCTTTCATGGCAGAACAGCAGAACCACTCACCTGTCTACAAAGGTCACAAGATTGGCATTCTTATTGCCACGCATGATCTGGATTTCGTTCAGGCACACCTCGCTGTTGCTCTCTTCCAGGAGACTTATTTTCTTTATGGCCACCTAAAACAACATGGAAAACATGAACCAAAGTTGGTGGCACAGAACCACCAGGGGAACACAGAGACAGTGATGATGGGGTGACAGAGCTGGGCTGGGCCAAGCTGCCTTGTGGCTGGACATCAGACCGCTTGCTTGGGCACCTCCCAGGACAAAGAGCCAGATAGCCTTTGCCTTGGAAACCTGGCAGAAACATGGTCTATGCTGTCCACCTCAAAGCTCTAACAACACTCACCGTTCCCACAGACTTCCCCCATGGCTTTACTTGATCATCCCCATTTTCATTCACACACCTCTTGCAAGCAGAAAGTCAATTTCTGCTAGAAAACATGGAGCAAAACTGCTGGACCACCTCTAGGGGGCTTGATCATTCCACTGGCATTCTCCCTTTCACAGCAACAAAGCAAACTCTTCCAGACATGACAGATCAAATGCTGTCCTAAAACAGTTCTGCAGAAGCTGTGGCGCTGCTTGACACTTACCTCTTCCCCTGTGGCAATCTCCAGTGCCATGCACACCGTGCCAAAACCCCTAGAAACAAAACGGCCGCAGAGAAAGAAGAAGTCCTTTAGTCCCTGCAAGTGCAGGACTCCGCAGTACAAGAGGAAAAAAGTCCAGGGACAAACAGTATATGGAAGGAACTGTGGCTGCACTCACCCTCTGCCAATTGTTTCCAGTTCTGTGTATTTAGCCTCAGGATCTCCCTCGCTCACCAGCATCTCTGTAAAAATCCCAAGGAAAGATGCTCCCTTCAAAAGAGATCCCACCGTGCAGCAGATCAGAAAGGCAGCCCCACTCTCTGGGACACTGCGCCCTTTCAACTCACTCCCTCAGGAAACAACACCACCACCACACCGCCACCACCTAAAAAACAACAGCAGCAGGACAAGCAGCCCTGCAGCACAGATGGCCTGTCCAAAACTAGAAGTCTAAACTAAAATCTAAGCACATCAAGAAACAGTCAGAGGAGACAGGGATCAGAAAAGTGTAAGCAAGAGAGGTGATTGTTGCCTACAGACATTAAGGGCAGCAGGACAAACACAACCTTTCTGTTCGGGCAATGAACACTCTGGGACATTCAACAAAAGATTAAATCCTTGAAAACATGCAAGACATCTTGATTTCTGGAATCCATTTTTATCAACAGCTGCCCTTTCCAGAACAGGAAGAATATTGCAAAGTGCCTCCAGCAGAGCTAAGATCTCCAGCTTGAAGCAGGACTTTGCCTAAACAAGGCCCTTCTGCCGCTCAAGAGCAGCAGCTGATGTTCTACCCTACTGTGATGAGCCTTAGGAATGAGGTCCCTCAGCTTTTAGGACAGGCTGAGCTCTGAAGATGACCTTGGCCGTGCCCCACAGGAGCTGGGCCCCACAGGAGCTCCTGGAGGCCTCCTCATTTGCTCGGTCACAGCCTCCTGCTCAGCCAGAAACAATCTCTGCTCTGCCTTTTGCCTAGAGGGAAGCTCAGGCAAGGCCAAACCAGGCCCAGCTGCCCTCCGAGGCAGGAGCAGCAGCCCAGCGATCCCTCCCCACCTCAGAGCACAACAACAGCTCCTGTGGGGAGGCCTCAGGAGCTGGCACTCAGCTGAGGAGGAACAGGAGCTGGGACAGCTCTTGCTGACACACGCACACACACACCAGGCACTGCTGCGGCCCACAAGGGTCACAAAGGACGTACTCAGCATGGCCAGGCACTTGTCCTCTGTCCTCTCTCCCAGCAGCTCCCTGCTGCCAGAGGAACTAGTCGTGCTCCAGGTGCACGAGCTGCTCCTGCTTGAGTTTCCAGCTTGGGCACTGGGGGCTTCTTCAGCTGCAGCTCGTGCAGGTGCCACGACAGAGGAGCTGGAGCTCTGGGACAAGAAATTAATTTGGGTCACAAATGTGCCTGGCAGAGATGCCCCTCCGATCTCATTTCAAATGCAAGCCCTGAGGAAGATGCTGCTGGCCACATCCAGGGCTCTTCACCTCTCAGCTTTTGCAGCCCACTTCTCCAGCTCACGGCCCTGAACCCAAACCCTGCTTTTACATGAGGGACAAAATGTCACCAAAGACACTGCTAACCCAAACAGGCACTTACTGATGCTGGCTGCTCAGGCTGTGGGCTGACAGAAGGTGCAGGTTCATTGGCACCTTCCTCCTCTTCAGCCTCTTCCTCGGGTGCAGAGGCAGCTGGAGCAGGTGCTGGCGCTGCCCTTTTGCTCTGTGCACAGAAAGCAGCAGGAGGGTCAGGAAAGAACCTGTCATTCAGAGCCTTACGTCTCTTCAGCTACAGGCCTCGCTGCATCTCAGCTGTTCCTTTAGCTCCTGACTTTGGCTGTTCTGTGGGGAGGGCCACGTCCCTCCTGGGGACAGTGTCTCCTCATATACTGCAAGGCTGTGAACTGCACCTTTGCACTGCTCTCTTCACTGGGGACAAGGACCCTGCATAGCCCCTGGGCACAAAGGGCCTCACTTGTACCCCAGGAGCATCCAAAGACATCCTATTGCTACCTCTTGTCTCTTGCTGAGACAAATTCCCAGCCCCTGTCAGAACAGTAGGAAAGTGATGCCTAAATGTCCAAGTACCACACCCCTTCTCCAGGCCTCACAGGCTGGGGGAAGTGCTCTGGGAGAGCTGGAAAGATTCCAGTCCTCAGCATCTTCAGCCAGGCAGGGCAGGTGCTGTCTGCTCAGAAACTTGCAGCTCTGCTTTGCTCAAGCCACAGGACTAGCCAGAGCTGCCACTTACTGATGCTGGATGCTCAGGCCCTGCAGTGGCAGCAGGTGCACTTTGGTGGGAATCTTCCTCCCCTTTGGCCTCTTCTTCAGGAAGACATGCATCCAGAGGAGGCTCAGAGGTCTGTTTTGGGCTCTGCAGATAGACAGCAGTGTCAGGGACAGGTAACCTCTCCATTCAGCTCTGGAGCCAGATGCACTAAGGAGAAATCATCTGCAGAGAAATGGCATTCTAATTGTTCAAACTCAAGTCAAATGGGCCAGTTAGATGGGACTGCACTCTCTTGTACAGGAGAACTTCCATCATGGCTTCAAGCACCAAGCAACCCCACTTTCAGCTGCTTAAATGCTCTGAAAATGAGCTGGAGAAAACAGCTCAGGATCCAACTCCTCCTGCAAATTCTGCTGCTGCTGCTGCTGCTGCTGCTGCTGCTGCTGCTGCTGCTGCTGCTGCTGCTGCTGCTGCTGCTGCTGCTGCTGCTGCAAAGAGCCTGGACTGTTCTTTCATTCATCCCACAAGGCTAGCACTGGACTGCACCGGGCCCAGCTCACAGCTTGCTCCACAATTGTCAAATGCTACCCACACCAAAGGTTCCTTTCCCACTCACCCAAGGAGCGGATTCTCTCCAGACACGGGTGATGTGACCTGCAAGACAAAAGGCAAAAAGAAGCAGATGCTGTAAGGAAACTGCCTGTGCTGGGCAAGCCCACCAAATAGTCAGCAACCAAAGACAGAGCATTCTGCTTTCACTCCATCACTCCAGCAACAACCCTTGTGTCACACAGCAAGGCAACAGCACAAACTACTGCCTCGTGTCTACCCTTTGTCCTCTTTGGCCTCTCAACCCATAGAAACTCAAGACTGAGAAAGTTCCAGTGGTTCTGCAACAGGCATTCCAGCTTCTGCCCCACCCCACCCAGCAGGAGCTACAGCTCCTCTCTTCCCTGGACTTTAGTTTTCTGAAGAGATTGCATGCAGCAATTGCCATGAGCTTGCTGAAAACCCTTCCCCAAAAAAGCTTCCCCCAAGTCCCCTTTAGCCATGGTGGCAGTTCTGTGGTGACACAGTGCAGGAACAGCTCCTGGGTTCAGGAGCATACAAGAACTGCTCTGAAATGTCCATCTCAGAGGCCTTTTCCAAGCTGATCCTGTGATTTCATCCCAGAAGGAATGGCTCTTTTAGCACTCAGGAAGTGTCAAGTTCCAAAGGCACATGCTGGGATGAGGGAATGCAGACAAGAAGACTTGAACTGAGGGACTTTCCCTCAGTGCTGGAGAGCAGTGCACAGCTTTTCCAAGGACTCCTGCCAAGCTCTCCCAGTCCTCCTATCTTGGAAGTTTTCTGGCCTGAGCCAGCAAACAGAGGAGATTCCAGACCCCATGGGCACAGGCTATGGCACGGGAGGAGGGGAGCCCCTGCAGGCTACATTACAAATGCTGCCCAGGCCCCTCTGGCTAGAGACACCCCCTTCTTAGCTGCAGCTGCTGACAGCAGCTTTACCCAACTCAAGGCCTCTTGGTGGCATTTTGGTGTCCATATGCCACACTGCACAAAACCGTCCACTTACGTGCCAGCTGGGTGAAAAAGTACCCAGAATAGGCCACGGAGAAAGCCGTGCAAACTGCAGCACACACTCTCTCCATGGCCTGAGCAGCGCTGCCCAAGTCTGCACCAGACAACGCCTGCGGGGAAAAACCAAAAATCCTGCGAGTCCTGCTGGCAGAGACCTCGGCGATCAGCAGGTTCCGCCTGCAGTGAGCGTGCCACAGAGCTGCTCTGCTCACTGAGCCCTGCCGGGCCTGGGCACAGCAACTTTGCCTTGGCAACGCTGGGATGTGGCCCCTGACATCACAATAGCAGCCACCCTGGGCTGGTTTGTGAACTCACAGAGTGCAGGGAACCAGATCTTTCCTACAGCTCAGGCCAAAAAAAGCCTGCAAAGCTCTCCTCTGCTACAAAGCAAGACAAAAAGCCCTCCTAGTCCATAAGCTACTGCTCAAGGCATCTAAGAGTAACTCCAAGAACACACTAATCCCACCTGGAGAAGTTGAGCAGTGAGAAGGGAGTGGGATGTGAGGAACCACATCAGTGCTCTTTGGCCACTAATGCTTCTGAGCAAAAACCAGGAGACTTCTTCCAGCTGGACTGTGGTGGTGTGTGTTTTGTGGGATTTTGCAGCGTTTTACTGTATGAGTTAGAAATTTATTGTTAGAAAGTTTTGTTTGGTATGTTCCTTGTACCCCCTATTTCTTTCCTTCACAGTGGTTTCTCCCAGGTTGTTTACCCCTAAGTTTTCCCACCACTTGACTGTCAATCTCCCTGTTCCTCCCCTTTTACCCCAAAGTAGACGAGCCAATCCAAGTTGTGCTGCCTACCTCCTGTCAGTCCATGTAACCACCCCCATTTTGTTCTCAAAAGTCCTTTGTCAATCATCCCTATTCTTGCCGTCAGTTGGTCCCCTGAGGCTTCTCCCCTCCCCAGCTTTTCCCCATTGGTTATGACCTATGATGTAATCCTAATGTAATCTGTTGCCATTGGATATCACATGGTGACACCCCTTCATGCCCACACCCTTTATAAGTTCTGGCCTGATCCCATTTTCTTTGGCACTTGTCCCTCACCCGGTTCATGGAATAAAGTCTCCTTGAACCACATACAAGTGTCCTCTCCTTTGTCCCTCTGTCTCGAATCTTCGTGACACCTTTGTGCCAGCGTCACCCATATGGCTGCACACACCACCACCTGGTGATCCCACCGGAGACCCAGGGTCGGCTTCTAACTGATATAGTAAAACGCTGCAAAATCCCACAAAACACACACCACCACATCTCCCCCCTTTTATTTTATACATTTGATGGAACTTTGGGGAAAGATGATGTCGTGGGTATTAAACTTCAGTGACTGCTTGTTGGTCGCCTTCCCACCATTCATTTTCAGTAGTGACAGCAGCGGCAACTACAATTTTTGAAGCCGTGGACTTGGTGGTGGGGGTGGAAATGATGCGCTTTAGAATCCCAAATGCCAACGAAACTAGGAAAATAACAACAATGAGATATGCAATGTCTTTTATGATGGATACTACCCATCTGGAAAGATTCCAGTTTTTAAACATGTCTCTAAACCAGTCCTCGTTTTCTTGCTTCACACTGTCAATAAGGCTCTTCATCTCTCGGATGGACGCATGGACGCTCTGGCTCTTTGATGACAAGTCAAAGCAGCATAACCCCTCAAACTCCTGACACCCATGCCCATGTGCCAGTAGCAGAAAATCAATAGCTGCCCGATTTTGTAGGGTAGCTTTCCTGGTTACTTCCTCGTCTTCGAGGAGATTACTTAAGGCCGTCGAGGTCAAATTCGCCTGCTTTGTCACCCAACACTCTAGATTGCCCAATTCATTTAGTGCTTTGGCTGCCACCACCCATGGCAGGAACACACAGATGGCAACCCTTTTTGATTCTGCCCAATGGTAGATTTTGGCATTGCAATGTTCATCAAATTGATTTGCACTCCGTTCGGTAAATTTGGTTCTATTTTTTGATTGCTGAATTAGAATTTGGGAAAGCAGGGGAAAGACACCCCAGCGTGCATGGACCTCCGAGAAGGCAAGAGGGGATTCCTGGATA
Organism: Taeniopygia guttata; assembly: GCF_048771995.1. Taxonomy (NCBI): domain Eukaryota; kingdom Metazoa; phylum Chordata; class Aves; order Passeriformes; family Estrildidae; genus Taeniopygia; species Taeniopygia guttata. Next base: position 5,214,775 of record NC_133063.1, on the reverse strand, counting down.
TGCCCGATCTCCACAAATCAAAAACAGTCCTCGGTCCAACTTCCTGTTGTATGAGCCATCAGTTGAGGGAGCACCTACTTTGGTGACATACTGGCACCATTGGTTTGTCTGAAATTTAAGCTTATGTTGCTTAACATCCTCATACAAGTTGCGGCGAGAACTGGGCTCATAGTCAAAGTAGACACAGTAGGTGGCTTTTGTGGAGCCCAATAACTCCAATTCTTGGGGCTCAGTGTCGGCGTAGGGTAGATCGTAGACCCATTTCTGCCAGAGCACCAGGGGGTTCACAATGGGTGTCTTAGTGGTGTTAACAAGCCCCCAATACCTGAATATCTCCATCCACTTGTTTGGAGAGTTCTCATTGTTTATTAGAGTTTGGATGGTGTGCAGAGAGGTGGGATACTCCTGTAACTTAGACGGAGTCCCCACCAGGCAGGTGGACATCGGATTTTCTGCTGCACATGACCTTGTTGGAGGGCATGGGCCAGGGTTACCCACACATTTTTCTGGGGTTGCGGAACGATCCGTGCGTCCAGAGAGGACTGGTAGAAGGCCATATGCTGGAACCAAATGAGGAACAGGAACGCAGAGGTTGACATAATGTAAGTCTGAAAGAAAAAGAGACCATATAATAAATCAACGATGGAAAGAAAATGCCACTTGCTGTTACAAGATGGAGGTTTGAAAGGATTAGCGGACTCTTCTCCCCTTGCGGCATTTCCTATTCGACGCCACTGTGTCATTTTTGGGATCTTCTAAGGTGTCTGGGGAGGTGTTCTGTGTTGGACTCACTCGCTGTTCAGGGGTATAAGGTTTTACCCATTTCTTGGGGATACATCTGACTCCTGAGGACATGGACACACACGTGTATCCATGTCCCCAGATGACAAGCTGGTATGGATCCTGGATCTCTCCAGAGTCCGGATCCCTTATTAATACTGAAGGTCTTTCTTCAGGTTTTAATTGCTGATGCTGTTTAAAATGCCGCAGGACTGGCGGTTCCGGCCTATCGAAAGAGCAATTCAAAAAGTAATAGTAAAACGGGCCTTGCAGAGCCTGAGCTGCGGTGACAAGGCTGGGATGTCTCTCCACTGGCGAAGGAGGACTTTCTTTAATGTTTGATGGGTCCTTTCTATCACTGCCTGGCTGGTGGGGAAGTGTGGAATCCCCGTCTGAAGGTTAATCCCCCATTCTTGTAAAAACTCACCAAATGCCTTGGAAGTATAGGCTGGGCCATTATCAGTCTTGATGGTGGTGGGGACCCCTAAGGTCCCAAATGCCTGAATAGGATGTTTTTGCACATCTGCGGCCTTTTGTCCTCTGTGGGCTGAGGTGAAGACTGCCCCGGAGAGTGTCCACGGAAACGTGTACATGCTGGAATCTTCTGAATTTGTGTATATGTGTAATGTCAGTTTGCCACACCTCACAACTGCGGAGTCCTCTAGGGTTCACTCCAGAACTTAAAGTTGGTAAGGTGGACTCCTGGCAGTCGGGGCATGCAGCCATAATTGCTTTGGCCTGGTCACGCCGTAGGTGGAATTGGCGGACCAGACCTGGAGCATTTTGATGGAACAGCTGATGGCTCAGCTTGGCCTGCTGGACGACGTTTGGTTGGCCAGCTAGCTGTAAAGGGGCGGCCAGAGCATCAGCCCTGTGGTTGCTTTCTGCAATAAAACCAGGAAGGTCGGTGTGTGACCTCACGTGCATTACATAAAAGGGTTGCTCTCGGTGGGAAACCAGATGAATTCATTTCGAGAGCAAGCCAAATATCACCGGGTTAGAAACCTCTTTGAGCACTGCATGCTCTACCCTGGACATAACACCTGCTACGTAAGCCGAATCTGTAACAATATTAATTGGTTCTGGAAATCTCTCAAAGGCCCTGATGACAGCGTCCAACTCAGCAACTTGTGGAGAACCCTCCACAGCCTTAACATCGGCTTCCCACTGCTGAGTCTGGGGGTCCTTCCATGTCATCACCTACTTGTGGGACCCTCCGGATAAGTCAGTAAAAATGGTCAATGCCATCAGTGCTTCGTTACTTTGGTATTTTTTGGAATCAAATCAAATTGTGTTTCAAATAATTTATGACCTGGGTGGTTAATAAGAATTTATCCTGTGTAGCTGTCCAGGGATAACTGTAGGCTTTTATTGGTCTGAAGCAAGTGCTCAAGGGTTTCCTTAGACAATCTCCCCGTGGATGTCTTAATAGGGAGATGAATGCACATGAAATCACACCCTGCCAGCACCCGCAGGTGAGCCCTGGCCCCCATGATCAGCTGAGCCATCAACTCTTGTGGCCAGGTGATGCTCTTGGACATCTGATGACCAAGGAACACCCACTCTATGATTAAGATGGGATCCTTTTGATCTGTGTCCCATTGAAAGATCAGCCAATGGAGGTGCAGCAACTTACCAAGAATGATGAATCAGAAGGGCAAGCCCTCGCAGCACCAGTGGGCTTGCCTGCCTGCCAATGTGGACTGGACTTTCTCCAAAGCAGCCCTGGCCTCCTGGGTCAAAGCCTTCAGGGAATCCAACTCCTCTCTCCCCCTCAACAAGTTGAAGAGGTGGGATAGGTCCCCCGTGGTGAGCCCCAGCCAGGGTTTGATCCAGTTTAAAGATCCACACAGCTGATGGAGGTCCCGTAACGTTGAGGGGTTGTCATTAATAATTGGTCTTCGGGGAATGATGGTCCTGTTGCTGATCTCAAGGCTGAGATACTTCCAAGGCAGCAGTTGTTGCACTTTTTCCTTTTGTAACTCAAATTCAGCCGCCGACAAGGCTGCAATAGTGTCCTCCAGTGCCTCTGCAAGCACGTTGTCACTGTGGGCACAAACAAGGACATCGTCCATATAATGGTATAAGATGCAGTTTCCCCACTTGGCACACACCGGGGACAGAACTCTGGTGACATACCACTGGCAGATGGTAGGACTCTTTTTCATTCCCTATGGGAGAACTCATCAGTGGTAGCACTTCATGGGAGCCTCTCTGTTGATGGAGGGCACAGAGAAGGCAAAGCATGGTGCATCAGCTGGGTGTAGGGGAATTTGGAAGAAACAGTCTTTTATGTCTATCACCGCCAATTTCCAATTTTGGGGGAGCATAGATGGGGAAGGCATCCCTGGTTGGAGGGACCCCATGTCCTTGATGACACTGATCTTTCTCAGATCGTGGAGGAGGCGCCACTTGTCCTTCCCTGGCTTCTTAATAATGAAAACCAGAGAATTCCATGGGCTGTTGGTTTCTACTACATGTCCTTTGGCCAGTTCCTCCTTCACAATCTGAGTGAGCGCTCTTAATTTTTCCTTGCTTAGCGGCCACTGCTCTACCCAGACAGGTTTATCTGTGAGCCAATTAAGTCTTTGGGTAGGGCGCTCTTCAGTGGCTGCACCTAAAAATCCTGATAGGCGTGCAGTTCTAATTTGGCCCCCCACTGGGACATGGCGTCTCTCCTCCAGAGAGTGAACTCTGAATTCAAAACAAATGGGCGTACAAAGGCCAATTGCCCATTCGGTCCTGTAATTTGGACTATGCTCTTGGATTGCTGTGCCAATTGTGGACCCCCTACACCTGAAACCGTGCTGCCTACACTTTGCAGCTCCCACTGTGGCAGCCATTTGTGTGGAGGAATGACCGTCACGTCTGCCCCGGTGTCCATCATCCCCTGAAGTTGGATGGAATGCCCCTCGCTCTTAAGGCCACACCATATGAGGGGCTTCTCCTCTCCCAGCGTCTTGGTGTAAAAAAAAGAGGGGTCCAGATCATCACACAAAAGAGGAGGCACTGGAATGGCGTGTGCAATGATCTGTCCCTCCAGCAGGAATTGGGGGGGGGTGCACACAGCACGCCATGAGATAGAAGGTCCTAGGATCAAGTGAGAGGATTGCAGGACGGATTTCTATCTCATGTGGGGTGTGTTTAGTGTCCCCAGTGACAAGGTATTTGCAGTTCAGAAGGTTGTTCCGCCTGCAAGTTTCACAGTCTCGAATGTGGGGTAGAAGCTCTGCTGTTGCGGTAATGAAGTGCCAATCCGACTTGGAAAAATGAATAGCTTTAGTAAGTCTGAGCCTGTATGGTTCTGTTTTGTCTGTGGCATACACTTGGCTGCTGATACCGAGTACGATATGGTGCACAGCAGCCTTCACGGCAACACTTTGACCTACCCTATTTATATCATTGCACGGGGTAGGTCCATGCTCCCCAGTTAGTTTTTTGGCTGGTCTAAGGTCTCCCCTCCCCTGTTTTCCCCCCTTGTGGAGGTGCCATTCCTAGGAAGGGGCACTGGCTGATAAAGTGGCCCTCCTGCTTGCAATGGAAACATCAGCATTTGGGTGGAAAAGGCCTCGATGTTGGAGGCCTCGGGGCCACCAATGTCGAAGCCGCAACCTTTCCCATGGCTTCTTCACCACATCCCCAGCCATCAGGGTGGCCTTCCTCGTGCACTCCTCAAGAAGTTGATCAGGCATCGGAGGAGGGGACACTGAGAGTGCCAAGATGATCCACTGACAAGCTTCATTGGCATTAGTGGTGACGATCTCGAGTATGAGCTGATCTTGTAGCTCCTGCCCTTCCACTCTCTTTTCTACAGCAGCTCTCACCTGGTCCACAAAGTCAATAAACGGCTCTGCAACAGACTGCTTAAGAGCAATATATGATATAACAGGCTCCTTAGAGGGCATGCCAAGGAATGTCTGCTCTGCAGTGTCCTTTGTAAGATCTAATACAGCCCTAGGATCCCTGCAGCCTGCTTCTGAGCCTGGCTCCAGTCAACCTCACCAACAAGGTGGTTTATGGTGATTTCTTCTTCTTCTATGTCACTGGCATAATCGGCGCTCTGTAAAATACCCAGAAGGAGGTCCCCTGCTAATCTCTTCCAAGTTCTTTCCCTCATATTATATTCTGATAGAGGGAACAGGCAACTAAATAGACGCTTTAAATCGGCAGGGACCGTGGTATTAGAGTTAAATGTTGTCTTTAAAATGCTCCTAAAGAATTCACTTTTAGGGCCGAATTCACATTTGGTTTTACAGAGCTCCCTTATGAACTCATACAAGAGGGGTTCCCATCTTGGGTGTTGCCCTCTTGCATTATAGGCTACTGGAGCCAGGAACAGAGGATTGGTGTTGTTTTCCACTTTCTGTTTTCCAGGCCCAGCACTCCCACCCCCCACGTCACCGTGGGAACCGGAAGGTGGGGTGTGGGAAAGAGGAAGGTGATGGGCAGGGTCCTGGTGGGTGGAGCCTTGCGCAGGAGTGACGTAGGAAGAGGGTGGTGGTGTTACCATTGTGGGAAAAGGGGTGGGAACAGGTGACGCAACCTCAAGGGGTGGTGCAGTGGGTGGAGCGGTGCAATAGCACCTGGGAGGGGTTTGACTAATTGCTGCAAGGGAAGAGGAGGGGTTAGGGAAAGGAAGAAGAGAGTCTGGGGTGTGTGTGGGAGGGGGTAAAAAGGGATTCTGGGGAGAAGAAGTACTCACCACGTGGCAACAGCCATCTTGTGATGGTAAAGTTGCCGTCAACAGGCAGCAGCCATTTTGTGGTACCTCTCCCGAGGGGTTAAGGAAAGGGTTTGGTGGGAAAAGGAAAGGGTTTGGTGGAATAGAGCCTCCTTGAGACCAACCAGGACTATTAACAGGGTAAGAGGGATTAGGAGAAGGGTTAGGGACAGTGTCTCTGACAGTATGACCAACACTGTCAGAGCGAAGGTACCGAGGGGACCTGGGGTAGCCAGGGAGAAGGTGGCAACCCTGCGTCTTCTGTGGACGGTCTGCTCCCCCCTGTCTACCTGGTGCAGGGGAAGCGGGAATAGCAGAGTGCGGTGGGGAAAGGGGTCTAGGGAGAACTGGGGATAGTGCAATGGATTAGTCTTAGTATCCCATCCATCTTGACCACTCTCTGTATCCTTCACAACATTCCAAATCAACAGAAATAATTTCACAAAACCTCCTTTCACTGAAGGATCACCCCTCTTGCTGCCCTCAGTCAAAACCACTTCAACACTCTCCATTCTCGAAAGCAGCAAACAAGAAGAAGCACTACTTCAATTACATTTAGAGGTTTCTCCTAGCTACAGAGACCAGGTCATGAATCTTTCAGCACTGTTTATTCATTTTACATCACAGCCATGGATGTGATTTCAGCAGGGAAATGCCATGACCAGAAATGCAAGAGGGATCCTTCTTTCTGGCTCCCTCTAGCAGAGAGGCCTTGGGACCAAAGCACCACCACCATTTCCCCCCCCCAGTTTTGTCCTTCCACAGTATTTTTAGGCCAGGGGGCTGAGATGGGTGGCACGGAAGTGACAGCTCTGACACACAACTGAAACCATCAGGGCCAGGGTAGCACGTGAGACTGTTTTTCTCCTCCAGCAGAACAGTGCAGCTCAGAGTGGTGACACTGATACCAAGTGAGTTCAGCCAAGCCAAAAGGGAGTCCAGCCAAGCCCAGTGGAGCCCAGCAGGGTGGTAGGAAGAGGCAGTGGAGCGGCAGATCCGATTCCCACGCACACGCCCAGCATGGCAGACTGATGGTAGCGGCAGTGCCAAACAGAGCTCTGCAGGGAGAGACACCCATCACCATCGCCGCTGCCACCACCAGTGCTGCAGAGAGGGAGCAGGAAACTGCCACTGCAGGCCCACAGCTGCTCCAGGCAGCACCAGCAGCGCCCATCTACCGTCAGAATCATTCTGTAAGCCCTCACCATCTTCTCCTTGTTCCGGGGGCCCCATGTGACACTTCACCTTTGTCGCTTACGTCATTACCTCTTTTGTACAATTTTATTTTTATTGTTGCAAAATGCGTTTTTTTTTTTTTTCCTTGCTACATTGCTACATTTCTAACATTTCTGGCCTCTCATAGATTGGTTTTTCCGTTGTCCCCCTCCATTGTCGTGGAGAAGGGGAGAGAGGAGAGGCAGTACAAGGACTATCTCAGGCTGAGGACATAGAAAGAAGGGAAGGTCTTAGAAAGAAAAAGAAACCCTTATGCTGCCTCTTTTGGAAGCAATAAAAGATCAGGTTTCTTAATATCCAGCCACAAGTCTTTGGAGTCTTGAGAGCCAAGAAGCACAGGAGCCCAGAAACCTTGTTGTGAGAGGCTAGAGATTGCTGGCTCCAAACATTTCAGGTGCTTATGTGGGGAAAGGGGCAGATCAAGCCTCGCTCTGGAGAGGTGATGCTCTGCTCTGCACACCCCACACTCCCAGGCCTGTATCCCAGCCCAGCAGTGGCCGGTGATCCCAGGCACAGCGGAGGCAATGCTCCACCCCTGTGTCTGGAACCCCTAACCCAGCTCCTAAATGGCCACGTGAGTGGCAGCCCCATGTGGGGGAAGGCCCCAGGAAAGCCAACGGGATTTTAACTCAGGCTATGTGGTAACCACATGTCTTTGCCCTACCTCCTCTTGGAATTCTATTAGCTGAACACCATTGGAACCAGGAATGGCAGATGTGTTGGTTCTTTTCTATATATTTTCTCTCATTCTCTCTTCCTCTTTGTTCTTCCAATTTCATTCTCGCAGACTTTTCAGTAACTTAAAATCTAACAGGCTTGGAATTTTTTAAGTTGAATACGCTAAGTTAATGCTTGATGGAATGCTTTATGTTGATTGAATCCTGCTCTAAATGTTTTGCCAAAGTTCTCTGATTTTCAAAAGTTGCCTGGGAAGATTTTTGTGTTGTTCCGACCTCTTGAGAACATCTTGTCCATAATTCTCCTGCTTTTCTACATCAGAGTTCGTGAACAAGTTGAAGTCCTTTGAAAGTGTCTCACTGAGCAACGTTTTAGGGGCCTTACATTTGAACTGGTGCAATGAGCAGGGTATTCTTGAGGTGACATGGGCATTTGATCCAGCAGTAACTGCTCATGACATAATAAAGGAGAAACAAATTTTCAGTCAAGGCTGCTATCTTCTGGCAGAAAAGTAATAGACTCTCATGCAGAAAATGATGTGAACTGCTCTCTACTGACAGACCTGCTAAAAGCTTCTATAGAAAGCTTGTCCAGCCCTGAAGAGAGACGGAGACTGAGAAAAACTAGCACTATCCACAGTTAATGGTGGAGAAAACATGAATTTTGCTAGAAGAAACTTTGAAAATCCCAGTACAGGACCATGCCCGGTATCCATATGCATGGAGGTTGGACTCAGAGAGCTCTGTGTTGCCAAGCAGCTAGAAAAGGAACTGAATCAGTTTCCAATTGCCTTGGAGCCTGAAATAATAGCCAGCCTCAGGGCAGAGCAGGAATGGAATGCTGGGATGAAGCCAGCCCCAGAACCTGAGAAGCCAGTTAAACACGCTGGTCCAAAGCCAAAGAGCTGCAGAGCTGCAGCTGAGCAGTGCTGGGGAAGGCCTGGAACCAGTGTGTTCTAGAAAGTTCCAGAAACAAATCACATCTGGCCAATCAACGGCTGTTGATCTGCATGGCCACTCCCAGTCGGTCCCAGAGTCCTTTACTCTCTATGATAAGCTCACCAGAAGTTCTCTGGGTGTCATCCATTGTGGCTTTTCTTCTCCCGAGGCTTCCTGTTGCTCATTGATAGTCTGATGTGTGGCCACTTCATGGCCCATCCCCTCCAGGACAAGCTCCCACAACTCCCCCTTTTTGGTTTTATCGAAAATGAAAGGTATAACAATCATAGTAAAAATAATAACCTTGTCTTAACTAAAAACAACACAATACTTCATAGACTTTAACTAAACTTGAGAACTAAAATAAACAGGTGAGTTCATATTGCAGAGAATAACTAAACAAGAAGTAAATACAATTTCCATTTCTCCTCACTTCTAAGGGCCCGAGTCCCAGGCATCTCTCTGCCAATTCATTTCCCCTCACTTACCCATAAATCAAAAGAGAAGAGAAAATCAAAAGGACTGGCTATGGTACCTTCCCCCGGTGCCCTCCCCCAAACACACAAGCCAAAAGAAAAGGCTTTAGGGAGGACCAGCCTGTGAGGACCTTATGGTGTGGCCGGGCACGGGTCTCCTGTGGGGCACCAGAGTCGCTCCTCCGGCTGTCCGGAGGGTGACGACTCTCCTGCATAAATAATTAAAGAACTGGGGTGACTGGCTTCTGAGGGTCTCCTGTATCGGGAATCTCTGAAACATGAATTACAACAAAAATCGGGGACTGCTAATACAACAGGGAAGCGGGAGCAGGGTTGAGGGCTGTCACAAGGTGGGTTAGGGTAGAATCCGGGGAGGCATTGCCAGTGCCATCCTGGCATGGGCACGGAAAAGGAGGGCAGATGGCAGATGGCTGGTGGCTGGCCTGTGCTCTTGAGCAGGTTGCATCTCCAGTCCTGTCTTTCTCAGGGATAGTGGGTTCAGGGACACGCGGCAGTGAAAACGAAAACTGGGAAATAAAGTCTGCGAAATATTGTGCAACTAAAATTTAAACTGAAATGACCATCAAATATACCACCAATTGCCACCAAACATCGCACAGTAAATGATTTTCAATAATCACTATATGATCACTATATATCACTAATAATGTAACAATGTACATTGAAATGAATAACCGGAGTCCATGGGAAACGTTAAAGGCTAAAATCCAGGGGACATGATAAGGGAAAGGTTAAAGTCTAGGGGACATTCTTTCAGGGCATAGCCCCAAGAAGTCCTCCAGCAGGCCCACAGGCCTCCACAGTGGCTCACGCAGATCCAAACTACACAAGTCTTCACTCCCACATGTTGGCCTTAGTTCCCGTGGCAGAACTTGCCTTCCCACTGGACACTCACCTGTGCCCGAGCCTGTGGAGAAGCCCGGCTCCCTCCCCCTCTGCCCACAGCAGCACAGACACTCCCAACCTTTCCCAAGAGCTGCAACACAACCACAGCCACAGCAGCATGCCCTGCACTGCCACCACTCCTCTGCACCATTTTGTCCCACTCTGCTCCTCGAGTCACTGCTGCCAGCCTGTCTCTCCACTAGAGGTTTTGGCCTGGAGGCACCAAGGTCAGAAGACCTTTGCCCACTTCCAGACCATGCCACAAACCCCATATATGGCTTTTCCCACATTTAGGAAACACCTGACCATTCAGAAGCAAATTTAGAGCTAATTCACAGGGTGAGAACAAAGGGAGACTTCCAGCACAGTAAAGGTTTTATGTATAATCGTATTTATTTACACTATCAATCTAAACAAACTAGAAACTATGAGCTATCAGCTAGAAACTAGAAACTACAAAAAACACCAATGGCCTCCTGCAGGGCTAGTATCTCCTGTCGGCCATAAACTGCTGCGTTGCCATGATCAGAGGCATCAGGCTGGAGGTCGGCTTGGCTGAGGTTACAAAAGGATGCTGCCCAAAGAGAAAAAGAAGAAATTAATATCTACTGACCTCACAGGCTGAAACTGGCTTTCTCTGGCAAGCAGAAAAATACACAAAGGAGGGCATTCTGTGCACCTCTGTCTCCACATCCAGGACCATGCTACATGAGCCAAACATGGCTCCCAATCCCACAAATCCATTAACCCAGATGGCTTCAGCTGAAGGAGATTTGGTCTAGGCGACCTGGAAAGGCTCCTTCCAACCCATGCCAGGCCAGGATTCTCCTCTGTTTTCCTTTGAAAAGCTCCCAGACTGGAGATTCTCAGGAGCAGGGCCCATCTGCCGCCTTGGACTTGAGCAGACGAGGAGCCCCTGGCAGCGGGCGGCCGGCGCACCCGGCAGCCGCTTTGCCTGTTACCTGCAGAAGTTCCTGGGCAGACCAGCGCCTGTCCTCGTCCGTCTCCAGGCAGCAGCGCAGAAAGTCTCGCAGCCAAGCCGACTGTTGCCTGGGCTTCTGCAGCTTCGGGGTGCCCCCGGTGATTATCAGCTGCTGAACCTGGAGAAGAAGGAAATGCCACGCTCCACCTGTCTCCTCCACACCCCAAACTGCTCACACAGACCCCACTGGACAAGCTCCACTCCCCAGTGGCTCTTTACTCCCTGCCAGAGGGAGGGAGATACCTTTCCCACCCCTACTAAAAGAACCCAAAGCCAGAGGCAGCCGTAGCCAGTCCAACATGCAAAGGCTCTTGCCTTGATCCCTGATTTCATTGGCTGATGGAATTAGGAGCAACTCCATCAGCAGCAGCACACTTTGCTTCTCTCAGCACTGACACCAGCTCTACAGGCGAGGTGGAAGACAGACTTTAATCTAACTTTACTATTTCCAAGGATTCCACCCATAAAATGCAGCTCACTGCTCCCTTAGGTAAAGCTGCTCACTGCTCTCTTAGGCAAAGCTTCCATCAAGGAAAAGGCATAGTGATTTTCTTGTGCTATTCATGATGAAATGCCAAGGGGATAATCTGGGCAAGAAGCATAAGAGACTATGCAGCCTGGCACCTATCATTGTCAGGTGTTAGCAAGCTTCCCAGGCAGCAGAATGGGAGTAGATTTAGTCAGAGTGACAGGAGCATCTGAGGGGAGTTGCAGCGTACCGTGCGGGAGGTGTTCATCAGGTAAGGAGGTGCTCCTTCCACCATCTCGATCCCCACAATTCCAAAGGACCAGATGTCCACTTTGGGGCCGTAGGGCTTCTTTGTGAAAATTTCTGGGGCCATCCAGTGAGTAGTCCCAACAAGTGATCTTCGTTTGCTCTGCTCAGCGGTGAGCTGAGCAGAAAGGCCAAAATCAGCTGAGGAGAAAAAACACTCACATCAAGCCAGCTTGAAAAAGGAGAGCAAAGAAAAGAATTCCCCACTGAATCAATGTCTAAGAAGGCAGTGTGGAATCCAGCTGTACCAGGGGCATGCTGCCATTCCTCGGGCCTGCAGCTGAGGAAATACGCAATTGGCCACTTTGCAAAAGCCCCCGACTTCAGGCAGTGGCTTTTAGTCCCATGAAGCTATTAGACTGCTGCTGCCTTGCTGGGGAAGGGACACACACAAGCCAAAGGCACTCCTGACCCCTTCTGCCCAGCTACAGCTCCCTGCACCTTGTGGCTGTGCTCTGCGCTCGCAGCAGGGCAGCCTGCACTGCCACAGGCACCAGGGAAGCCGCAGCACCCAAAGGCAGCCCCACACCGCAGCCCGCCACGGCTGAGCCTGGCCAGCAACACCCACCCAACTTGACAGAGCCGTCCAAGCCCAGGAGAATGTTGTGGCTTTTTACGTCTCGGTGGATCACTTGCTTGGAATGAAGGAAATCCAGGCCTTGCAGGCACTGAGAGAGGAAAAAGAAACACGAGCCTGAGTGGATTGCGTCCCACAAGCAGGGCAGTGGCACACCTGCAAGACTGACTTCCTGGGGGTTGGTGAGCCACGGCAGGCCAGGCTGCTGGCAAAGGCAGCAGAGCTGGCTGCTCCAACACGAGGACAGCAGAGCTTTTCTAAGGGCGTGGCTGTTTGCTTTTGAAAGGGAAAGGGCAATTGTTGCTCTGGCCAGTGCCCTGCAAACACAGACTCAAGGTGCACTGCTGCAGCGCCTGTACTCTCTGCAGCCAGACAACAGTGTCTGCTTTTGCAAGCACCACTTGGGGTGCAAGGCTCTCCTTTGAGGCTGAGCTCTGTGAGAGTCCTGTGAGGATCTCTTTGTCTTTGCCACTTGCTCAACATGGTGCCACCAGCCACTTTGCTCTTGTGGGGAAGGAATGCAGCACACACAGGCTCCCGGCAAGGCTTTAGAGAGGCAAACACAAACACACTAGAAGAAGGGCAGGCACATTGGCAGGCACTTCATCTGCTCTTGCTACTGCCAGGCATAAGAGAAAGGCAGAAAGGAAGCTTGGAAGGGGAAATCTCTCCTCTCCTTATCACCCATTTGGAAGGGCCGTCCCGACCAGGCCATGGGAAGCACAAGCGCCATCCCTTACCTCCCGAGAGACAGCTGCTATCTCTCCTTCTGCCATATGAGTCTCCATAATGACATCGTGTAAAGAACCTCCGTCCATGTATTCCATCACCAGCCAGAGTTCCTCATCCACCAGGTAGCTGAAAGGAGGAAACAACAGCCTGGAGATGAAGGTGTGCACTTACATGACCTGATGGATTCTTGCTCCTGTGTCTCTCTCAGAGGAAGACAGGCGGAATAGTCATTCACAATGCTCTACAGGGCTTGAACTCTATGCAGTCTAAAGGCTGCTTGGTATCCACACCAATGCAACACGCCAAGGGAGATACAATCTACAGCGCTTTGTCAGCACTGGAGACCCGTGGGAAAAAATCAAATGCCAAAACAAATGAAACCATGTGGAGAGAGGACAGGAACTTTGAGGCTGTTGGCTCAGTAAGAAAGGGCCAAGGCCGGTCTTTGAAAGCACACTTCAAACTAGGTATGCCAGCAAAGATGAATGCAGCCCCAATGCAATCTCCTCCCAGGACGCTGTAGATCAGCCCAGAAGCAGGAATTAACAGCTCCATCCTCTGCCAGCCACCAAAGGAGTGGTTGAACTTCTGGCTTGCAGGATGTGAATGACCTTTCATGGCAGAACAGCAGAACCACTCACCTGTCTACAAAGGTCACAAGATTGGCATTCTTATTGCCACGCATGATCTGGATTTCATTCAGGCACACCTCGCTGTTGCTCTCTTCCAGGAGACTAATTTTCTTTATGGCCACCTAAAACAACATGGAAAACATGAACCAAAGTTGGTGGCACAGAACCACCAGGGGAACACGGAGACAGTGATGATGGGGTGACAGAGCTGGGCTGGGCCAAGCTGCCTTGTGGCTGGACATCAGACCGCTTGCTTGGGCACCTCCCAGGACAAAGAGCCAGATAGCCTTTGCCTTGGAAACCCGGCAGAAACATGGTCTATGCTGTCCACCTCGAAGCTCTAACAACACTCACAGTTCCCACAGACTTCCCCCATGGCTTTACTTGATCATCCCCATTTTCATTCACACTCCTCTTGCAAGCAGAAAGTCAATTTCTGCCAGAAAACATGGAGCAAAACTGCTGGACAACCTCTAGGGGACTTGATGATTCCACTGGCATTCTCCATTTCACAGCAACAAAGCAAACTCTTCCAGACATGACAGATCAAATGCTGTCCTAAAACAGTTCTGCAGAAGCTGTGGCGCTGCTTGACGCTTACCTCTTCTCCTGTGGCAGTCTCCACTGCCATGCACACCGTGCCAAAACCCCTAGAAACAAAACAGCCACAGAGAAAGAAGAAGTCCTTTAGTTCCTGCAAGTGCAGGACTCCGCAGTACAAGAGGAAAAAAGTCCAGGGACAAACAGTAAATGGAAGGAACTGTGGCTGCACTCACCCTCTGCCAATTGTTTCCAGTTCTGTGTATTTAGCCTCAGGATCTCCCTCGCTCACCAGCATCTCTGTAAAAATCCCAAGGAAAGATGCTCCCTTCAAAAGAGATCCCACCGTGCAGCAGATCAGAAAGGCAGCCCCACTCTCTGGGACACTGCGCCCTTTCAACTCACTCCCTCAGGAAACAACAACACCACCACACCGCCACCACCTAAAAAGCAACAGCAGCAGGACAAGCAGCCCTGCAGCACAGATGGCCTGTCCAAAACTAGAAGTCTAAACTAAAATCTAAGCACGTCAAGAAACAGTCAGAGGAGACAGGGATCAGAGAACTGTAAGCAAGAGAAGTGATTGTTGCCTACAGACATTAAGGGCAGCAGGACAAACACAATTTTTCTGTTTGGGCAATGAACACTCTGGGACATTCAACAAAAGATTTAATCCTTGCAAACATGCAAGGCATCTTGGGTTCTGGAATCCATTTTTATCAACAGCTGCCCTTTCCAGAACAGGAAGAATATTGCAAAGTGCCTCCAGCAGAGCTAAGATCTCCAGCTTGAAGCAGGACTTTGCCTAAACAAGGCCCCTCTGCCGCTCAAGAGCAGCAGCTGATGTTCTACCCTACTGTGATGGGCCTTAGGAATGAGGTCCCTCAGCTTTTAGGACAGGCTGAGCTCTGAAGATGACCTTGGCCTTGCCCCACAGGAGCTGGGCCCCACAGGAGCTCCTGGAGGCCTCCTCGTTTGCTCAGTCACAGCCTCCTGCTCAGCCAGAAACAATCTCTGCTCTGCCTTTTGCCTAGAGGGAAGCTCAGGCAAAGCCAAACCAGGCCCAGCTGCCCTCCGAGGCAGGAGCAGCAGCCCAGAGATCCCTCCCCACCTCAGAGCACAGCAACAGCTCCTGTGGGGAGGCCTCAGGAGCTGGCACTCAGCTGAGGAGGAACAGGAGCTGGGACAGCTCTTGCTGACACACACACACACACACCAGGCACTGCTGCGGCACACAAGGGTCACAAAGGACGTACTCAGCATGGCCAGGCACTTGTCCTCTGTCCTCTCTCCCAGCAGCTCCCTGCTGCCAGAGGAACTAGTCGTGCTCCAGGTGCACGAGCTGCTCCTGCTTGAGTTTCCAGCTTGGGCACTGGAGGCTTCTTCAGCTGCAGCTCGTGCAGGTGCCACGACAGAGGAGCTGGAGCTCTGGGACAAGAAATTAATTTGGGTCACAAATGTGCCTGGCAGAGATGCCCCTCCGATCTCATTTCAAATGCAAGCCCTGAGGAAGATGCTGCTGGTCACATCCAGGGCTCTTCACCTCTCAGCTTTTGCAGCCCACTTCTCCAGCTCAAGGCCCCTAACCCAAACCCTGCTTTTACATGAGGGACAAAATGTCACCAAAGACACTGCTAACCCAAACAGGCACTTACTGATGCTGGCTGCTCAGGCCGCGGGCTGACAGCAGGGGCAGGTTCATTGGCACCTTCCTCCTCTTCAGCCTCTTCCTCGGGTGCAGAGGCAGCCGGAGCAGGTGCTGGCGCTGCCCTTTTGCTCTGTGCACAGACAGCAGCAGGAGGGTCAGGAAAGAACCTGTCATTCAGAGCCTTACGTCTCTTCAGCTACAGGCCTCGCTGCATCTCAGCTGTTCCTTTAGCTCCTGACTTTGGCTGTTCTGTGGGGAGGGCCACGTCCCTCCTGGGGACAGTGTCTCCTCATATACTGCAAGGCTGTGAACTGCACCTTTGCACTGCTCTCTTCACTGGGGACAAGGACCCTGCATAGCCCCTGGGCACAAAGGGCCTCACTTGTACCCCAGGAGCATCCAAAGACATCCTATTGCTACATCTTGTCTCTTGCTGAGACAAATTCCCAGCCCCTGTCAGAACAGTAGGAAAGTGATGCCTAAATGTCCAAGTACCACACCCCTTCTCCAGGCCTCACAGGCTGGGGGAAGTGCTCTGGGAGAGTTGGAAAGATTCCAGTCCTCAGCATCTTCAGCCAGGCAGGGCAGGTGCTGTCTGCTCAGAAACTTGCAGCTCTGCTTTGCTCAAGCCACAGGACTAGCCAGAGCTGCCACTTACTGATGCTGGATGCTCAGGCCCTGCAGTGGCAGCAGGTGCACTTTGGTGGGAATCTTCCTCCCCTTTGGCCTCTTCTTCAGGAAGACATGCATCCAGAGGAGGCTCAGAGGTCTGTTTTGGGCTCTGCAGATAGACAGCAGTGTCAGGGACAGGTAACCTCTCCATTCAGCTCTGGAGCCAGATGCACTAAGGAGAAATCATCTGCAGAGAAATGGCATTCTAATTGTTCAAACTCAAGTCAAATGGGCCAGTTAGATGGGACTGCACTCTCTTGTACAGGAGAACTTCCATCATGGCTTCAAGCACCAAGCAACCCCACTTTCAGCTGCTTAAAAGCTCTGAAAAGGAGCTGGAGAAAACAGCTCAGGATCCAACTCCTCCTGCAAATTCTGCTGCTGCTGCTGCTGCTGCTGCTGCTGCTGCTGCTGCTGCTGCTGCTGCAAAGAGCCTGGACTGTTCTTTCATTCATCCCACAAGGCTAGCACTGGACTGCACCAGGCCCAGCTCACAGCTTGCTCCACAATTGTCAAATGCTACCCACACCAAAGGTTCCTTTCCCACTCACCCAAGGAGCGGATTCTCTCCAGACACGGGTGATGTGACCTGCAAGACAAAAGGCAAAAAGAAGCAGATGCTGTAAGGAAACTGCCTGTGCTGGGCAAGCCCACCAAATAGTCAGCAACCAAAGACAGAGCATTCTGCTTTCACTCCATCACTCCAGCAACAACCCTTGTGTCACACAGCAAGGCAACAGCACAAACTACTGCCTCGTGTCTACCCTTTGTCCTCTTTGGCCTCTCAACCCATAGAAACTCGAGACTGAGAAAGTTCCAGTGGTTCTGCAACAGGCATTCCAGCTTCTGCCCCACCCCACCCAGCAGGAGCTACAGCTCCTCTCTTCCCTGGACTTTAGTTTTCTGAAGAGATTGCATGCAGCAATTGCCATGAGCTTACTGAAAACCCTTCCCCAAAAAAGCTTCCCCCAAGTCCCCTTTAGCCATGGTGGCAGTTCTGTGGTGACACAGTGCAGGAACAGCTCCTGGGTTCAGGAGCATACAAGAACTGCTCTGAAATGTCCATCTCAGAGGCCTTTTCCAAGCTGATCCCGTGATTTCATCCCAGAAGGAATGGCTCTTTTAGCAATCAGGAAGTGTCAAGTTCCACAGGCACATGCTGGGATGAGGGAATGCAGACAAGAAGACTTGAACTGAGAGACTTTCCCTCCGTGCTGGAGAGCAGTGCACAGCTTTTCTAAGGACTCCTGCCAAGCTCTCCCAGTCCTCCTATCTTGCAAGTTGTCTGGCTTGAGCCAGCAAACTGAGGAGATTCCAGACCCCATGGGCACAGGCTATGCCACGGGAGGAGCGGAGCCCCTGCAGGCTACATTACAAATGCTGCCCAGGCCCCTCTGGCTAGAGACACCCCCTTCTTAGCTGCAGCTGCTGACAGCAGCTTTACCCAACTCAAGGCCTCTTGGTGGCATTTTGGTGTCCATATGCCACACTGCACAAAACCGTCCACTTACGTGCCAGCTGGGTGAAAAAGTACCCAGAATAGGCCACGGAGAAAGCCGTGCAAACTGCAGCACACACTCTCTCCATGGCCTGAGCAGCGCTGCCCAAGTCTGCACCAGACAACGCCTGCGGGGAAAAACCAAAAATCCTGCGAGTCCTGCTGGCAGAGACCTCGGCGATCAGCAGGTTCCGCCTGCAGTCAGCGTGCCACAGAGCTGCTCTGCTCACTGAGCCCTGCGGGGCCTGGGCACAGCAACTTTGCCTTGGCAACGCTGGGATGCGGCCCCTGACATCACAATAGCAGCCACCCTGGGCTGGTTTGTGAACTCACAGAGTGAAGAGAACCAGATCTTCCCTACAGCTCAGGCCAAAAAAAAGCCTGCAAAGCTCTCCTCTGCTACAAAGCAACACAAAAAGCCCTCCTAGTCCATAAGCTACTGCTCAAGGCATCTAAGAGTAACTCCAAGAACACACTAATCCCCTATAGCCCACCCGGAGAAATTGAGCACTGAGAAGGGAGCGGGATGTGAGGAACCACATCAGTGCTCTTTGGCCACTAATGCTTCTGAGCAAAAACCAGAAGGCTTCTTCCAGTTGGACCTTGCTCAGTTCAGGAAAGCAGCAAACAAGGAGAAGCACTACTTCAATTACATTTAGAGGTTTCTCCTAGCTACAGAGACCAGGTCATGGATCTTTCAGCACTGTTTATTCATTTTACTCACAGCCATGGGTGTGATTTCAGCAGGGAAATGCCATGACCACAAATGCAAGGGGGATCCGTCTTTCTGGCTCCCTCTAGCAGAGAGGCCTTGGGACCAAAGCACCACCACCATTTCCCTGCCAGTTCTGTCCTTCCACAGTAGTTTTTAGGCCACGGAGTTGAGATGGGTGGCACGGAAGTGACAGCTCTGACACACAACTGAAACCATCAGGGCCAGGGTGGCACGTGGGACTGTTTTTCCGCTCCAGCAGAACAGTGCAGTCCAGAGTGCTGACACTGATACCAAGTGAGTTCAGCCAAGCCAAAAGGGAGTCCAGCCAAGCCCAGTGGAGCCCAGCAGGGTGGTAGGAAGAGGCAGTGGAGCGGCAGATCCGATTCCCACGCGCACGCCCAGCGTGGTGGACTGATGGTAGCGGCAGTGCCAAACAGAGCTCTGCAGGGAGAGACACCCATCACCATCGCCGCTGCCACCATCTGCCGCGTCCTCGCCCCCAACCACTGATCTCCAGTCCACTCAGCCCCAGCTAGCTCTCCAAGGGGCGAGTAGGGCAGCAAGAAGCACTCCCTGCTGGACCTGGATGGGCTTTTGGGAGTGCCTCCATTGCTCCCAAGGCGTAGCTGATCCCACTGGCGAATAACAAAGAGTTTCTTGTCAGGGGTAGAACTACAAAGCTTTATTGAGACTGCAAAGAGCCTAACTGCGCCTGAACACAACCTGCTGACAAGAGCACCAGAGAGGTGCAAACCACAAATTAAATAGAGAGAAGGAGGAGAACTGACTCGCCAATGAGAAAACAGTAAGGAGTGGCTCTTGTACAAACTGACAATGAGGGTATCCAATAAGGGAGGAAAGGGGAAGGGGCCCCAGGCCCTCACCCAATCACCTGACGCTCTGGATGGAAGCTTCAAGATGTAAAGGAAGGCACACCGAGTGACGGACAAGGCATCTGGGAGGAGACAGGGGAATGTCTCTGTACTTAGAGGGGGATGGACACTTGAGGAGGGATGGGAAAACTAGGGATAAACCAAAGGGGCACAGAGGGGTACAAGGGGATAAACCATTTTAAAATCGAAATACAATGAAAATACAATAAAGTATAAAAACACAACTCCACAATCGGGTACTGCTAATACAACAGGAAAGCAGGAGCAGGGTTGAGGGATGTCACAAAGTGGGTTAGGGTAGAATCTGGAAAGGCAGGGGAGGCATGGCCAGTGCCCTCCTGGCAAGGGCATGGAAAAGGAGGGTAGATGGCAGATGGCTGGTGGCTGGCCTGTACTCTTGAGCAGGTTCATCTCCAGTCCTGTCCTTCTCAAGGATAGTGGGTACAGGAATGTGGCGGATGAATACGAAAACTGGAAAAGGAAGTCTGTTAAATATTGTGCAACTAAAATTTAAATTTAAATGATCATCAAATATACTGTCAATTGCCACAAAACATTGCACAGTAAATGATTTTCAATAATCACTATATGATCACTATATATCACTAATAATGTAACAATGTACATTGAAATGAAAAACCGGAGTCCATGGGAAAGGTTAAAGGTTAAAGTCTAGGGGACATTCTTCCAGGGCATAGCCCCAAGAAGTCCTCCAGCAGGCCCACAGGCCTCCACAGTGGCTCACGCAGATCCAAACTGCACAAGTCTTCACTCCCACATGTTGGCCTTAGTTCCCGTGGCAGAACTTGCCTTTCCACTGGACACTCATCTGTGCCCGAGCCTGTGGAGAAGCCCGGCTCCCTCCCCCTCTGCCCACAGCAGCACAGACACTCCCAACCTTTCCCAAGAGCTGCAACACAACCACAGCCACAGCAGCATGCCCTGCACTGCCACTACTGCTCTGCTCCATTTTGCCCCACTCTGCTCCTCTAGTCACTGCTGCCAGCCTGTCTCTCCACTAGAGGTTTTGGCCTGGAGGCACCAAGGTCAGAAGACCTTTGCCCACTTCCAGACCATGCCACAAACTCCATATATGTCTTTTCCCACATTTAAAAAACACCTGACCATTCAGAAGCAAATTTAGAGCGTATGCACAGCGTGAGAACAAAGGGAGGCTTCCAGCACAGTGAAGGTTTTATTGTATTATCGTATTTATTTACACTATCAGTCTAAACAAACTAGAAACTACGAGCTATCAACTAGAAACTAGAAACTACAAAAAACATCAATGGCCTCTTGCAGGGCTAGTATCTCCTGTCGGCCATAAACTGCTGCGTTGCCATGATCAGAGGCGTCAGGCTGGAGGTCGGCTTGGCTGAGGTTACAAAAGGATGCTGCCCAAAGAGAAAAAGAAGACATTAATTTCTACTCCCCTCTCAGGCTGAAACTGGCTTTCTCTGGCAAGCAGAAGGATACACAAAGGAGGGCATTCTGTGCACCTCTGTCTCCACATCCAGGACCATGCTACATGAGCCAAACATGGCTCCCAATCCCACAAATCCATTAACCCAGATGTCTTCAGCTGAAGGAGATTTGGTCTAGGCGACCTGGAAAGGCTCCTTCCAACCCATACCAGGCCAGGATTCTCCTCTGTTTTCCTTTGAAAAGCCCCCAGACTGGAGATTCTCAGGAGCAGGGCCCATCTGCCGCCTTGGACTTGAGCAGACGAGGAGCCCCTGGCAGCGGGCGGCCGGCGCACCCGGCAGCCGCTTTGCCTTTTACCTGCAGAAGTTCCTGGGCAGACCAGCGCCTGTCCTCGTCCGTCTCCAGGCAGCAGCACAGAAAGTCTCGCAGCCAAGCCGACTGTTGCCTGGGCTTCTGCAGCTTCGGGGTGCCCCTGGTGCTTATCAGCTGCTGAACCTGGAGAAGAAGGAAATGCCACGCTCCACCTGTCTCCTTCACACCCCAAACTGCTCACACAGACCCCACTGGACAAGCTCCACTCCCCAGTGGCTCTTTACTCCCTGCCAGAGGAAGGGAGATACCTTTCCTACCCCTACTAAAAGAACCCAAAGCCAGAGGCAGCCGTAGCCAGTCCAACATGCAAAGGCTCTTGCCTTGACCCCTGATTTCATTGGCTGATGGAATTAGGAGCAACTCCATCAGCAGCAGCACACTTTGCTTCTCTCAGCACTGACACCAGCTCTACAGGCGAGGTGGAAGACAGACTTTAATCTAACTGTACTATTTCCAAGGATTCCTCCCATAAATTGCAGCTCACTGCTCCTTTAGGTAAAGCTGCTCACTGCTCTCTTAGGCAAAGCTTCCATCAAGGAAAAGGCATAGTGATTTTCTTGTGCTATTCATGATGAAATGCCAAGGGGATAATCTGACCGAGAAGCATAAGAGACTATGCAGCCTGGCACCAATCATTGTCAGGTGTTAGCAAGCTTCCCAGGCAGCAGAATGGGAGTAGATTTAGTCAGAGTGACAGGAGCATCTGAGGGTAGTTGCAGCGTACCGTGCGGGAGGTGTTCATCAGGTAAGGAGGTGCTCCTTCCACCATCTCGATCCCCACAATTCCAAAGGACCAGATGTCCACTTTGGGGCTGTAGGGCTTCCTTGTGAAAATTTCTGGGGCCATCCAGTGAGTAGTCCCAACAGCTGATCTTCGTTTCCTCTGCTCAGCGGTGAGCTGAGCAGCAAGGCCAAAATCAGCTGAGGAGAAAAAACACTCACATCAAGCCAGCTTTAAAAAGAAAGCAAAGAAAAGAATTCCCCACTGAATCAATGTCTAAGAAGGCAGTGTGGAATCCAGCTCTACCAGGGGCATGCTGCCATTCCTCGCGCCTGCAGCTGAGGAAATATGCAATTGGCCACTTTGCAAAAGCCCCCGACTTCAGGCAGTGGCTTTTAGTCCCCTGAAGCTGTTAGACTGCTGCTGCCTTGCTGGGGAAGGGACACACACAAGCCAAAGGCACTCCTGACCCGTTCTGCCCAGCTACAGCTCCCTGCACCTTGTGGCTGTGCTCTGCGCTGGCAGCAGGGCAGCCTGCACTGCCACAGGCACCAGGGAAGCGGCAGCACCCAAAGGCAGCCCCACACCGCAGCCCGCCACGGCTGAGCCTGGCCAGCAACACCCACCCAACTTGACAGAGCCGTCCAAGCCCAGGAGAATGTTGTGGCTTTTGATGTCTCGGTGGATCACTTGCTTGGAGTGAAGGAAATCCAGGCCTTGCAGGCACTGAGAGAGGAAAAAGAAACACGAGCCTGAGTGGATTGCGTCCCACAAGCAGGGCAGTGGCACACCTGCAAGACTGACTTCCTGGGGGATGCGGAGCCAGGGCAGGCCAGGCTGCTGGCAAAGGCAGCAGAGCTGGCTGCTCCAACACGAGGACAGCAGAGCTTTTCTAAGGGCGTGGCTGTTTGCTTTTGAAAGGGAAAGGGCAATTGTTGCTCTGGCCAGTGCCCTGCAAACACAGACTAGAGGTGCACAGCTGCAGTGCCTGTACTCTCTGCAGCCAGACAACAGTGTCTGCTTTTGCAAGCACCACTTGGGGTGCGAGGCTCTCCTTTGAGGCTGAGCTCTGTGAGAGTCCTGTGAGGATCTCTTTGTCTTTGCCACTTGCTCAACATGGTGCCACCAGCCTCTTTGCTCTTGTGGGGAAGGAATGCATCACTCACAAGCTCCAGGCAAAGCTTTAGAGAGGCAAACACAAACACACTAGAAGGGCAGGCATATTGGCAGGCACTTCATCTGCTCTTGCTACTGCCAGGTGTAAGAGAAATGCAGAAAGGAAGCTTGGAAGGGGAAATCTCTCCTCTCCTTATCACCCATTTGGAAGGGCCGTCCCGACCAAGCCATGGGAAGCACAAGCGCCATCCCTTACCTCCCGAGAGACAGCTGCTATCTCTCCTTCTGCCATATGAGTCTCCCTAATGACATCGTGTAAAGAACCTCCGTCCATGTATTCCATCACCAGCCAGAGTTCCTCATCCACCAGGTAGCTGAAAGGAGGAAACAACAGCCTGGAGATGAAGGTGTGCACTTACATGACCTGATGGATTCTTGCTCCTGTGTCTCTCTCAGAGGAAGACAGGAGGAATAGTCATTCACAATGCTCTACAGGGCTTGAACTCTATGCAGTCTAAAGGCTGCTTGGTATCCACACCAATGCAACAGGCCAAGGGAAATACAATCTACAGCGCTTTGTCAGCACTGGAGACCCGTGGGAAAAAATCAAATGCCAAAACAAATGAAACCATGTGGAGAGAGGACAGGAACTTTGAGGCTGTTGGCTCAGTGAGACAGGGCCAAGGCTGGTCTTTGAAAGCACACTTCAAACTAGGTATGCCAGCAAAGATGAATGCAGCCCCAATGCAATCTCCTCCCAGGACGCTGTAGATCAGCCCAGATGCAGGAATTAACAGCTCCATCCTCTGCCTGCCACCAAAGGAGTGGTTGAACTTCTGGCTTGCAGGATGTGAATGACCTTTCATGGCAGAACAGCAGAATCACTCACCTGTCTACAAAGGTCACAAGATTGGCATTCTTATTGCCACGCATGATCTGGATTTCATTCAGGCACACCTCGCTGTTGCTCTCTTCCAGGAGACTAATTTTCTTTATGGCCACCTAAAACAACATGGAAAACATGAACCAAAGTTGGTGGCACAGAACACCAGGGGAACACAGAGACAGTGATAATGGGGTGACAGAGCTGGGCTGGGCCAAGCTGCCTTGTGGCTGGACATCAGACCGCTTGCTTGGGCACCTGCCAGGACAAGGAGCCAAATAGCCTTTGCCTTGGAAACCTGGCAGAAACATGGTCTATGCTGTCCACCTCAAAGCTCTAACAACACTCACCGTTCCCACAGACTTCCCCTATGGCTTTACTTTATCATTCCCATTTTCATTCACACTCCTCTTGCAAGCAGAAAGTCAATTTCTGCCAGAAAACATGGAGCAAAACTGCTGGACAACCTCTAGGGGGCTTGATCATTCCACTGGCATTCTCCGTTTCACAGCAACAAAGCAAACTCTTCCAGACATGACAGATCAAATGCTGTCCTGAAACACTTCTGCAGAAGTTGTGGCGCTGCTTGACGCTTACCTCTTCTCCTGTGGCAGTCTCCACTGCCATGCACACCGTGCCAAAAGCCCTAGAAACAAAACGGCCGCAGAGAAAGAAGAAGTCCTTTAGTCCCTGCAAGTGCAGGAATCCACAGTACAAGAGGAAAACAGTCCAGGGACAAACAGTATATGGAAGGAACTGTGGCTGCACTCACCCTCTGCCAATTGTTTCCAGTTCTGTGTATTTAGCCTCAGGATCACCCTCGCTCACCAGCATCTCTGTAAAAATCCCAAGGAAAGATGCTCCCTTCAAAAGAGATCCCACCCTGCAGCACATCAGAAAGGCAGCCCCACTCTCTGGGACACTGTGCCCTTTCAACTCACTCCCTCAGGAAACAACAACACCACCACACCGCCACCACCTAAAAAACAACAGCAGCAGGACAAGCAGCCCTGCAGCACAGATGGCCTGTCCAAAACTAGAAGTCTAAACTAAAATCTAAGCACATCAAGAAAGAGTCAGAGGAGACAGGGATCAGAAAAGTGTAAGCAAGAGACGTGATTGTTGCCTACAGACATTAAGGGCAGCAGGACAAACACAACCTTTCTGTTCGGGCAATGAACACTCTGGGACATTCAACAAAAGATTTAATCCTTGCAAACATGCAAGGCATCTTGGGTTCTGGAATCCATTTTTATCAACAGCTGCCCTTTCCAAAACAGGAAGAATATTGCAAAGTGCCTCCAGCAAAGCTAAGAACTCCTGCTTGAAGAAGGACTTTGCCTAAACAAGGCCCTTCTGCCGCTCAAGGGCAGCAGCTGATGTTCTACCCTACTGTGATGGGCCTTGGGAATGAGGTCCCTCAGCTTTTAGGACAGGCTGAGCTCTGAAGATGACCTTGGCCGTGCCCCACAGGAGCTGGGCCCCACAGGAGCTCCTGGAGGCCTCCTCATTTGCTCGGTCACAGCCTCCTGCTCAGCCAGAAACAATCTCTGCTCTGCCTTTTGCCTAGAGGGAAGCTCAGGCAAGGCCAAACCAGGCCCAGCTGCCCTCCGAGGCAGGAGCAGCAGCCCAGCGATCCCTCCCCACCTCAGAGCACAGCAACAGCTCCTGTGGGGAGGCCTCAGGAGCTGGCACTCAGCTGAGGAGGAACAGGAGCTGGAACAGCTCTTGCTGACACACGCACACACCAGGCACTGCTGCGGCACACAAGGGTCACAAAGGACGTACTCAGCATGGCCAGGCACTTGTCCTCTGTCCTCTCTCCCAGCAGCTCCCTGCTGCCAGAGGAACTAGTCGTGCTCCAGGTGCACGAGCTGCTCCTGCTTGAGTTTCCAGCTTGGGCACTGGAGGCTTCTTCAGCTGCAGCTTGTGCAGGTGCCACGACAGAGGAGCTGGAGCTCTGGGACAAGAAATTAATTTGGGTCACAAATGTGCCTGGCAGAGATGCCCCTCCGATCTCATTTCAAATGCAAGCCCTGAGGAAGATGCTGCTGGTCACATCCAGGGCTCTTCACCTCTCAGCTTTTGCAGCCCACTTCTCCAGCTCAAGGCCCCGAACCCAAACCCTGCTTTTACATCAGGGACAAAATGTCACCAAAGACACTGCTAACCCAAACAGGCACTTACTGATGCTGGCTGCTCAGGCCGTGGGCTGACAGCAGGGGCATGTTCATTGGCACCTTCCTCCTCTTCAGCCTCTTCCTCGGGTGCAGAGGCAGCCGGAGCAGGTGCTGGTGCTGCCCTTTTGCTCTGTGCACAGAAAGCAGCAGGAGGGTCAGGAAAGAACCTGTCATTCAGAGCCTTACGTCTCTTCAGCTACAGGCCCCGCTGCATCTCAGCTGTTCCTTTAGCTGCTGACTTTGGCTGTTCTGTGGGGAGGGCCAGGTCCCTCCTGGGGACAGTGTCTTCTCATATCCTGCAAGGCTGTGAACTGCACCTTTGCATTGCTCTCTTCACTGGGGACAAGGAGCCTTAACAGGCCCTGGGCACAGAGGGCCTCACTTGTACCCCAGGAGCATCCAAAGACATCCTATTGCTACCCCCTTGTCTCTTGCTGAGACAAATTCCCAGTCCCTGTCAGAACAGTAGGAATGTGATGCCTAAATGTCCAAGTTCCACACCCCTTCTCCAGGCCTCACAGGCTGGGGGAAGTGCTCTGGGAGAGCTGGAAAGATTCCAGTCCTCAGCATCTTCATCCAGGCAGGGCAGGTGCTGTCTGCTCAGAAACTTGCAGCTCTGCTTTGCTCCAGCCACAGGACTAGCCAGAGCTGCCACTTACTGATGCTGGATGCTCAGGCCCTGCAGTGGCAGCAGGTGCACTTTGGTGGGAATCTTCCTCCCCTTTGGCCTCTTCTTCAGGAAGACATGCATCCAGAGGAGGCTCAGAGGTCTGTTTTGGGCTCTGCAGATAGACAGCAGTGTCAGGGACAGGGACCTTTCTATTCAGCTCTAGAGCCAGATGCATTAAGGAGAAATCATCTGCAGAGAAATGGCATTCTAATTGTTCAAACTCAAGGAAAATGGGCCAGTTAGATGGGACTGCACTCTCTTGTACAGGAGAACTTCCATCATGGCTTCAAGCACCAAGCAGCCCCACTTTCAGCTCCTTAAAAGCTCTGAAAAGGAGCTGGAGAAAACAGCTCAGGATCCAACTCCTCCTGCAGCTGCTGCTACTGCTTCTGCTGCTGCTGCAAAGAGCCTTGACTGTTCTTTCATTCATCCAACCAGGCTGGCATTGGACTGCACCAGGCCCAGCTCACAGCTTGCTCCACAATTGTCAAATGCTACCCACACCAAAGGCTCCTTTCCCACTCACCCAAGGAGCGGATTCTCTCCAGGCACGGGTGATGTGACCTGCAAGACAAAAGGGAAAAAGAAGCAGATGCTGTAAGGAAACTGCCTGTGCTGGGCAAGCCCACCAAATAGTCAGCAACCAAAGACAGAGCATTCTGCTTTCACTCCATCACTCCAGCAGCAACCCTTGTGTCACACAGCAAGGCAACAGCACAAACTACTGCCTCGTGTCTACACTTTGTCCTCTTTGGCCTCTCAACCTACAGAAACTCGAGACTGATAAAGTCCCAGTGGTTCTGCAACAGGCATTCCAGCTTCTGCCCCACCCCACCCAGTAGGAGCTACAGCTCCTCTCTTCCCTGGACTTCAGTTTTCTGAAGAGATTGCATGCAGCAATTGCCATGAGCTTACTGAAAACCCTTCCCCAAAAAAGCTTCACCCAAGTCCCCTTTAGCCATGGTGGCAGTTCTGTGGTGACACACCACAGGAACAGCTCCTGGGTTCAGGAGCATACAAGAACTGCTCTGAAATGTCAATCTCAGAGGCCTTTTCCAAGCTGATCCTGTGATTCATCCCAGAAGGAATGGCTCTTTTAGCAATCAGGAAGTGTCAAGTTCCACAGGCACATGCTGGGATGAGGGAATGCAGACAAGAAGACTTGAACTGAGGGACTTTTCCCTCAGTGCTGGAGAGCAGTGCACAGCTTTTCCAAGGACTCCTGCCATGCTCTCCCAGTCTTCCTATCTTGGAAGTTGTCTGGCTTGAGCCAGCAAACTGAGGAGATTCCAGACCCCATGGGCACAGGCTATGCCACGGGAGGAGCGGAGCCCCTGCAGGCTACATTACAAATGCTGCCCAGGCCCCTCTGGCTAGAGACACCCCCTTCTTAGCTGCAGCTGCTGACAGCAGCTTTACCCAACTCAAGGCCTCTTGGTGGCATTTTGGTGTCCATAGGCCACACTGCACAAAACCGTCCACTTACGTGCCAGCTGGGTGAAAAAGTACCCAGAATAGGCCACGGAGAAAGCCGTGCAAACTACAGCACACACTCTCTCCATGGCCTGAGCAGCGCTGCCCAAGTCTGCACCAGACAACGCCTGCGGGGAAAAACCAAAAATCCTGCGAGTCCTGCTGGCAGAGACCTCGGCGATCAGCAGGTTCCGCCTGCAGTGAGCGTGCCACAGAGCTGCTCTGCTCACTGAGCCCTGCCGGGCCTGGGCACAGCAACTTTGCCTTGGCAACGCTGGGATGCGGCCCCTGACATCACAATAGCAGCCACCCTGGGCTGGTTTGTGAACTCACAGAGTGCAGAGAACCAGATGTTCCCTACAGCTCAGGCCAAAAAAAGCCTGCAAAGCTCTCCTGCAAAGCTACAAAGCAACACAAAAAGCCCTCCTAGTCCATAAGCTACTGCTCAAGGCATCTAAGAGTAACTCCAAGAACACACTAATCCCCTACAGCCCACCCGGAGAAATTGAGCACTGAGAAGGGAGTAGGATGTGAGGAACCACATCAGTGCTCTTTGGCCACTAATGCTTCTGAGCAAAAACCAGGAGGCTTCTTCCAGCTGGACTGTGGTGGTGTGTGTTTTGTGGGATTTTGCAACGTTTTACTGTATGAGTTAGAAATTTATTATTAGAAGGTTTTGTTTGGTATCTTCCTTGTACCCCTTCCTTCACAGTGGTTTCTCCCAGGTTGTTTACCCCTAATTTTTCCCACCACTTGACTCTCAATCTCCCTGTTCCTCCCCTTTTACCCCAAAGTAGACGTGCCAATCCAAGTTCTTCTGCCCACCTCCTGTCAGTCAGTTTAACCACCCCCATTTTGTTCTCAAAAGTTCTTTGTCAATCATCCTTATTATTGCCGTCACTTGGTCCCCTGAGGCTTCTCCCCTCCCCAGCTTTTCCCCATTGGTTATGACCTATGATGTAATCCTAATGTAATCTGTTGCCATTGGATGTCACATGGTGACACCCCTTCATGCCCACACCCTTTATAAATTCTAGCCTGATCCCATTTTCTTTGGCACTTGTCCCTCACCCGGTTCATGGAATAAAGTGTCCCTTAACCACATACAAGTGTCCTCTCCTTTGTCCCTCTGTCTCAAATCTTCATGACACCTTTGTGCCAGCGTCACCCTCACGGCTGCACACACCACCACCTGGTGATCCCACCGGAGACCCAGGGTCGGCTTCTAACTGATATAGTAAAACGCTGCAAAATCCCACAAAACACACACCACCACATCTTCCCCTTTTTATTTTATACATTTGATGGAACTTTGGGGAAAGATGATGTCATGGGTATTAAACTTCAGTGACTGCTTGTTGGTTGCCTTCCCACCATTCGTTTTCAGTAGTGACAGCAGCGGCGTCTACAATTTCTGAAGCCGTGGACTTGGTGGTGGGGGTGGAAATGATGCACTTTAGAATCCCAAATGCCAACGAAACTAGGAAAATAACAACAATGAGATATGCAATGTCTTTTATGATGGATACTACCCATCTGGAAAGATTCCAGTTTTTAAACATGTCTCTAAACCAGTCCTCGTTTTCTTGCTTCACACTGTCAATAAGGCTCTTCATCTCTCAGATGGACTCATGGACGCTCTGGCTCTTTGATGACAAGTCAAAGCAGCATAACCCTTCAAACTCCTGACACCCATGCCCATGTGCCAGTAGCAGAAAATCAATAGCTGCCCGATTTTGTAGCGTAGCTTTCCTGGTTATTTCCTCGTCTTCGAGGAGATTACTTAAGGCCGTCGAGGTCAAATTCGCCTGCTTCGTCACCCAACACTCTAGATTGCCCAATTCACTTAGTGCTTTGGCTGCCACCACCCATGGCAGGAACACACAGATGGCAACCCTTTTTGATTCTGCCCAATGGTAGATTTTGGCATTGCAATGTTCATCAAATTGATTTGCACTCCGTTTGGTAAATTTGGTTCTATTTTTTTGATTGCTGAATTAGAATTTGGGAAAGCAAGGGAAAAACGCCACAGAGTGCATGGACCTCCAAGAAGGCAAGAGGGGATTCCTGGATATGCCCGATCTCCACAAATCAAAAACAGTCCTCGGTCCAACTTCCTGTCGTATGAGTCATCAGTTGAGGGAGCACCCAATTTGGTGACATACTGGCACCATTGGTTTGTCTGAAATTCAAGCTTATGTTGCTTAACATCCTCATACAAGTTGCGGCGAGAACTGGGCTCATAGTCAAAGTAGACACAGTAGGTGGCTTTCGTGGAGCCCAATAACTCAGATTCTTGGGGCTCAGTGTCGGCGTAGGGTAGATTGTAGACCCATTTCCGCCAGAGCACCAGGGGGTTCACAATGGGTGTCTTAGTGGTGTTAACAAGCCCCCAATACCTGAATATCTCCATCCACTTGTTTGGAGAGTTCTCATTGTTAATTAGAGTTTGGATGGTGTGCAGAGAGGTGGGATACTCCTGTAACTTAGACGGAGTCCCCACCAGGCAGGTGGACATCGGATTTTCTGCTGCGGGTGACCTTGTTGGAGGGCATGGGCCAGGGTTACCCACACATTTTTCTGGGGTTGCGGAACAATCCATGCGTCCAGAGAGGACTGGTAGAGGGCCATATGCTGGAACCAAATGAGGAACAGGAACACAGAGGTTGACATAATGTAAGTCTGAAAGAAAAAGAGACCATATAATAAATCAACGATGGAAAGAAAATGCCACTTGCTGTTACAAGATGGAGGTTAGAAAGGATTAGGGGACTCTTCTCCCCTTGCAGCGTTTCCTATTCGATGCCACTGCGTCATTTGTGGGATCTTCTAAGGTGTCTGGGGAGGTGTTCTGTGTTGGACTCACTCTCTGTTCAGGGGTATAAGGTTTTACCCATTTCTTGGGGATACATCTGACTCCTGAGGACATGGACACACACGCGTATCCACGTCCCCAGATGACAAGCTGGTATGGATCCTGGATCTCTCCAGAGTCCGGATCCCTTATTAATACTGGAGGTCTTTCTTCAGGTTTTAATTGCTGATGCTGTTTAAAATGCTGCAGGACTGGCGGTTCCGGCCTATCGAAAGAGCAATTCAAAAAGTTAATAGTAAAACGGGCCTTGCAGAGCCTGAGCTGCGGTGACAAGGCTGGGATGTCTCTCCACTGGTGAAGGAGGACTTTCTTTAATGTTTGATGGGTCCTTTCTATCACAGCCTGGCTGGTGGGGAAGTGTGGAATCCCCGTCCAATGGTTAATCCCCCATTCTTGTAAAAACTCACCAAATGCCTTGGAAGTATAGGCTGGGCCATTATCAGTCTTGATGGTAGTGGGGACCCCTAAGGTCCCAAATGCCTGAATAGGATGTTTTTGCACATCTGCGGCCTTTTGTCCTCTGTGGGCCAAGGTGAAGACTGCCCCGGAGAGTGTCCACGGAAACGTGTACATGCTGGAATCTTCTGAATTTGTGTATATGTGTAATGTCAGGTTGCCACACCTCACAACTGCGGAGTCCTCTAGGGTTCACTCCAGAACTTAAAGTTGGTAAGGTGGACTCCTGGCAGTCGGGGCATGCGGCCATAATTGCTTTGGCCTGGTCACGCCATAGGTGGAATTGGCAGACCAGACCTGGGGCATTTTGATGGAACAGCTGATGGCTCAGCTTGGCATGGTGGACAATGTTTGGTCGGCCAGCTAGCTGTAAAGGGGTGGCCAGAGCATCTGCCCTGTGGTTGCTTTCTGCAATAAAACCAGGAAGGTCGGTGTGTGACCTCACGTGCATTACATAAAAGGATTGCTCTCGGTGGGAAACCAGATTAATTTATTTCGAGAGCAAGCCAAATATCACCGGGTTAGAAACCTCTTTGAGCACTGCATGGTCTGCCCTGGACACAACACCTGCTACGTAAGCCGAATCTGTAACAATATTAATTGGTTCTGGAAATCTCTCGACGGCCCTGATGACAGCGTCCAACTCAGCAACTTGTGGAGAACCCTCCACAGCCTTAACATCGGCTTCCCACTGCTGAGTCTGGCGGTCCTTCCATGTCATCACCTACTTGTGGGACCCTCTGGATAAGTCAGTAAAAATGGCCAATGCCATCAGTGCTTCGTTATTTTGGTATTTTTTGGAATCAAATCAAATTGTGTTTCAAATAATTTATGACCTGGGTGGTTAATAAGAATTTATCCTGTGTAGCTGTCCTGGGATAACTGTAGGCTTTTATTGGTCTGAAGCAAGTGCTCAAGGGTTTCCTTAGACAATCTCCCCGTGGATGTCTTAATAGGGAGATGAATGCACATGAAATCACACCCTGCCAGCACCCGCAGGTGAGCCCTGGCCCCCATGATCAGCTGAGCCATCAACTCATGTGGCCTGGTGATGCTCTTGAACATCTGATGACCAAGGAACACCCACTCTATGATTAAGAGGGGATCCTGTTGATCTGTGTCCCATTGAAAGATCAGCCCATGGAGGTGCAGCAACTTACCAAGAATGATGAATCAGAAAGGCAGGCCCTCGCAGCACCAGTGGGCTTGCCTGCCTGCCAATGTGGACTGGACTTTCTCCAAAGCAGCCCTGGCCTCCTGGGTCAGAGCCCTCGGGGAATCCAACTCCTCTCTCCCCCTCAACAAGTTGAAGAGATGGGATAGGTCCCCCGTGGTGAGCCCCAGCCAGGGTTTGATCCAGTTTAAAGACCCACACAGCTGATGGAGGTCCCATAACGTTGAGGGGTTGTCATTAATAATTGGTCTTTGGGGCATGATGGTCCCGTTGCTGATCTCAAGGCTGAGATACTTCCAAGGCAGCAGTTGTTGCACTTTTTCCTTTTGTAACTCAAATTCAGCCGCCGACAAGGTTGCAATAGTGTCCTCCAGTGCCTCTGCAAGCACGTTGTCACTGTGGGCACAAACAAGGACATCGCCCATATAATGCAGTTTCCCCACTTGGCACACACTGGGGACAGAACTCTTGTGACATACCACTGGCAGATGGTAGGACTCTTTTTAATCTCCTATGGGTGAACTTGCCAGTGGTAGAACTTCATGGGATCCTCTCTGTTGATGGAGGGCACAGAGAAGGCAAAGCATGGTGCATCAGCTGGGTGTAGGGGAATTTGGAAGAAACAGTCTTTTATGTCTATCACCGCCAATTTCCAATTTTGGGGGAGCAGAGATGGGGAAGGTATCGCTGGTTGGAGGGACCCCATGTCCTTGATGACATTATTGATCTTTCTCAGATCGTGGAGGAGGCGCCACTTGTCCTTCCCTGGCTTCTTAATAATGAAAACCAGAGAATTCCACGGGCTGTTGGTTTCTACTATACGGCCTTTGGCCAGTTCCTCCTTCACAATCTGAGTGAGCGCTCTTAATTTTTCCTTGCTTAGCGGCCACTGCTCTACCCAGACAGGTTTATCTTTGAGCCAATTAAGTCTTTGGGTAGGGCGCTCTTCAGTGGCTGCACCTAAAAATCCTGAGAGGCAGGCAGTTCTAATTTGGCCCCCCACTGGGGCATGGCGTCTCTCCTCCAGAGAGTGAACTCTGAATTCAAAACAAATGGGCGTACAGAGGCCAATTGCCCATTCGGCCCTGTAATTTGGACTATGCTCTTGGATTGCTGTGCCAATTGTGGACCCCCTACACCTGAAACCATGCTGCCTACACTTTGCAGCTCCCACTGTGGCAGCCATTTGTGTGGAGGAATGACCGTCACGTCTGCCCCAGTGTCCATCATCCCCTGAAGTTGGATGGAATGCTGTCCTAGGGTGACTGTTATGGTGTTTGTATCTCCAATCGTGTGTTCTGTTTACGTTTGATATTATGTTCTGTGCTTTCAGAACTGACTCTGAAAGTGAAGGTTTGTTTTGCTGTGTTATCATCTGGTTCACCTCCCCCCATGTCTGCTGGAAAGCTAGAAAAGGCTAGGGCTGGCTGGCTGGCTTTTGCTTTGCTTGCTTGCTTGCTTGGCTTGCTTGCTTTGCCTGCTTTCTTGCTTTGCTTCCTAGTTAGGTTAAGCAGTCCAATTCTTTCCCTGGACTGTTGCTTTTTCCTTTCCTCGTTCTGAATATCATCCAACCTGCTCTGGACTGGGATCTGGGAAACACCAAGGAACACCAGGAGCCTGCATTTGGTGATCTGCAGCAGCCATCCCCAGTGCTGGAGAGCAATTCAGAGGGGTGAAAGAGTTTTGTTGTCATCTTGTGTTGTTAATTGTTTTGGTGCTGGGGAGTGCTTTGTTTGTTGAATAAACAGGTTCTTTTCCACTTCTCTCTCTCAGAGGAAATTTTTCCCTGAACCAGGTGGGTGGAGAGGAGCCGTGGGGGTTTATTTCCTGGGTTTTCCCCAAATTTGCCCTAAACTAGGACAAATGCCCCTCGCTCTTAAGGCCACACCATATGAGGGGCTCCTCCTCTCCCAGCGTCTCGATGTAAAAAAAAGAGGGGTCCAGATCATCACACAAAAGAGGAGGCACTGGAATGGCCTGTGCAATGATCTGTCCCTCCGGCAGGAATTGGGGGGGTGCACACAGTACGCCATGAGATAGAAGGTCCTAGGATCAAGTGAGAGGATTGCAGGAGGCATTTCTATCTCATGTGGGATGTGTTTAGTGTCCCCAATGACAAGGTATTTGCAGTTCAGAAGATCGTTCCACCTGCGAGTTTCACAGTCTCGAATGTGGGGTAGAAGCTCTGCTGTTGCGGTAATGAAGTGCCAATCCTACTTGGAAAAATGAATAGCTTTAGTAAGTCTGAGCCTGTATGGTTCTGTTTTGTCTGTGGCATACACTTGGCTGCTGATACCAAGTATGATATGGTGCACAGCAGCCTTCACAGCAACACTTTGACCTACCCTATTTATATCATTGCACGGGGTAGGTCCATGCTCCCCAGTTAGTTTTTTGGCTGGTCTAAGGTCTCCCCTCCCCTGTTTTCCCCACTTGTGGAGGTGCCATTCCTAGGAAGGGGCACTGGCTGATAAAGTGGCCCTCCTGCTTGCAATGGAAACATCAGCATTTGGGTGGAAAAGGCCTCGATGTTGGAGGCCTCGGGGCCACCAATGTTGAAGCCGCAACCTTTCCCATGGCTTCTTCACCACATCCCCAGCCATCAGGGTGGCCTTCCTCGTGCACTCCTCAAGAAGTTGATCAGGCGTCGGAGGAGGGGACACTGAGAGTGCCAAGATGATCCACTGACAATCTTCATTGGCATTGGTGGTGACGATCTCGAGTATGAGCTGATCTTGTAGCTCCTGCCCTTCCACTCTCTTTTCTACAGCAGCTCTCACCTGGTCCACAAAGTCAATAAACGGCTCTGCAACAGACTGCTTAAGAGCAATATATGATATAACAGGTTCCTTAGAGGGCATGCTAAGGAATGCCCGCTCTGCAGTGTCCTTTGTAAGATCTAATACAGCCCTAGGAATCCCTGCAGCCTGCTTCTGAGCCTGGCTCCAGTCACCCTCACCAACAAGGTGGTTTATGGTAATTTCTTCTTTTTCTATGTCAGTGGCATAATCGGCGCTCTGTTAATTACCCAGAAGGAGGTCCCCTGCTAATCTCTTCTAAGTTCTTTCCCACATTTTATATTCCGATAGAGGGAGCAGGCAACTAAATAGACGCTTTAAATCGGCAGGGACCATGGTATTAGAGTTAAATGTTGCCTTTAAAATGCTCCTAAAGAATTCACTTTTAGGGCCAAATTCACATTTGGTTTTACAGAGCTCCCTTATGAACTCATACAAGAGGGGTTCCCATCTTGGGTGTTGCCCTCTTGCATTATAGGTTACTGGAGCCAGGAACAGAGGATTGGTGTTGTTTTCCACTTTCTGTTTTCCAGGCCCAGCACTCCCACCCCCCACGTCACCGTGGGAACCGTAAGGTGGGGTGTGGGAAACAGGAAGGTGATGGGCAGGGTCCTGGTGGGTGGAGCCTTGCGCAGGAGTGACGTAGGAAGAGGGTGGTGGTGTCAGCATTGTGGGAAAAGGGGTGGGAACAGGTGACGCAACCTCAAGGGGTGGTGCAGTGGGTGGAGCGGTGCAATAGCACCTGGGAGGGGTTTGACTAATTGCTGCAAGGGAAGAGGAGGGGTTAGGGAAAGGAAGAAGAGAGTCTGGGGTGTGTGTGGGAGGGGGTAAAAAGGGATTCTGGGGAGAAGAAGTACTCACCACGTGGCGACGGCCATCTTGTGATGGTAAAGTTGGCGTCAACAGGCAGCAGCCATTTTGTGGTACCTCTACCGAGGGGTTAAGGAAAGGGTTTGATGGGAAAAGGAAAGGGCTTGGTGGAATAGAGGCTCCTTGAGAGCAACCAGGACTATTAACAGGGTAAGAGGGATTAGGAGAAGGGTTAGGGACAGTGTCTCTGACAGTATGAACAACACTGTCAGAGCGAAGGTACTGAGGGGACCTGGGGTAGCCAGGGAGAAGGTGGCAACCCTGCGTCTTCTGTGGACGGTCTGCTCCCCCCGTCTACCCGGTGCAGGGGAAGCGGGGATAGGAGAGTGCGGTGGGGAAAGGGGGCTAGGGAGAACTGGGGATAGTGCAATGGATTAGTCTTAGTATCCCGTCCATCTTGACCACTCTCTGCATCCTTCACAACATCCCAAATCAACAGAAATAATTTCACAAAACCTCCTTTCACTGAAGGATCACCCCTCTTGCTGCCCTCAGTCAAAACCAATCCAACACTCTCCATTCTCGAAAGCAGCAAACAAGGAGAAGCACTACTTCAATTACATTTAGAGGTTTCTCCTTGCTACAGAGACCAGGTCATGAATCTTTCAGCACTGTTTATTCCAAACATTTTACATCACAGCCATGGGTGTGATTTCAGCAGGGAAATGCCATGACCACAAATGCAAGGGGGATCCTTCTTTCTGGCTCTCTCTAGCAGAGAGGCCTTGGGACCAAAGCACCACCACCATTTCCCTCCCAGTTCTGTCCTTCCACAGTAGTTTTTAGGCCACGGAGTTGAGATGGGTGGCACGGAAGTGACAGCTCTGACACACAACTGAAACCATCAGGGTGAGGGTGGCACGTGAGGCTGTTTTTCTGCTCCAGCAGAACAGTGCAGCCCAGAGTGGTGACACTGATACCAAGTGAGTTCAGCCAAGCCAAAAGGGAGTCCAGCCAAGCCCAGTGGAGCCCAGCAGGGTGGTAGGAAGAGGCAGTGGAGCGGCAGATCCGATTCCCACGCGCACGCCCAGCGTGGCAGACTGATGGTAGCGGCAGTGCCAAACAGAGCTCTGCAGGGAGAGACACCCATCACCATCGCCCCTGCCACCACCAGTGCTGCAGAGAGGGAGCAGGAAACTGCCACTGCAGGCCCACAGCTGCTCCAGGCAGCACCAGCAGCACTCATCTACCATCAGAATCATTCTGTAAGCCCTCACCATCTTCTCCTTGTTCTGGGGGCCCTGATTTATTAAAAAATATGGATATTGATCTAGTATCGATATCCAACTGTGACAACAAAAACTCTCTAACAGTTTAAAGTTAGAAAGTGTATGTTTATTCGACGCCGGGCAGCGTGCGTGATAGCTCCCAAATACACACCGCACCTTCCAGGTGATTACAGAGTCTTTTTATCCATACAAGTATTGAATATACAAAATACAAATGCATATTCATAATTTTGGTACATCCCATTCCCCGCTTCGTATGCTAATCACTCCAAAAGCTATTAAGCATGCGTAGTTTGTCCCTTGAAATGGGTCGGTGGTCCCTTTTATGGGGAGGGGTCCCAAAATGAGGAAGTAAATGAAGTCTTCCTCATTCTGACCTTTCTACCTTTTCAATGCAAGTATGACAAATGAACTCTTGGTAGAACTCCCATTCCTTGTCTTCAATTGGTTTCAGAACAGAGGAGGCCCACAATTGTCTTATGTTCTTAAAAGCTATTTATCAGTTTCTATATTCTTCATTATAAACCCAGCTAACCAAACATTGTGCTGACAAGCAATTAATTATTAGTTAACTACTAACTCCTAACTTCATCAAGGCCTACTCATTTATTATTCTTATTTTAATTAACTCTAGTAAGGCTTATTTCTAACTAAAATCTTAGCTCTTCAAAATCTCTAAATGCCTTAAAGTTTACGTTTCATTCCCCACTTCTTCTTTGGAATGAGTAAATTCATTTACTCAATATATAGACTTTTCTTCATCTGCCCAAGACATGTGTCCAGTTTGTTTCAAAACTAAGCCATATCCTTTTGATAGTGAAGTTAGGGCTGTCATTCGTCGTATCATTTTCCAATTCCAAACAAGTATTACAACAGACAAAATCAAGCTTATACTAACTAAAATAAGCAACACAATAATAGGATGAATTAAAGTATTAAGTAT
Organism: Taeniopygia guttata; assembly: GCF_048771995.1. NCBI lineage: Eukaryota > Metazoa > Chordata > Aves > Passeriformes > Estrildidae > Taeniopygia > Taeniopygia guttata. The sequence continues at coordinate 5,176,192 of NC_133063.1, read as the reverse complement.
GCCAGTTGCTGTTGGTGACCATCCAAAAAGCACATCCCACCAATGATGAGACAAGTGTTCTTCAAATCGTTTAAAAACTCCTTTGATGGTTTCTGTGTCATGGTGTATAGTAATTAAAGTCTTTTTCCCTACGTCTCTAATCTCTTTTAAAATTTCTTTCAGTTCTTGATGTTCTAACAATTGAGCAACTAAAGTCAAATTCATTCCTATGGGCACGGGCATTATCTCTTTTACAGTAATTAAATTGGCTTTTATATACTGGTGTGATACTACAGGCGCCTGATATGAGAAGTCACATCCCTCAATTTTAACAAAGTTACAGATACATAAATTGAACTGAGTCTCATTCATGCTTAGATTGTCTATCATTATGGTGGGGCATGCTGTTCTGAGACAGACACAACCTTGTCCTACATATACAAGCAAAGTTGTTTGGTTACCTGAATGCGTTTCAAAGTAGCAAATGCTTTGGTCCGTATCTAAACATGTCTCTTTATTACTTTCTAATGTCCCCTCACATATGTACCCAAGTTGTCTCCTCATAGAACAGGGCTCTAGGTTGATGGTTTGCCACTTTCCTCTGATTTCTCGCGCCCATGTTTTATGTTCAGAAGGATATAACACAGTCCCCTCATGGTTTAATCCTAGGGGCACTATAGGATGAATTAAGCTCACTGATGCATTATGTATTGTTAAGACAAAGGCTGTTACTTTACTTGTCATAGGGTTATAAGTGAAATTGACTAAAGTCCACCAAGCTTGTAGTTCCCTTTCTATATCAGATGCATTATCCCAAACAATTTTATGGAGTTCAGCAGGGAATATTCCCTCCCCGCCTTCTCTGATCACTGCAGCAGCTACTGACTGCATCCATAGTTGTGCTTGGGTACACCCAAGAGCTAGTGAAACATTTTCGCTGGCTGTGCCGAATGCATTAATTATTAATTTATGGTCTCACTCTTCAGTATTCTCCCATTCTGGTAATACTTTGGATAACTTCCAATGGTTGTCACCCAGTGCTAGTAGGGAAGATTGCAAAGGTTGCTGTAATTTAACTAAGTCGTTCCCTACTGTTGTTAGTTTATTCATCAGTACTTCTGAATCTATGGTATTTAGCACTCCTAGTCCAGTCCCTAGCAGCCCAGTGAGATCTCTTTTACTCTTAAAGTTGGAGGGCATTTGTTTTTGAAGCCAAGTGGCCCAATCCATGAAAGGATTTCTGAGAAATGGGGCGCACTCTGGCCGGACATCTGAAGCATTTACCTGTATTCCCATTTCTACTCGCTTCAGAGACCATTCCGGATTGACCAGCAGTCTTTGGATTCCCGTTTTCTTAATAGCATACGGCCCAATTTTAGTAATCGTAGGAGCTATAGGCTGCTCCTCTACTTCTGGGATAAGTGGTTGTGGGGTAGTAATAGCTTTCTTTTGTATTGGAGGGGTAGTTCTAGTTCTGTTCTTATGATATTCAACACACACTTGAGTGATATTAAAATCAAGATCATACCCTCTTATTGCACATCCCTCTAGTTTTAGTCTAAATTCAGGACATCTACTCAAACATTTGTCACAGCATTCAGGGCTAATCCGAATGAGTTTCATGGGTGGTTGGTAAGCCTCATGGAACCCATCTTGCACAAATGCATAGTTACATCTCCAAACATTTCTCCCTTCCTACAAACGTGCATTTGTAACCTTTATAATCTCATTCAGGGCCCTACGAGAGTGGGGATCATAGGCCCTTCCTTGACACTGATATATTCCAGTTACGTTGTACTTGTGTGGTATTGTATTGGCTCCTGTTACAACTGTGGCAATAGTGATAATAGTTACGACCTTCTCCATCATGTCCATAATTTCTATAGGTCCATTTATTCGCTGTTGCAGGTGAGCTTCAACTTCAGCTCGTTGTCACCTGGTGTCACTTTCCAGACTCCCTCAGGAGCTTTCTTCACTCGGGAGTGATGGATCCAGGCTTTCTGTTCTTTGATCTTGATTGCAGTAAAGGTAGTGAGGAGCACTAGGTAGGGTCCTTCCCACTGTGGTTCCAGGCTTTTTTCTGCAAAAGACTTAACATATACATAATCCCCAGGTTGTACACCATGTACTGGCCCATCTAATTCTCTGGTCTGAGCTCCAGCCACATATTTTTCAATTTCCCTTAATTGTTTGTTCAGGGCTACTATATATTTATATAGGGTTTCTTCTCCTACCTGTGTTGGTGTGATTCCTTCTTGAACTGTATATGGTCTCCCATATAATATTTCAAAGGGGCTCAATTTTTTCTTTTGTTCTTGGTTTTGTCCGGATTCGCAATAATGCTAATGGGAGAGCTTGGGGCCAAGGTAGGTTTGCTTCTTGTCCCAACCTTACAATCTGTTGTTTAATCAAATGATTCATCTTCTCCACTTGGCCACTCAATTGAGGATGATATGGGGTATGTAACTCCCAATCTATCCCCAGGTGATGGCTAATTTGTTGCACAATTTTGGAGATAAAATGCGGCCCTCTATCTGAGAATATAGTGGCTGGAACTCCAAACCTCGGTATTATTTCTTGCAACAGTGCTTTGGTTACCTCTTGTGCTTTAGCTGTCCTAGTAGAAAAGGCTTCTGGCCAACCCGAAAAGGTATCAGTCAATACTAGGAGGTAACGATATCCCCCCTTCCTAGGTAATTCTGTAAAATCGATTTGCCACTGTTGCCTAGGTCTACAACCTTTCCCAATTTGTCTAACTTTAGGCCTTGGGATGTTTTTAGGATTAGTTCGGAGGCAAAGGCTACACTGACGAGTTACTTGTATTATTGTGCCCTGTAATTTCCTAGCTATAATTTTTCCTTTCAGATGGTTATACAGGGCATCTATTCCCTAGTGTGTTTTTTCATGCTCTTTTTGCACTAATGACCACAACAAATAGGAGGGCACCACAAGTCTCCCTTCCTCTGTTATAGCCCATCCTTCTTGATTAAAATTTGCTTTTTCTGCCTTAATAAGTTTCTTATCCTTTTTATTGTACACAGGCTTACCTTCAATAGAAATCTTTCCATCTGGGATTAATGTTGCTTCCACTGTCTCCTCAAATACCTCACCTTTGGCTGCGTCTTTTGCCTCTCCGTCCGCCAGCATATTCCCTTCTTCCAATTCAGAGCTCACTTTTTGGTGTGCCTCAATGTGCATGATGGCTACCTTCTCAGGTAGCTGCACTGCATCTAGTAGTCTCAGTATTTCTTCTGAATGTTTAATATTCTTCCCTTGCGAATTCAACAGTCCTCTCTCTTTCCAAATGGCTCCATGTGCATGAACTACCCCAAATGCATACCTTGAGTCTGTATAAATGTTAATCTCTCTTCCTTTTGCCAACTCTAAGGCTCGAGTTAAGGCGATTATTTCGGCCTTCTGTGCAGAGGTGTTTGCTGATAACGGTCCAGACTCTATTACCTCTCTGCTTGTGGTAACCGCATACCCAGCATGCCTTTTTCCACTGATGACATAGCTGCTTCCATCAGTAAACCAAGTCTCAGCACCTTCGAGTGGGATGTCCTTCAGATCCGGATGGCTGGAGTAGGTGGCTTCAATGGTCTCCAGACAGTCATGGATCACTGGTTCTCCCATACTCCCGCTGAGAAAGGAAGCTGGATTCACAATTTCAACATCATCCTGTTCCACTAGTATAGCTTGGTACTTCAGAAACCTCTGTGGAGAGAGCCAGTGTCCCCCTTTTGCCTCAAGGACTGCAGACACTGTGTGAGATACGAGCACAGTCATCTTCTGGCCCAGGGTGAATTTGCGTGCTTCTTGGATGTTCACTGCCACTGCTGCAACGGCTCTGAGACACCCTGGCCATCCTTTAGCTGCCGTATCCAGCTGTTTGGAGAGATAAGCCACTGCTCTCCGGTACGGGCCTAAGTTCTGTGCTAGTATTCCCAAGGCGATCCCTTGTTTTTCATGGGAAAATAGGAAAAATGGTTTACTTAAGTCTGGAAGTCCTAAGGCTAGAGCTGACATGAGGGCCTTCTTTAGTTGGTCAAAGGCTTGGGTTGCTTCCTTTGTCCACTGGAGATCTCTGCTCTCTTCTGTGATCAGGGCATACAGAGGTTTAACAAGTAACCCATAGTTATAAATCCATAGTCTGCACCACCCTGTCATGCCTAAAAAGGTTCTTAGTTCTTTCACTGTCTGAGGTCTCGGGGTCTGACATATTGCTTCTTTGCAATCTTGGCCCAAGGTCCTTTGTCCAGCACTCACTTCTTAACCCAGGTAAATGACTGTTTGCCTCACCATCTGGGCTTTCTTCTGGGATACTCGATACCCCTGCAGGCCCAAAAAGTTTAGGAGGCTTACCGTCCAATCCACACATGTTTCCTGGGTCTGGGTGGCTATCAGGAGATCATCCACATACTGAAGCAACTGTCCTTCTCCTGGTGGAGGTTCCCAAGATTCTAAATCCTTGGCAAGCTGTTCCCCGAATATAGTAGGAGAGTTCTTGTATCCCTGTGGTAATACACACCATGTGAGCTGGTTCCTCCGTCCAGTTTTGGGGTTCTCCCATTCAAATGCGAAAATTTTCTGGCTGGCTTCGTGGAGAGGGAGGCAAAAGAAAGCCTCCTTTAAATCTAAAACGGTAAACCATGTTAGTTCAGGTGTTAAACGAGTTAACAAGGTATAAGGGTTAGCAACTACTGGGTACAAGTCTTCAGTTACCCTGTTAACAGCCCTTAAATCTTGTACTAACCTGTATGACCCATCAGGCTTCTTTACTGGCAAAATGGGGGTATTAAAATCAGATTGACACTCTTTTAACAGTCCTATTTGCAAAAAATTTTCTATAATTGGGCTAATCCCTTCCCTATCTTCTTTCTTCAGGGGGTATTGTTTAACCCTTACTGCCCGTTCCCCCTCCTTAAGCTTGATTTGTATAGGTACTGCATTCTTTGCTCTCCCTGGTATATTAGAAGCCCATACCCCAGGGAATACTTGATCCATTATTTTCTTGAAGTTTTTCTCTTCTTCACTTACAGTTTTAAGTTCTTTGGTTATTAACATTAGGCTCAACAACTCCACGTATTGTTGGTCCTTTACCTCCAAGCTAATGTCTCCATTTTTAAATATTATTTTTGCATCCAGCTGCTCTAGCAGATCCCTGCCCAAAAGTGCAGATGGAGCATTAGGCATATATAAAAACCGGTGAATTCCCCATTGTTTTCCCAATTTATATTTTAACGGTTTGCAAAAATATGCTCTTTCAGATTGGCCAGTAGCCCCTTTTACCATAACATAATCATTTGTTAAAGGTATTAGGGCCTTATTTAACACTGAAAATGTTGCCCCTGTGTCTACTAAAAATTCCACTTCCTTTTCTTTATTCCCTAGTTTAACTATAACCAGAGGGTCCCCTAGGGTAGGGCCCTCCGGTCCTCCTCAGTCCTCCTTTGCATGAGCAACCACTGTTTCTCCCCCCCGATCGCTTTTTCTCTGTTCGTCACCTCTTCTTCGTTCTAGGCACTGGTTCTTCCAGTGTCCAAATTTCCTGCAAAATGCACATTGATCTTTTCCCAGTCGGGGTGGCCCTTGTCTTGGCGGGTCTTGCTCACATCTTTCCTTTCCTTCCCCCCTTGCTACTGCTACTAATTTCTTCATCCCTTGTTTATATCCTTCCTCCCGGTTACTAAAGACTCTCCATGCTTCATCTAATAGAGTCTCCAAGTCTCGGCTATTTGGGCCCCGGATCTTCTGAAGTTTCCGCCTGATATCTCCTGTGGATTGTCCTAAAAACAAATTTATTAGTTGTTGTATTCCTTCCTCTGATCCAGGGTCCAGAGTGGTGTATCGCCGCATCGCGTCTCGTAGGTGATCTAAAAAATCAGAGGGTGTTTCAGAGGGACCTTGTTTAACAGCATACAAAGCTGACCAGTTTATGGTCTTAGGAATTGCTCGTTCTAGTCCTTTCACTATAAAGTCTTGATATCTCTTAAGCTGTGCTAATTCATCAGGTTCATTGGGATCCCACATCGGGTCCTGAAGAGGAAATACATCTTTAATATCCTCTTGTGTTGATACACAAGCATCCTCAGCTAAGTCCTTGGATACTTTTAAAACCAACTGCTTCTCTGTTTCTGTTAAAGCATCAAGTAGTAACTGCATGTCTGTCCAATCAGGTAAATGTTGCTTAACCATAAACTTCAACCTTTTGGCAACACCTATCGGGTCATTTCGATAACCTTTAGCAGTCTTTTCCCAAGCCTCTAAATCCATTGAGAAAAAGGGGACATTAATTATCCTTGGCTCCCCATCAGAGGCTATAGCTTGCCTTAAGGGTGCTTGTATGACTCCTTTAGTTTGCTTTCTAGGTGTTTGTGGGGGTGGGTTCATTCTGGTTTGCCTTCTGGTCCTTGACGCTATTGGACCTTGTGGGGAAGGCCTGGGACTTGGTTCAGATTCATCCCATTCACTATCACTACTGGGCAATGGTGGATAAAACTTTGAGGGTTCCCCTGATCTAGGAGTTGGTGGGGAAACTCTTGCTTTAATTACTGTTTTTTTCAGGGTAGACGAACAAGAGGATAGGTTAGGGGAGGCTGAAGTTGGTGAGGGTTCTGATTTCACTCGTTCCCTCACCCCCTCCTCTACTCCCCTCCCTTCCTGGTTTCTAGGTGGTGGTAAAAGTGCCTCCGCTGTCCCTTGTTCTAAGATCTCTGTTGCATACACTTTACTTGGGTGCAAGCATCTTTGATTTATTGAACATGTGCTGCAACACCGTTTGAGCTTTTCCTTGTTAGCCTTATTATCCTTTTCAAGAGCCAGTACCAGTGGATCAGACTGTGGCCTAATCCCACAATCCCTTTGCCACTCAGGGTGATTTCGAAGACTGAAAAACATATCAGCATAAGTTACTTCTTGCCACTTTTGTTCACGCCTAAGGAAAAGCATTAACTGTAATAAAGTCTCATAGTCTAAAGTACCATTTGCTGGCCATTTCAACCCTCCATCAAGTCTATACAGTGGCCACCACTGTGTAGAAAATTTAACAAGTTCCCTTTTAGTTTCACTACCACCATAGCCCACCAGCGCTTTCCAGTGTGTTAAGATACACCCTAAAGGGGTTCCCTTAGGAATCTCTTTGCTCTCATTTGCGCCCATGTTCAGGGTTTTTCTTTTCAAAACGTCTTTTGATCTTATCCCAGTTCCTAAGCTTTACCTGGTATTCTTCTGGTACAAAAATATGCTGGCCACACTCAACTCTAAGTATTTCCACTGGTTTCTTCAAAGTTCCTGAAACTCCGTTTTCTAACAATTCAAATATTTTACTGCTACCAGGAACCTCTTGACCAGTCACCAACAAAACTTGTATAACTTTCTGGGTAGCCTCTTGTTCTTTTGAACGACAAAAAGCACAAATTCCAGTCTTAGGTATTAGCCACCTGTACCCTTTTCGGACCCACAAATCCTGACAGACTACACACTGAAATACAATCCACGGATTAAAATAACAATCTTTATTTGGGCAGGGGAATATTTCTGAACCAGGCTTTCGGTTCCTGTTTCTCCCGGTCCTGGTCATATAGCTATGCTAGCAAACAAAAGGGATAAAACAATTTGTTAGTTAATTTTCACCTTTTCTCCCTTCAAAACAAGGTTCAGAGCAACAGCTATTGAGGAAAACTTGTTATACAAAAGAAAAGGGAAAAAGAAAAAAACAAAGAAAAAAAAGACAAAAAATTGCAAGTTATTAATCACTCATTAAATCAAATCCTCTGTTATGTTTTGCTCTGGGTATATTACTGTTAAAATTTGTTTAAAAACTGTAAACAAACTTTCATACACTGTAGCAAGTTTGCAGCTAAAAGCCAAGCGTATCTCCTGTCGCACTGTAAACCAAGGACAAATGGAAATTTTACAAACTATCAGTCCAGTTTCGACCAAAATTTCGCAACTCCACACTGCACTGAGAGCTGTGTGAACCGCTACTATAGCCTGTTCTAAAAATTTTTGGATTGCTGACCAGATTTCTCTCACCCTTTGATTGAAAATGTTACAAAATGCAAAGTTCGGCTGCATATTCGCAGCTGCAAAACCAGGTTTCTCTTTTTCCAAAAGGACCTAAATTCTAATAGTTTAGGCTCACAAAAAAACACCCTGGAGTTTTTCACAACCCCGAACATATTCAACAAATGTTCTAAAAAGGTCTTGCTAAAATCACACAACCTTCAGTCAAAACACAACACAAATCTTTCAACAAGGAGTGGAGGGGAGGGAAAGATAAACTACTAGCAAACACTCACTCGCTAAACCTGGGGGTTTTTAGGCAGTTGAAAAATGTATCCTGAGGTCACAGAGCCTGAATTTTCCTCTAGTTATCTGGGAGACAAATGACCTCTTAATCACCAGGACTATCTTAAAAGTAGTTTAGGTTTCTCACTTCACCCTCTAGCTATAAAACAAAAATTCAACTTACAAAGCTTTTCATCCAACAACACATCAAATAAAATTTTCACAGTCAAAAGCACACGCTGCCCAAATTCACACAAATACACACAATCTAAGCACTATGCAAATACTTTAAATCAGTCTGCACTCCCAAAGGTCAGTATTTCTTTGCAAAGCAAATAACAATTTCACAAACTTCTTACAACTTCAAGTTCACAAAGCTCCTAAAAACATTTACAAAAATTAATAACACACTCCAAATCACACAAATTATAATGCTCACAGCACTAACTCTTACAAACCACAACAATTACAATGCTCAAATAGTTTTCCACAGCCTAAACACACAAAATCACAAACTCACTAAACAAACACGCCGGTTACAACACACACATACAGCGCTTGGGGCCACAACCCAAATTGTCACAACAGGACGCTTCGCGTCCCAAGGTTCAGACTAACCACCCAAATTATGGATTACTAAGGTGCACCTTCCAAATTACAAACTGAGATCAGAGCCACTCCTGCTCCAATCCAAATCCACAACACCACAGCCGCTGCCTCCTCTACGAGGCACAGACTGCTAAACCTCTGGTACTTCTGCCTCCTCTACGAGGCACAGACTACCAACCTTGCTGCTGCCTCCTGTACGAGACACAGACTACAAAACTTCTGGTGCTGCTGCCTCCTCTACGAGACACAGACTACAAAACTTCTGGTGCTGCTGCCTCCTCTACGAGGCACAGACTACCAACCTTGGATACGAGACGTCTCTCGTGTCTTTTTAACTGCCTATATAATAAGGTACCTTCCCTCAAATATAAACATACCTCTTGTCCGTAGTCCAGCAGGTTCTGGTCTTTCCCCGGGTAGTCAGCGAGATCGCAGGATCCCTCTTCCCAGAAATTTCTGGGTGGGCGCCCAGAGGGGTCCTGGACCCCACCGGCCCCACGGCCAGAGAGAGCAGTCCTCCTGCCTGGCTCGCCAAAATGATTTATTAAAGAAATATGGATATTGATCTAGTATCGATATCCAACTGTGACGGACAGAAACTCTCTAACAGTTTAAAGTTAGAAAGTGTATGTTTATTCGACGCCGGGCAGCGTGCGGGATAGCTCCCAAATACACACCGCACCTTCCAGGTGATTACAGAGTCTTTTTATCCATACAAGTATTGAATATACAAAATACAAATGCATATTCATAATTTTGGTACATCCCATTCCCCGCTTCGTATGCTAATCACTCCAAAAGCTATTAAGCATGCGTAGTTTGTCCCTTGAAATGGGTCGGTGGTCCCTTTTATGGGGAGGGGTCCCAAAATGAGGAAGTAAATGAAGTCTTCCTCGTTCTGACCTTTCTACCTTTTCAATGCAGGTATGACAAATAAACTCTTGGTAGAACTCCCATTCCTTGTCTTCAATTGGTTTCAGAACAGAGGAGGCCACAATTGTCTGATGTTCCTAAAAGCTATTTGTCAGTTTCTATATTCTTCATTATAAACCCAGCTAACTAAACATTGTGCTGACAAGCAATTAATTATTAGTTAACTACTAACTCCTAACTTCATCAAGGCCTACTCATTTATTATTCTTATTTTAATTAACTCTAGTAAGGCTTATTTCTAACTAAAATCTTAGCTCTTCAAAATCTCTAAATGCCTTAAAGTTTACGTTTCAGCCCCATGTGACACTTCACCTTTGTCGGTGACGTCATTACCTCTTTTGTACAATTTTATTTTTATTGTTGTATAGTGCTGCTTTTTTTTTTTTTTCCTTGCTACATTGCAACATTTCTAACATTTCTGGCCTCTCATAGATTGGTTTTTCCGCTGTCCCCTCCATTGTCGTGGAGAAGGGGAGAGAGGAGAGGCGTTACAAGGACTATCTCAGGCTGAGGACATAGAAAGAAGGGAACGTCTTAGAAAGAAAAAGAAACCCTTTTTCTGTCTCTTTGGGAAGCAATAAAAGTGCAGGTTTCTTAATATCCAGCCACAAGTCTTTGGAGTCTTGAGAGCCAAGAAGCACAGGGGCCCAGAAACCTTGTTGTGAGAGGCTAGAGATTGCTGGCTCCAAACATTTCAGGTGCTTATGTGGGGAAAGGGGCAGATCAAGCCTCACTCCGGAGAGGTGATGCTCTGCTCTGTACACCCCACACTCCCAGGCCCGTATCCCAGCCCAGCAGTGGCCGCTGATCCCTGGCACAGCGGAGGCAATGCTCCACCCCTGTGTCTGGAACCCCTAAACCAGCTCCTAAATGGCTACGTGAGTGGCAGCCCCATGTGGGGGAAGGCCCCAGGATAGCCAAAGGGATTTTAACTCAGGCTATGTGGCAACCACATGTCTTTGCCCTACCTCCTCTTGGAATTCTATTAGCTGAACACCATTGGAACCAGGAATGGCAGATGTGTTGGTTCTTTTCTATATATTTTCTCTCATTCTCTCTTCCTCTTTGTTCTTCCAATTTCATTCTCGCAGATTTTTCAGTAACTTAAAATCTAACAAGCTTGGAATTTGTTAAGTTGAATACGCTAAGTTAATGTTTGATGGAATGCTTTATGTTGATTGATTCCTGCTCTAAATGTTTTGCCAAAGTTCTCTGATTTTCAGAAGTTGCCTGGGAAGATTTTTGTGTTGTTCCGACCTCTTGAGAACATCTTGTCCATAATTCTCCTGCTTTTCTACATCAGAGTTCGTGAACAAGTTGAAGTCCTTTGAAAGTGTCTCACTGAGCAACGTTTTAGGGGCCTTACATTTGAACTGGTGCAATGAGCAGGGTATTCTTGAGGTGACATGGGCATTTGATCCAGCAGTAACTGCTCATGACATAATAAAGGAGAAACAAATTTTCAGTCAAGGCTGCTATCTTCTGGCAGAAAAGTAATAGACTCTCATGCAGAAAATGATGTGAACTGCTCTCTAGTGACAGACCTGCTAAAAGCTTCTATAGAAAGCTTGTCCAGCCCTGAAGAGAGACGGAAACTGAGAAAAACTGGCACTATCCACAGTTACTGGTGGAGAAAACATGAATTTTGGTAGAAGAAACTTTGAAAATCCCAGTACAGGACCATGCCCGGTATCCATATGCATGGAGGTTTGACTCAGAGAGCTCTGTGTTGCCAAGCAGCTAGAAAAGGAGCTGAATCAGTTGCCAATTGCCTTGGAGCCTGAAATAATAGCCAGCCTCAGGGCAGAGCAGGAATGGAATGCTGGGATGAAGCCAGCCCCAGAACCTGAGAAGCCAGTTAAACACGCTGGTCCAAAGCCAAAGAGCTGCAGAGCTGCAGCTGAGCAGTGCTGGGGAAGGCCTGGAACCAGCGTGTTCTAGAAAGTTCCAGAAATCATCTGGCCAATCAACGGCTGCTGATCTGCATGGCCACTCCCAGTCGGTCCCAGAGTCCTTTACTCTCTATGATAAGCTCACCAGAAGTTCTCTGGGTGTCATCCATTGTGGCTTTTCTTCTCCCGAGGCTTCCTGTTGCTCACTGATTGTCTGATGTGTGGCCACTTCATGGCCCATCCCCTCCAGGACAAGCTCCCACAACTCCCCCTTTTTGGTTTTATTGAAAATGAAAGGTGTAACAATCATAGTCAAAATAATAACCTTGTTTTGACTAAAAACAACACAATACTTAATAGACTTTAAAGAAACTTGAGAACTAAAATAAACAAGTGGGTTCATATTGCAGAGAATAACTAAACAAGAAGTAAATACAATTTTCATTTCCCCTCACTTCTAAGGGCCCGAGTCCCAGGCATCTCTCTGCCAATTCCTTCCCCCTCACTTAACCAAAAATCAAAAGAGAAGAGAAAATCAAAAGGACTGGCTATGGTACCTTCCCCTGGTGCCCTCCCCCAAACACACAAGCCAAAAGAAAAGGCTTTAGGGGGGGCCAGTCTGTGAGGACCTTATGGTGTGCCTGGGCACGGGTCTCCTGTGGGGCACCAGAGTCGCTCCTCCGGCTGTCCGGAGGGTGCCGACTCTCCTTCCTAAATAATTAAAAGAACTGGGGTGACTGGCTTCTGAGGGTCTCCTGTATCGGGAATCTCTGAAACATGAATTACAACAAAAATCGGGGACTGCTAATACAACAGGGAAGCGGGAGAAGGGTTGAGGGCTGTCACAAGGTGGGTTAGGGTAAAACCTGGGGATGCATGGCCACTGCCATCCTTGCATGGGCACGGAAAAGGAGGGCAGATGGCAGATGGCTGGTGGCAGGCCTGTGGTCTTGAGCAGGTTCCATCTGCAGTCCTGTCTTTCTCAGGGATAGTGGGTTCAGGGACACGCGGCAGTGAAAACGAAAACTGGGAAATGAAGTCTGCGAAATATTGTGCAACTAAAATTTAAACTGAAATGACCATCAAATATACCACCAATTGCCATCAAACATCGCACAGTAAATGATTTTCAATAATCACTATATGATCACTATATATCACTAATAATGTAACAATGTACATTGAAATGAAAAACCGTGGGAAAGGTTAAAGTCTAGGGGACATTCTTTCAGGGCATAGCCCCAAGAAGTCCTCCAGCAGGCCCACAGGCCTCCACAGTGGCTCACACAGATCCAAACTGCACAAGTCTTCACTCCCACATGTTGGCCTTAGTTCCCGTGGCAGAACTTGCCTTCCCACTGGACGCTCACCTGTGCCCGAGCCTGTGGAGAAGCCCGGCTCCCTCCCCCTCTGCCCACAGCAGCACAGACACTCCCAACCTTTCCCAAGAGCTGCAACACAACCACAGCCACAGCAGCATGCCCTGCACTGCCACCACTGCTCTGCTCCATTTTGCCCCACTCTGCTCCTCTAGTCACTGCTGCCAGCCTGTCTCTCCACTAGAGGCTGTGGCCTGGAGGCACCAAGGACAGAAGACCTTTGCCCACTTCCAGTCCATGCCACAAAGCCCCATATATGGCTTTTCCCTCATTTAAGAAACACCTGTCCATTCAGAAGCAAATTTAGAGCCAATTCACAGGGTGAGAACAAAGGGAGACTTCCAGCACAGTGAAGGTTTTATGTATTATCGTATTTATTTACACTATGAGTCTAAACAAACTAGAAACTACGAGCTATCAACTAGAAACGAGAAACTACAAAAAACACCAATGGCCTCTTGCAGGGCTAGAATCTCCTGTCAGCCATAAACTGCTGCGTTGCCATGATCAGAGGCGTCAGGCTGGAGGTCGGCTTGGCTGAGGTTACAAACGGATGCTGCCCAAAGAGAAAAAGAAGACATTAATTTCTACTGACCTCACAGGCTGAAACTGGCTTTCTCTGGCAAGCACAAAGATACACAAAGGAGGGCATTCTGTGCACCTCTGTCTCCACATCCAGGATCATGCTACATGAGCCTAACATGGCTCCCAATCCCACAAATCCATTAACCCAGATGGCTTCAGCTGAAGGAGATTTGGTCTAGGCGACCTGGAAAGGCTCCTTCCAACCCATGCCAGGCCAGGATTCTCCTCTGTTTTCCTTTGAAAAGCCCCCAGACTGGAGATTCTCAGGAGCAGGGCCCATCTGCCGCCTTGGACTTGAGCAGACGAGGAGCCCCTGGCAGCGGGCGGCGGGCGCACCCGGCAGCCGCTTTGCCTTTTACCTGCAGAAGTTCCTGGGCAGACCAGCGCCTGTCCTCGTCCGTCTCCAGGCAGCAGCACAGAAAGTCTCGCAGCCAAGCCGACTGTTGCCTGGGCTTCTGCAGCTTCGGGGTGCCCCTGGTGATTATCAGCTGCTGAACCTGGAGAAGAAGGAAATGTCACGCTCCACCTGTCTCCTTCACACCCCAAACTGCTCACACAGACCCCACTGGACAAGCTCCACTCCCCAGTGGCTCTTTACTCCCTACCAGAGGGAGGGAGATACCGTTCCTACCCCTACTAAAAGAACCCAAACCCAGAGGCAGCCGTAGCCAGTCCAACATGCAAAGGCTCTTGCCTTGACCCCTGATTTCATTGGCTGATGGAATTAGGAGCAACTCCATCAGCAGCAGCACACTTTGCTTCTCTCAGCACTGACACCAGCTCTACAGGCGAGGCGGAAGACAGACTTTAATCTAACTTTACTATTTCCAAGGATTCCTCCCATAAAATGCAGCTCACTGCTCCTTTAGGTAAAGCTGCTCACTGCTCTCTTAGGCAAAGCTTCCATCAAGGAAAAGGCATAGTGATTTTCTTGTGCTATTCATGATGAAATGCCAAGGGGATAATCTGGGCAGGAAGCACGAGAGACTATGCAGCCTGGCACCTATCATTGTCAGGTGTTAGCAAGCTTCCCAGGCAGCAGAATGGGAGTAGATTTAGTCAGAGTGACAGGAGCATCTGAGGGTAGTTGCAGCGTACCGTGCTAGAGGTGTTCATCAGGTAAGGAGGTGCTCCTTCCACCATCTCGATCCCCACAATTCCAAAGGACCAGATGTCCACTTTGGGGCTGTAGGGCTTCTTTGTGAAAATTTCTGGGGCCATCCAGTGAGTAGTCCCAACAGCTGATCTCCGTTTGCTCTGCTCAGCGGTGAGCTGAGCAGCAAGGCCAAAATCAGCTGAGGAGAAAAAACACTCACATCAAGCCAGCTTGAAAAAGGAGAGCAAAGAAAAGAATTCCCCACTGAATCAATGTCTAAGAAGGCAGTGTGGAATCCAGCTGTACCAGGGGCATGCTGCCATTCCTCGAGCCTGCAGCTGAGGAAATACACAATTGGCCACTTTGCAAAAGCCCCCGACTTCAGGCAGTGGCTTTTAGTCCCCTGAAGCTATTAGACTGCTGCTGCCTTGCTGGGGAAGGGACACACACGCGCCAAAGGTACTGCTGACCCCTTCTGCCCAGCTACAGCTCCCTGCACCTTGTGGCTGTGCTCTGCGCTCGCAGCAGGGCAGCCTTCACTGCCACAGGCACCAGGGAAGCGGCAGCACCCAAAGGCAGCCCCACACCGCAGCCCGCCACGGCTGAGCCTGGCCAGCAACACCCACCCAACTTGACAGAGCCGTCCAAGCCCAGGAGAATGTTGTGGCTTTTTACGTCTCGGTGGATCACTTGCTTGGAGTGAAGGAAATCCAGGCCTTGCAGGCACTGAGAGAGGAAAAAGAAACACGAGCCTGAGTGGATTTCGTCCCAGAAGCAGGGCAGTGGCACACCTGCAAGACTGACTTCCTGGGGGATGCGAAGCCACGGCAGGCCAGGCTGCTGGCAAAGGCAGCAGAGCTCGCTGCTCCAACACGAGGACAGTAGAGCTTTTCTAAGGGCGTGGCTGTTTGCTTTTGAAAGGGAAAGGGCAATTGTTGCTCTGGCCAGTGCCCTGCAAACACAGACTCAAGGTGCACTGCTGCAGCGCCTGTACTCTCTGCAGCCAGAAAACAGTGTCTGCTTTTGCAAGCACCACTTGGGGTGCAAGGCTCTCCTTTGAGGCTGAGCTCTGTGAGAGTCCTGTGAGGATCTCTTTGTCTTTGCCACTTGCTCAACATGGTGCCACCAGCCACTTTGCTCTTGTGGGGAAGGAATGCAGCACACACAGGCTCCCGGCAAGGCTTTAGAGAGACAAACACAAACACACTAGAAGAAGGGCAGGCACATTGGCAGGCACTTCATCTGCTCTTGCTACTGCCAGGCATAAGAGAAAGGCAGAAAGGAAGCTTGGAAGGGGAAATCTCTCCTCTCCTTATCACCCATTTGGAAGGGCCGTCCCGACCAGGCCATGGGAAGCACAAACGCCATCCCTTACCTCCCGAGAGACAGCTGCTATCTCTCCTTCTGCCATATGAGTCTCCCTAATGACATCGTGTAAAGAACCTCCGTCCATGTATTCCATCACCAGCCAGAGTTCCTCATCCACCAGGTAGCTGAAAGGAGGAAACAACAGCCTGGAGATGAAGGTGTGCACTTACATGACCTGATGGATTCTTGCTCCTGTGTCTCTCTCAGAGGAAGACAGGCGGAATAGTCATTCACAATGCTCTACAGGGCTTGAACTCTATGCAGTCTAAAGGCTGCTTGGTATCCACACCAGTACAACAGGCCAAGGGAAATATAATCTACAGCGCTTTGTCAGCACTGGAGACCCGTGGGAAAAAAATCAAATGCCAAAACAAATGAAACCATGTGGAGAGAGGACAGGAACTTTGAGGCTGTTGGCTCAGTGAGACAGGGCCAAGGCCGATCTTTGAAAGCACACTTCCAACTAGGTATGCCAGCAAAGATGAACGCAGCCCCAATGCAATCTCCTCCCAGGACGCTGTAGATCAGCCCAGAAGCAGGAATTAACAGCTCCATCCTCTGCCAGCCACCAAAGGAGTGGTTGAACTTCTGGCTTGCAGGATGTGAATGACCTTTCATGGCAGAACAGCAGAACCACTCACCTGTCTACAAAGGTCACAAGATTGGCATTCTTATTGCCACGCATGATCTGGATTTCATTCAGGCACACCTCGCTGTTGCTCTCTTCCAGGAGACTAATTTTCTTTATGGCCACCTAAAACAACATGGAAAACATGAACCAAAGTTGGTGGCACAGAACCACCAGGGGAACACGGAGACAGTGATGATGGGGTGACAGAGCTGGTCTGGGCCAAGCTGCCTTGTGGCTGGACATCAGACCGCTTGCTTGGGCACCTGCCAGGACAAAAAGCCAGATAGCCTTTGCCTTGGAAACCTGGCAGAAACATGGTCTATGCTGTCCACCTCAAAGCTCTAACAACACTCACCGTTCCCACAGACTTCCCCCATGGCTTTACTTGATCATCCCCATTTTTATTCACACACCTCTTGCAAGCAGAAAGTCAATTTCTGCCAGAAAACATGGAGCAAAACTGCTGGACAACCTCTAGGGGGCTTGATCATTCCACTGGCATTCTCCCTTTCACAGCAACAAAGCAAACTCTTCCAGACATGACAGATCAAATGCTGTCCTAAAACAGTTCTGCAGAAGCTGTGGCGCTGCTTGACGCTTACCTCTTCTCCTGTGGCAGTCTCCACTGCCATGCACACCGTGCCAAAACCCCTAGAAACAAAACGGCCGCAGAGAAAGAAGAAGTCCTTTAGTCCCTGCAAGTGCAGGAATCCACAGTACAAGAGGAAAACAGTCCAGGGACAAACAGTAAATGGAAGGAACTGTGGCTGCACTCACCCTCTGCCAATTGTTTCCAGTTCTGTGTATTTAGCCTCAGGATCTCCCTCACTCACCAGCATCTCTGTAAAAATCCCAAGGAAAGATGCTCCCTTCAAAAGAGATCCCACCCTGCAGCAGATCAGAAAGGCAGCCCCACTCTCTGGGACACTGCGCCCTTTCAACTCACTCCCTCAGGAAACAACAACACCACCACACCACCACCACCTAAAAAACAACAGCAGCAGGACAAGCAGCCCTGCAGCACAGATGGCCTGTCCAAAACTAGAAGTCTAAACTAAAATCTAAGCACATCAAGAAACAGTCAGAAGAGACAGGGCACAGAAAAGTGTAAGCAAGAGAAGTGATTGTTGCCTACAGACATTAAGGGCAGCAGGACAAACACAACCTTTCTGTTCGGGCAATGAAGACTCTGGGACAGTCAACAAAAGATTTAATCCTTGCAAACATGCAAGGCATCTTGGGTTCTGGAATCCATTTTTATCAACAGCTGCCCTTTCCAGAACAGGAAGAATATTGCAAAGTGCCTCCAGCAGAGCTAAGATCTCCAGCTTGAAGCAGGACTTTGCCTAAACAAGGCCCTTCTGCCGCTCAAGAGCAGCAGCTGATGTTCTACCCTACTGTGATGGGCCTTAGGAATGAGGTCCCTCAGCTTTTAGGACAGGCTGAGCTCTGAAGATGACTTTGGCCTTGCCCCACAGGAGCTGGGCCCCACAGGAGCTCCTGGAGGCCTCCTCATTTGCTCGGTCACAGCCTCCTGCTCAGCCAGAAACAATCTCTGCTCTGCCTTTTGCCTAGAGGGAAGCTCAGGCAAGGCCAAACCAGGCCCAGCTGCCCTCCGAGGCAGGAGCAGCAGCCCAGAGATCCCTCCCCACCTCAGAGCACAGCAACAGCTCCTGTGGGGAGGCCTCAGGAGCTGGCACTCAGCTGAGGAGGAACAGGAGCTGGGACAGCTCTTGCTGACACACGCACGCACACACCAGGCACTGCTGCGGCACACAAGGGTCACAAAGGACGTACTCAGCATGGCCAGGCACTTGTCCTCTGTCCTCTCTCCCAGCAGCTCCATGCTGCCAGAGGAACTAGTCGTGCTCCAGGTGCACGAGCTGCTCCTGCTTGAGTTTCCAGCTTGGGCGCTGGAGGCTTCGTCAGCTGCAGCTTGTGCAGGTGCCACGACAGAGGAGCTGGAGCTCTGGGACAAGAAATTATTTTGGGTCACAAATGTGCCTGGCAGAGATGCCCCTCCGATCTCATTTCAAATGCAAGCCCTGAGGAAGATGCTGCTGGCCACATCCAGGGCTCTTCACCTCTCAGCTTTTGCAGCCCACTTCTCCAGGTCACGGCCCTGAACCCAAACCCTGCTTTTACATGAGGGACAAAATGTCACCAAAGACACTGCTAACCCAAACAGGCACTTACTGATGCTGGCTGCTCAGGCTGTGGGCTGACAAAAGGGGCAGGTTCATTGGCACCTTCCTCCTCTTCAGCCTCTTCCTCGGGTGCAGAGGCAGCCAGAGCAGGTGCTGGCGCTGCCCTTGTGCTCTGTGCACAGACAGCAGCAGGAGGGTCAGGAAAGAACCTGTCATTCAGAGCCTTACGTCTCTTCAGCTACAGGCCCTGCTGCATCTCAGCTGTTCCTTTAGCTGCTGACTTTGGCTGTTCTGTGGGGAGGGCCAGGTCCCTCCTGGGGACAGTGTCTCCTCATATCCTGCAAGGCTGTGAACTGCACCTTTGCACTGCTCTCTTCACTGGGGACAAGGAGCCTGCACAGCCCCTGGGCACAGAGGGCCTCACTTGTACCCCAGGAGCATCCAAAGACATCCTATTGCTACCCCTTGTCTCTTGCTGAGACAAATTTCCAGCCCCTGTCAGAACAGTAGGAAAGTGATGCCTAAATGTCCAAGTTCCACACCCCTTCTCCAGGCCTCACAGGCTGGGGGAATTGCTCTGGGAGAGCTGGAAAGATTCCAGCCCTCAGCATCTTCAGCCAGGCAGGGCAGGTGCTGTCTGCTCAGAAACTTGCAGCTCTGCTTTGCTCCAGCCACAGGACTAGCCAGAGCTGCCACTTACTGATGCTGGATGCTCAGGCCCTGCAGTGGCAGCAGGTGCACTTTGGTGGGAATCTTCCTCCCCTTTGGCCTCTTCTTCAGGAAGACATGCATCCAGAGGAGGCTCAGAGGTCTGTTTTGGGCTCTGCAGATAGACAGCAGTGTCAGGGACAGGGAACCTCTCCATTCAGCTCTGGAGCCAGATGCACTAAGGAGAAATCATCTGCAGAGAAATGGCATTCTAATTGTTCAAACTCAAGTCAAATGGGCCAGTTAGATGGGACTGCACTCTCTTGTACAGGAGAACTTCCATCATGGCTTCAAGCACCAAGCAACCCCACTTTCAGCTGCTTAAATTCTCTGAAAATGAGCTGGAGAAAACAGCTCAGGATCCAACTCCTCCTGCAAATTCTGCTGCTGCTGCTGCTGCTGCTGCTGCTGCTGCTGCTGCAAAGAGCCTGGACTGTTCTTTCATTCATCCCACAAGGCTAGCACTGGACTGCACCAGGCCCAGCTCACAGCTTGCTCCACAATTGTCAAATGCTACCCACACCAAAGGTTCCTTTCCCACTCACCCAAGGAGCGGATTCTCTCCAGGCACGGGTGATGTGACCTGCAAGACAAAAGGCAAAAAGAAGCAGATGCTGTAAGGAAACTGCCTGTGCTGGGCAAGCCCACCAAATAGTCAGCAACCAAAGACAGAGCATTCTGCTTTCACTCCATCACTCCAGCAACAACCCTTGTGTCACACAGCAAGGCAACAGCACAAACTACTGCCTCATGTCTACATTTTGTTCCCTTCGGCCATTCAACCCATAGAAACTGGAGACAGAGAAAGTCCCAGTGGTTCTGCAACAGGCATTCCAGCTTCTGCCCCACCCCACCCAGCAGGAGCTACAGCTCCTCTCTTCCCTGGACTTCAGTTTTCTGAAGGGATTGCATGCAGCAATTGCCATGAGCTTATTGAAAACCCTTCCCCAAAAAAGCTTCCCCCAAGTCCCCTTTAGCCATGGTGGCCGTTCTGTGGTGACACAGCGCAGGAACAGCTCCTGGGTTCAGGAGCATACAAGAACTGCTCTGAAATGTCCATCTCAGAGGCCTTTTCCAAGCTGATCCTGTGATTTCACCCCAGATGGAATGGCTCTTTTAGCAATCAGGAAGTGTCAAGTTCCACAGGCACATGCTGGGATGAGGGAATGCAGACAAGAAGACTTGAACTGAGGGACTTTCCCTCAGTGCTGGAGAGCAGTGCACAGCTTTTCCAAGGACTCCTGCCAAGCTCTCCCAGTCTTCCTATCTTGGAAGTTGTCTGGCTTGAGCCAGCAAACTGAGGAGATTCCAGACCCCATGAGCACAGGCTATGCCACGGGAGGAGCGGAGCCCCTGCAGGCTACATTACAAATGCTGCCCAGGCCCCTCTGGCTAGAGACACCCCCTTCTTAGCTGCAGCTGCTGACAGCAGCTTTACCCAACTCAAGGCCTCTTGGTGGCATTTTGGTGTCCATAGGCCACACTGCACAAAACCGTCCACTTACGTGCCAGCTGGGTGAAAAAGTACCCAGAATAGGCCACGGAGAAAGCCGTGCAAACTGCAGCACACACCCTCTCCATGGCCTGAGCAGCGCTGCCCAAGTCTGCACCAGACAACGCCTGCGGGGAAAAACCAAAAATCCTGCGAGTCCTGCTGGCAGAGACCTCGGCGATCAGCAGGTTCCGCCTGCAGTCAGCGTGCCACAGAGCTGCTCTGCTCACTGAGCCCTGCCGGGCCTGGGTACAGCAACTTTGCCTTGGCAACGCTGGGATGTGGCCCATGACATCACAATAGCAGCCACCCTGGGCTGGTTTGTGAACTCACAGAGTGCAGAGAACCAGATCTTCCCTACAGCTCAGGCCAAAAAAAGCCTGCAAAGCTCTCCTCTGCTACAAAGCAACACAAAAAGCCCTCCTAGTCCATAAGCTACTGCTCAAGGCATCTAAGAGTAACTCCAAGAACACACTAATCCCACCTGGAGAAGTTGAGCAGTGAGAAGGGAGTGGGATGTGAGGAACCACATCAGTGCTCTTTGGCCACTAATGCTTCTGAGCAAAAACCAGGAGACTTCTTCCAGCTGGACTGTGGTGGTGTGTGTTTTGTGGGATTTTGCAGCGTTTTACTGTATGAGTTAGAAATTTATTGTTAGAAAGTTTTGTTTGGTATGTTCCTTGTACCCCCTATTTCTTTCCTTCACAGTGGTTTCTCCCAGGTTGTTTACCCCTAAGTTTTCCCACCACTTGACTGTCAATCTCCCTGTTCCTCCCCTTTTACCCCAAAGTAGACGAGCCAATCCAAGTTGTGCTGCCTACCTCCTGTCAGTCCATGTAACCACCCCCATTTTGTTCTCAAAAGTCCTTTGTCAATCATCCCTATTCTTGCCGTCAGTTGGTCCCCTGAGGCTTCTCCCCTCCCCAGCTTTTCCCCATTGGTTATGACCTATGATGTAATCCTAATGTAATCTGTTGCCATTGGATATCACATGGTGACACCCCTTCATGCCCACACCCTTTATAAGTTCTGGCCTGATCCCATTTTCTTTGGCACTTGTCCCTCACCCGGTTCATGGAATAAAGTCTCCTTGAACCACATACAAGTGTCCTCTCCTTTGTCCCTCTGTCTCGAATCTTCGTGACACCTTTGTGCCAGCGTCACCCATATGGCTGCACACACCACCACCTGGTGATCCCACCGGAGACCCAGGGTCGGCTTCTAACTGATATAGTAAAACGCTGCAAAATCCCACAAAACACACACCACCACATCTCCCCCCTTTTATTTTATACATTTGATGGAACTTTGGGGAAAGATGATGTCGTGGGTATTAAACTTCAGTGACTGCTTGTTGGTCGCCTTCCCACCATTCATTTTCAGTAGTGACAGCAGCGGCAACTACAATTTTTGAAGCCGTGGACTTGGTGGTGGGGGTGGAAATGATGCGCTTTAGAATCCCAAATGCCAACGAAACTAGGAAAATAACAACAATGAGATATGCAATGTCTTTTATGATGGATACTACCCATCTGGAAAGATTCCAGTTTTTAAACATGTCTCTAAACCAGTCCTCGTTTTCTTGCTTCAGACTGTCAATAAGGCTCTTCATCTCTCGGATGGATGCATGGACGCTCTGGCTCTTTGATGACAAGTCAAAGCAGCATAACCCCTCAAACTCCTGACACCCATGCCCATGTGCCAGTAGCAGAAAATCAATAGCTGCCCGATTTTGTAGGGTAGCTTTCCTGGTTACTTCCTCGTCTTCGAGGAGATTACTTAAGGCCGTCGAGGTCAAATTCGCCTGCTTTGTCACCCAACACTCTAGATTGCCCAATTCATTTAGTGCTTTGGCTGCCACCACCCATGGCAGGAACACACAGATGGCAACCCTTTTTGATTCTGCCCAATGGTAGATTTTGGCATTGCAATGTTCATCAAATTGATTTGCACTCCGTTTGGTAAATTTGGTTCTATTTTTTGATTGCTGAATTAGAATTTGGGAAAGCATGGGAAAGACGCCCCAGAGTGCATGGACCTCCGAGAAGGCAAGAGGGGATTCCTGGATATGCCCGATCTCCACAAATCAAAAACAGTCCTCGGTCCAACTTCCTGTCGTATGAGTCATCAGTTGAGGGAGCACCCACTTTGGTGACATACTGGCACCATTGGTTTGTCTGAAATTCAAGCTTATGTTGCTTAACATCCTCATACAAGTTGCGGCGAGAACTGGGCTCATAGTCAAAGTAGACACAGTAGGTGGCTTTCGTGGAGCCCAATAACTCAGATTCTTGGGGCTCAGTGTCGGCTTAGAGTAGATCGTAGACCCATTTCCGCCAGAGCACCAGGGGGTTCACAATGGGTGTCTTAGTGGTGTTAACAAGCCCCCAATACCTGAATATCTCCATCCACTTGTTTGGAGAGTTCTCTTTGTTAATTTGAGTTTGGATGGTGTGCAGAGAGGTGGGATACTCCTGTAACTTAGATGGAGTCCCCACCAGGCAGGTGGACGTCGGATTTTCTGCTGCGGATGACCTTGTTGGAGGGCATGGGCCAGGGTTACCCACACATTTTTCTGGGGTTGCGGAACGATCCGTGCGTCCAGAGAGGACTGGTAGAGGGCCATATGCTGGAACCAAATGAGGAATAGGAACACAGAGGTTGACATAATGTAAGTCTGAAAGAAAAAGAGACCATATAATAAATCAACGATGGAAAGAAAATGCCACTTGCTGTTACAAGATGGAGGTTAGAAAGGATTAGGGGACTCTTCTCCCCTTGCGGCGTTTCCTATTCGACGCCACTGCGTCATTTGTGGGATCTTCTAAGGTGTCTGGGGAGGTGTTCTGTGTTGGACTCACTCGCTGTTCAGGGGTATAAGGTTTTACCCATTTCTTGGGGATACATCTGACTCCTGAGGACATGGACACACACGCGTATCCACGTCCCCAGATGACAAGCTGGTATGGATCCTGGATCTCTCCAGAGTCCGGATCCCTTATGAATACTGGAGGTCTTTCTTCAGGTTTTAATTGCTGATGCTGTTTAAAATGCCGCAGGACTGGCGGTTCCGGTCTATCGAAAGAGCAATTCAAAAAGTTAATAGTAAAACGGGCCTTGCAGAGCCTGAGCTGCGGTGACAAGGCTGGGATGTCTCTCCACTGGTGAAGGAGGACTTTCTTTAATGTTTGATGGGTCCTTTCTATCACAGCGTGGCTGGTGGGGAAGTGTGGAATCCCCGTCCGATGGTTAATCCCCCATTCTTGTAAAAACTCACCAAATGCCTTGGAAGTATAGGCTGGGCCATTATCAGTCTTGATGGTAGTGGGGACCCCTAAGGTCCCAAATGTGAATAGGATGTTTTTGCACATCTGCGGCCTTTTGTCCTCTGTGGGCCAAGGTGAAGACTGCCCCGGAGAGTGTCCACGGAAACGTGTACATGCTGGAATCTTCTGAATTTGTGTATATGTGTAATGTCAGGTTGCCACACCTCACAACTGCGGAGTCCTCTAGGGTTCACTCCAGAACTTAAAGTTGGTAAGGTGGACTCCTGGCAGTCGGGGCAGGCGGCCATAATTGCTTTGGCTTGGTCACACCGTAGGTGGAATTGGCGGACCAGACCTGGGGCATTTTGATGGAACAGCTGATGGCTCAGCTTGGCATGGTGGACGATGTTTGGTTGGCCAGCTAGCTGTAAAGGGGCGGCCAGAGCATCTGCCCTGTGGTTGCTTTCTGCAATAAAACCAGGAAGGTCGGTGTGTGACCTCACGTGCATTACATAAAAGGGTTGCTCTCGGTGGGAAACCAGATGAATTTATTTTGAGAGCAAGCCAAATATCACCGGGTTAGAAACCTCTTTGAGCACTACATGCTCTGCCCTGGACACAACACCTGCTACGTAAGCCGAATCTGTAACAATATTAATTGGTTCTGGAAATCTCTCTAAGGCCCTGATGACAGCGTCCAACTCAGCAACTTGTGGAGAACCCTCCACAGCCTTAACATTGGCTTCCCACTGCTGAGTCTGGGGGTCCTTCCATGTCATCACCTACTTGTGGGACCCTCTGGATAAATCAGTAAAAATGGTCAATGCCGTCAGTGCTTTGTTACTTTGGATATTTTTTGGAATCAAATCAAATTGTGTTTCAAATAATTTATGACCTGGGTGGTTAATAAGAATTTATCCTGTGTAGCTGTCCAGGGATAACTGTAGGCTTTTTTTGGTCTGAAGCAAGTGCTCAAGGGTTTCCTTAGACAATCTCCCCGTGGATGTCTTAATAGGGAGATGAATGCACATGAAATCACACCCTGCCAGCACCCGCAGGTGAGCCCTGGCCCCCATGATCAGCTGAGCCATTAACTCCTGTGGCCTGGTGATGCTCTTGGACATCTGATGAGCAAGGAACACCCACTCTATGATTAAGATGGGATCCTTTTGATCTGTGTCCCATTGAAAGATCAGCCCATGGAGGTGCAGCAACTTACCAAGAATGATGAATCAGAAGGGCAGGCCCTCGCAGCACCAGTGGGCTTGCCTGCCTGCCAGTGTGGACTGGACTTTCTCCAAAGCAGCCCTGGCCTCCTGGGTCAGAGCCCTCGGGGAATCCAACTCCTCTCTCCCCCTCAACAAGTTGAAGAGATGGGATAGGTCCCCCGTGGTGAGCCCCAGCCAGGGTTTGATCCAGTTTAAAGACCCACACAGCTGATGGAGGTCCCATAACGTTGAGGGGTTGTCATTAATAATTGGTCTTTGGGGCATGATGGTCCCGTTGCTGATCTCAAGGCTGAGATACTTCCAAGGCAGCAGTTGTTGCACTTTTTCCTTTTGTAACTCAAATTCAGCCGCCGACAAGGTTGCAATAGTGTCCTCCAGTGCCTCTGCAAGCACGTTGTCACTGTGGGCACAAACAAGGACATCGCCCATATAATGCAGTTTCCCCACTTGGCACACACCGGGGACAGAACTCTTGTGACATACCACTGGCAGATGGTAGGACTCTTTTTAATCCCCCATGGGAGAACTCGCCAGTGGTAGCACTTCATGGGAGCCTCTCTGTTGATGGAGGGCACAGAGAAGGCAAAGCATGGTGCATCAGCTGGGTGTAGGGGAATTTGGAAGAAACAGTCTTTTATGTCTATCACCGCCAATTTCCAATTTTGGGGGAGCATAGATGGGGAAGGCATCCCTGGTTGGAGGGACCCCATGTCCTTGATGACACTGATCTTTCTCAGATCGTGGAGGAGGCGCCACTTGTCCTTCCCTGGCTTCTTAATAATGAAAACCAGAGAATTCCACGGGCTGTTGGTTTCTACTACATGTCCTTTGGCCAGTTCCTCCTTCACAATCTGAGTGAGCGCTCTTAATTTTTCCTTGCTTAGCGGCCACTGCTCTACCCAGACAGGTTTATCTGTGAGCCAATTAAGTCTTTGGGTAGGGCGCTCTTCAGTGGCTGCACCTAAAAATCCTGAGAGCCTGGCAGTTCTAATTTGGCCCCCCACTGGGGCATGGCGTCTCTCCTCCAGAGAGTGAACTCTGAATTCAAAACAAATGGGCGTACAAAGGCCAATTGCCCATTCGGTCCTGTAATTTGGACTATGCTCTTGGATTGCTGTGCCAATTGTGGACCCCCTACACCTGAAACCATGCTGCCTACACTTTGCAGCTCCCACTGTGGCAGCCATTTGTGTGGAGAAATGACCGTCACATCTGCCCCGGTGTCCATCATCCCCTGAAGTTGGATGGAATGCCCCTCGCTCTTAAGGCCACACCATATGAGGGGCTTCTCCTCTCCCAGCGTCTTGGTGTAAAAAAAAGAGGGGTCCAGATCATCACACAAAAGAGGAGGCACTGGAATGGCCTGTGCAATGATCTGTCCCTCTGGCAGGAATTGGGGGGGGGTGCACACAGCACGCCATGAGATAGAAGGTCCTAGGATCAAGTGAGAGGATTGCAGGACGGATTTCTATCTCATGTGGGGTGTGTTTAGTGTCCCCAGTGACAAGGTATTTGCAGTTCAGAAGGTTGTTCCGCCTGCAAGTTTCACAGTCTCGAATGTGGGGTAGAAGCTCTGCTGTTGCGGTAATGAAGTGCCAATCCTACTTGGAAAAATGAATAGCTTTAGTAAGTCTGAGCCTGTATGGTTCTGTTTTGTCTGTGGCATACACTTGGCTGCTGATACCGAGTACGATATGGTGCACAGCAGCATTCACGGCAACACTTTGACCTACCCTATTTATATCATTGCACGGGGTAGGTCCATGCTCCCCAGTTAGTTTTTTGGTTGGTCTAAGGTCTCCCCTCCCCTGTTTTCCCCACTTGTGGAGGTGCCATTCCTAGGAAGGGGCACTGGCTGATAAAGTGGCCCTCCTGCTTGCAATGGAAACATCAGCGTTTGGGTGGAAAAGGCCTCGATGTTGGAGGCCTCGGGGCCACCAATGTTGAAGCCGCAACCTTTCCCATGGCTTCTTCACCACATCCCCAGCCATCAGGGTGGCCTTCCTCGTGCACTCCTCAAGAAGTTGATCAGGTGTCAGAGGAGGGGACACTGGGAGTGCCAAGATGATCCACCAACAATCTTCATTGGCATTGGTGGTGATGATCTCGAGTATGAGCTGATCTTGTAGCTCCTGCCCTTCCACTCTCTTTTCTACAGCAGCTCTCACCTGGTCCACAAAGTCAATAAACGGTTCTGCAACAGACTGCTTAAGAGCAATATATGATATAACAGGTTCCTTAGAGGGCATGCTAAGGAATGCCCGCTCTGCAGTGTCCTTTGTAAGATCTAATACAGCCCTGGGAATCCCTGCAGCCTGCTTCTGAGCCTGGCTGCAGTCACCCTCACCAACAAGGTGGTTTATGGTAATTTCTTCTTCTTCTATGTCAGTGGCATAATTGGCGCTCTGTAAATTACCCAGAAGGAGGTCCCCTGCTAATCTCTTCCAAGTTCTTTCCCACATTTCATATTCTGATAGAGGGAGCAGGCAACTAAATAGACACTTTAAATCGGCAGAGACCATGGTATTAGAGTTAAATGTTGCCTTTAAAATGCTCCTAAAGAATTCACTTTAAGGGCTGAATTCACATTTGGTTTTACAGAGCTCCCTTATGAACTCATACAAGAGGGGTTCCCATCTTGGGTGTTGCCCTCTTGCATTATAGGTTACTGGAGCCAGGAACAGAGGATTGGTGTTGTTTTCCACTTTCTGTTTTCCAGGCCCAGCACTCCCACCCCCCACGTCACCGTGGGAACCGTAAGGTGGGGTGTGGGAAACAGGAAGGTGATGGGCAGGGTCCTGGTGGGTGGAGCCTTGCGCAGGAGTGACGTAGGAAGAGGGTGGTGGTGTCAGCATTGTGGGAAAAGGGGTGGGACCAGGTGATGCAACCTCAAGGGGTGGTGCAGTGGGTGGAGCGGTGCAATAGCACCTGGGAGGGGTTTGACTAATTGCTGCAAGGTAAGAGGAGGGGTTAGGGAAAGGAAGAAGAGAGTCTGGGGTGTGTGTGGGAGGGGGTAAAAAGGGATTCTGGGGAGAAGAAGTACTCACGACGTGGCGACGGCCATCTTGTGATGGTAAAGTTGGCGTCAACAGGCAGCAGCCATTTTGTGGTACCTCTACCGAGGGGTTAAGGAAAGGGTTTGGTGGGAAAAAGAAAGGGTTTGGTGGAATAGAGCCTCCTTGAGAGCAACCAGGACTATTAACAGGGTAAGAGGGATTAGGAGAAGGGTTAGGGACAGTGTCTCTGACAGTATGACCAGCACTGTCAGAGCGAAGGTACCGAGGGGACCTGGGGTAGCCAGGGAGAAGGTGGCAACCCTGCATCTTCTGTGGACAGTCTGCTCCCCCCTGTCTACCCGGTGCAGGGAAAGCGGGGATAGGAGAGTGCGGTGGGGAAAGGGGGCTAGGGAGAACTGGAGATAGTGCAATGGATTAGTCTTAGTATCCCGTCCATCTTGACCACTCTGCATCCTTCACAACATCCCAAATCAATAGAAATAATTTCACAAAACCTCCTTTCACTGAAGGATCACCCCTCTTGCTGCCCTCAGTCAAAACCAATCCAACACTCTCCATTCTCGAAAGCAGCAAACACGGAGAAGCACTACTTCAATTACATTTAGAGGTTTCTCCTAGCTACAGCGACCAGGTCATGAATCTTTCAGCACTGTTTATTCCAAACATTTTACATCACAGCCATGGGTGTGATTTCAGCAGGGAAATCCCATGACCACAAATGCAAGGGGGATCCTTCTTTCTGGCTCCCTCTAGCAGAGAGGCCTTGGGACCAAAGCACCACCACCATTTTTCCCCCCAGTTTTGTCCTTCCACAGTAGTTTTTAGGCCATGGGGCTGAGAT
Source organism: Taeniopygia guttata (assembly GCF_048771995.1). Lineage (NCBI taxonomy): Eukaryota > Metazoa > Chordata > Aves > Passeriformes > Estrildidae > Taeniopygia > Taeniopygia guttata. Next base: position 5,146,731 of record NC_133063.1, on the reverse strand, counting down.
GGGTGGCACGGAAGTGACAGCTCTGACACACAACTGAAACCATCAAGGCCAGGGTGGCACGTGAGGCTGTTTTTCTGCTCCAGCAGAACAGTGCAGCCTAGAGTAGTGACACTGATACCAAGTGAGTTCAGCCAAGCCAAAAGGGAGTCCAGCCAAGCCCAGTGGAGCCCAGCAGGGTGGTAGGAGGAGGCAGTGGAGCGGCAGATCCGATTCCCACGCACACGCCCAGCGTGGCGGACTGATGGTAGTGGCAGTGCCAAACAGAGCTCTGCAGGGAGAGACACCCATCACCATCACCCCTGCCACCACCAGTGCTGCAGAGAGGGAGCAGGAAACTGCCACTGCAGGCCCACAGCTGCTCCAGGCAGCACCAGCAGTGCCCATCTACCATCAGAATCATTCTGTAAGCCCTCATCATCTTCTCCTTGTTCCCGGGGCCCCATGTGACACTTCACCTTTGTCGCTTACCTCATTACCTCTTTTGTACAATTTTATTTTTAATGTTGAATAGTGCTGCTTTTTTTTTTTTTTCCTTGCTACATTGCAACATTTCTAACATTTCTGGCCTCTCATAGATTGGTTTTTCCGTTGTCCCCCTCCATTGCCGTGGAGAAGGGGAGAGCGGAGAGGCGTTACAAGGACTATCTCAGGCTGAGGACGTAGAAAGAAGGGAAGGTCTTAGAAAGAAAAAGAAACCCTCATGCTGCCTCTTTTGGAAGCAATAAAAGTGCAGATTTCTTAATATCCAGCCCCAAGTCTTTGGAGTCTTGAGAGCCAAGAAGCACAGGAGCCCAGAAACCTTGTTGTGAGAGGCTAGAGATTGCTGGCTCCAACCATTTCAGGTGCTTATGTGGGGAAAGGGGCAGATCAAGCCTCGCTCTGGAGAGGTGATGCTCTGCTCTGCACACCCCACACTCCCAGGCCTGTATCCCAGCCCAGCAGTGGCCGCTGATCCCTAGCACAGCGGAGGCACTGCTCCACCCCTGTGTCTGGAACACCAAACCCAGCTCCTAAATGGCCACGTGAGTGGCAGCCCCATGTGGGGGAAGGCCCCAGGAAAGCCAAAGGGATTTTAACTCAGGCTATGTGGCAACCACATGTCTTTGCCCTACCTCCTCTTGGAATTCTATTAGCTGAACACCATTGGAACCAGGAATGGCAGATGTGTTGGTTCTTTTCTATATATTTTCTCTCATTCTCTCTTCCTCTTTGTTCTTCCAATTTCATTCTCGCAGATTTTTCAGTAACTTAAAATCTAACAGGCTTGGAATTTGTTAAGTTGAATACGCTACGTTAATGCTTGATGGAATGCTTTATGTTGATTGAATCCTGCTCTAAATGTTTTGCCAAAGTTCTCTCATTTTCAAAAGTTGCCAGGGAAGACTTTTGTGTTGTTCCGACCTCTTTTGAGAACATCTTGTCCGTAATTCTCCTGCTTTTCTACATCAGAGTTTGTGAACAAGTTGAAGTCCTTTTAAAGTGTCTCACTGAGCAACGTTTTTGGGGCCTTAGATTTGAACTGGCGCAATGAGCAGGGTATTCTTGAGGTGACATGGGCATTTGATCCAACAGTAACTGCTCATGACATAATAAAGGAGAAACAAATTTTCAGTCAAGGCTGCTATCTTCTGGCAGAAAAGTAATAGACTCTCATGCAGAAAATGATGTGAACTGCTCTCTAGTGACAGACCTGCTAAAAGCTTCTATAGAAAGCTTGTCCAGCCCTGAAGAGAGACGGACACTACTGAGAAAAACTAGCACTATCCACAGTTAATGGTGGAGAAAACATGAATTTTGGTAGAAGAAACTTTGAAAATCCCAGTACAGGACCATGCCTGCTATCCATATGCATGGAGGTTTGACTCAGAGAGCTCTGTGTTGCCAAGCCGCTAGAAAAGGAGCTGAATCAGTTGCCAATTGCCTTGGAGCCTGAAATAATAGCCAGCCTCAGGGCAGAGCAGGAATTGAATGCTGGGATGAAGCCAGCCCCAGAACCTGAGAAGCCAGTTAAACACGCTGGTCCAAAGCCAAAGAGCTGCAGAGCTGCAGCTGAGCAGTGCTGGGGAAGGCCTGGAACCAGCGTGTTCTAGAAAGTTCCAGAAACCATCTGTCCAATCAACAGCTGTTGATCTGCATGCCCACTCCCACTCGGTCCAAGAGTCCTTTACTCTCTATGATAAGCTCACCAGAAGTTCTCTGGGTGTCATCCATTGTGGCTTTTCTTCTCCCAAGGCTTCCTGTTGCTCACTGATTGTCTGATGTGTGGCCACTTCATGGCCCATCCCCTCCAGGACAAGCTCCCACAACTGCCCCTTTTTGGTTTTATTGAAAATGAAAGATGTAACAATCATAGTCAAAATAATAACCTTGTCTTAACTAAAAACAACACAATACTTACTAGACTTTAACTAAACTTGAGAACTAAAACAGGCGGGTTCATATTGCAGAGAATAACTAAACAAGAAGTAAATGCAATTTTCATTTCCCCTCACATCTAAGGGCCCGAGTCTCAAGCATCTCTCTGCCAATTCATTCCCCCTCACTTACACATAAATCAAAAGAGAAGAGAAAATCAAAAGGACTGGCTATGGTACCTTCCCCCAGTGCCCTTCCCCAAACACAAAAGCCAAAAGAAAAGGCTTTAGGGGGGACCAGCCTGTGAGGACCTTATGGTTTGGCCGGGCACGGGTCTCCTGTGGGGCACCAGAGTCGCTCCTCCGGCTGTCCGGAGGGTGCCGACTCTCCTTCCTAAATAATTAAAAGAACTGGGGTGACTGGCTTCTGAGGGTCGCCTGTATCGGGAATCTCTGAAACATGAATTACAACAAAAATCGGGGACTGCTAATACAACAGGAAAGCCGGAGCAGGGTTGAGGGCTGTCGCAAGGTGGGTTAGGGTAGAATCCGGGGATGCATGGCCAGTGCCATCCTGGCATGGGCACGGAAAAGGAGGGCAGATGGCAGATGGCTGGTGGCTGGCCTGTGCTCTTGAGCAGGTTGCATCTCCAGTCCTGTCTTTCTCAGGGATAGTGGGTTCAGGGACACGCGGCAGTGAAAACGAAAACTGGGAAATAAAGTCTGCTAAATATTGTGCAACTAAAATTTAAACTTAAATGACCATCATATATACCACCAATTGCCACCAAACATCGCACAGTAAGTGATTTTCAATAATCACTATATGATCACTATATATCACTAATAATGTAACAATGTACATTGAAATGAAAAACCGGAGTCCATGGGAAATGTTAAAGTTTAAAATCTAGGGGACATGATAAGGGAAAGGTTAAAGTCTAGGGGACATTATTCCAGGGCATAGCCCCAAGAAGTCCTCCAGCAGGCCCACAGGCCTCCACAGTGGCTCACGCAGATCCAAACTGCACAAGTCTTCACTCCCACATCTTGGCCTTAGTTCCCGTGGCAGAACTTGCCTTCCCACTGGACGCTCACCTGTGCCCGAGCCTGTGGAGAAGCCCGGCTTCCTCCCCCTCTGCCCACAGCAGCACAGACACTCCCAACCTTTCCCAAGAGCTGCAACACAACCACAGCCACAGCAGCATGCCCTGCACTGCCACCACTGCTCTGCTCCATTTTGCCCCACTCTGCTCCTCTAGTCACTGCTGCCAGCCTATCTCTCCACTAGAGGTTGTGGCCTGGAGGCACCAAGGTCAGAAGACCTTTGCCCACTTCCACACCATGCCACAAACCCCTTTTCCCACATTTAAGAAACACCTGACCATTCAGAAGCAAATTTAGAGCTTAAGCACAGCGTGAGAACAAAGGGAGGCTTCCAGCACAGTGAAGGTTTTATGTATTATCGTATTTATTTACACTATCAGTCTAAAAAAACTAGAAACTACGAGCTATCAACTAGAAACTACAAAAAACACCAAGGGCCTCTTGCAGGGCTAGAATCTCCTGTCAGCCATAAACTGCTGTGTTGCCATGATCAGAGGCGTCAGGCTGGAGGTCGGCTTGGCTGAGGTTACAAACGGATGCTGCCCAAAGAGAAAAAGAAGACATTAATTTCTACTGACCTCACAGGCTGAAACTGGCTTTCTCTGGCAAGCAGAAAGATACACAAAGGAGGGCATTCTGTGCACCTCTGTCTCCACATCCAGGACCATGCTACATAAGCCAAACATGGCTCCCAATCCCACAAATCCATTAACCCAGATGGATTCAGCTGAAGGAGATTTGGTCTAGGCGACCTGGAAAGGCTCCTTCCAACCCATACCAGGCCAGGATTCTCCTCTGTTTTCCTTTGAAAAGCCCCCAGACTGGAGATTCTCAGCAGCAGGGCCCATCTGCCGCCTTGGACTTGAGCAGACGAGGAGCCCCTGGCAGTGGGCGGCCGGCGCACCCGGCAGCCGCTTTGCCTTTTACCTGCAGAAGTTCCTGGGCAGACCAGCGCCTGTCCTCGTCCGTCTCCAGGCAGCAGCACAGAAAGTCTCGCAGCCAAGCCGACTGTTGCCTGGGCTTCTGCAGCTTCGGGGTGCCCCCGGTGATTATCAGCTGCTGAACCTGGAGAAGAAGGAAATGCCACGCTCCACCTGTCTCCTCCACACCCCAAACTGCTCACACAGACCCCACTGGACAAGCTCCACTCCCCAGTGCCTCTTTACTCCCTGCCAGAGGGAGGGAGATACCTTTCCTACCCCTACTAAAAGAACCCAAAGCCAGAGGCAGCTGTAGCCAGTCCAACATGCAAAGGCTCTTGCCTTGATCCCTGATTTCATTGGCTGATGGAATTAGGAACAACTCCATCAGCAGCAGCACACTTTGCTTCTCTCAGCACTGACACCAGCTCTACAGGCGAGGCGGAAGACAGACTTTAATCTAACTTTACTATTTCCAAGGATTCCTCCCATAAAATGCAGCTCACTGCTCCCTTAGGTAAAGCTGCTCACTGCTCTCTTAGGCAAAGCTTCCATCAAGGAAAAGGCATTGTGATTTTCTTGTGCTATTCATGATGAAATGCCAAGGGAATAATCTCAGCAAGAAGCATAAGAGACTATGCAGCCTGACACCTATCATTGTCAGCTGTTAGCAAGCTTCCCAGGCAGCAGAATGGGAGTAGATTTAGTCAGAGTCACAGGAGCATCTGAGGGTAGTTGCAGCGTACCGTGCTAGAGGTGTTCATCAGGTAAGGAGGTGCTCCTTCCACCATCTCGATCCCCACAATTCCAAAGGACCAGATGTCCACTTTGGGGCCGTAGGGCTTCTTTGTGAAAATTTCTGGCGCCATCCAATGAGTAGTCCCAACAGCTGATCTTCGTTTGCTCTGCTCAGCGGTGAGCTGAGCAGCAAGGCCAAAATCAGCTGAGGAGAAAAAACACTCAGATCAAGCCAGCGTGAAAAAGGAAAGCAAAGAAAAGAATTCCCCACTGAATCAATGTCTAAGAAGGCAGTGTGGAATCCAGCTGTACCAGGGGCATGCTGCCATTCCTCGGGCCTGCAGCTGAGGAAATACGCAATTGGCCACTTTGCAAAAGCCCCCGACTTCAGGCAGTGGCTTTTAGTCCCCTGAAGCTATTAGACTGCTGCTGCCTTGCTGGGGAAGGGACACACACAAGCCAAAGACACTCCTGACCCCTTCTGCCCAGCTACAGCTCCCTGCACCTTGTGGCTGTGCTCTGCGCTCGCAGCAGGGCAGCCTGCACTGCCACAGGCACCAGGGAACCGGCAGCACCCAAAGGCAGCCCCACACCGCAGCCCGCCACGGCTGAGCCTGGCCAGCAACACCCACCCAACTTGACAGAGCCGTCCAAGCCCAGGAGAATGTTGTGGCTTTTGATGTCTCGGTGGATCACTTGCTTGGAGTGAAGGAAATCCAGGCCTTGCAGGCACTGAGAGAGGAAAAAGAAACACGAGCCTGAGTGGATTTCCTCCCACAAGCAGGGCAGTGGCACACCTGCAAGACTGACTTCCTGGGGGATGCGGAGCCACGGCAGGCCAGGCTGCTGGCAAAGGCAGCAGAGCTGGCTGCTCCAACACGAGGACAGCAGAGCTTTTCTAAGGGCGTGGCTGTTTGCTTTTGAAAGGGAAAGGGCAATTGTTGCTCTGGCCAGTGCCCTGCAAACACAGACTCAAGGTGCACTGCTGCAGCGCCTGTACTCTCTGCAGCCAGACAACAGTGTCTGCTTTTGCAAGCACCACTTGGGGTGCAAGGCTCTCCTTTGAGGGTGAGCTCTGTGAGAGTCCTGTGAGGATCTCTTTGTCTTTGCCACTTGCTCAACATGGTGCCACCAGCCACTTTGCTCTTGTGGGGAAGGAATGCAGCTCACACAGGCTCCAGGCAAGGCTTTAGAGAGGCAAACACAAACACACTAGAAGAAGGGCAGGCACATTGGCAGGCACTTCATCTGCTCTTGCTACTGCCAGGCATAAGAGAAAGGCAGAAAGGAAGCTCGGAAGGGGAAATCTCTCCTCTCCTTATCACCCATTTGGAAGGGCTGTCCCGACCAGGCCATGGGAAGCACAAGCGCCATCCCTTACCTCCCGAGAGACAGCTGCTATCTCTCCTTCTGCCATATGAGTCTCCCTAATGACATCGTATAAAGAACCTCCATCCATGTATTCCATCACCAGCCAGAGTTCCTCGTCCACCAGGTAGCTGAAAGGAGGAAACAACAGCCTGGAGATGAAGGTGTGCACTTACATGACCTGATGGATTCTTCCTCCTGTGTCTCTCTCAGAGGAAGACAGGAGGAACAGTCATTCACAATGGTCTACAGGGCTTGAACTCTATGCAGTCTAAAGGCTGCTTGGTATCCACAGCAATGCAACAGGCCAAGGGAAATACAATCTACAGCGCTTTGTCAGCACTGGAGACCCGTGGGAAAAAATCAAATGCCAAAACAAATGAAACCATGTGGAGAGAGGACAGGAACTTTGAGGCTGTTGGCTCAGTGAGACAGGGGCCAAGGCCGGTCTTTGAAAGCACACTTCAAACTAGGTATGCCAGCAAAGATGAATGCAGCCCCAATGCAATCTCCTCCCAGGACGCTGTAGATCAGCCCAGAAGCAGGAATTAACAGCTCCATCCTCTGCCAGCCACCAAAGGAGTGGTTGAACTTCTGGCTTGCAGGATGTGAATGACCTTTCATGGCAGAACAGCAGAACCACTCACCTGTCTACAAAGGTCACAAGATTGGCATTCTTATTGCCACGCATGATCTGGATTTCATTCAGGCACACCTCGCTGTTGCTCTCTTCCAGAAGACTAATTTTCTTTATGGCCACCTAAAACAACATGGAAAACATGAACCAAATTTGGTGGCACAGAACCACCAGGGGAACACGGAGACAGTGATGATGGGGTGACAGAGCTGGGCTGGGCCAAGCTGCCTTTTGGATGGACATCAGACCGCTTGCTTGGGCACCTGCCAGGACAAAGAGCCAGATAGCCTTTGCCTTGGAAACCTGGCAGAAACATGGTCTATGCTGTCCACCTCAAAGCTCTAACAACACTCACCGTTGCCACAGACTTTCCCCATGGCTTTACTTTATCATCCCCATTTTCATTCACACTCCTCTTGCAAGCAGAAAATCAATTTCTGCCAGAAAACATGGGGCAAAACTGCTGGACAACCTCTAGGGGGCTTGATCATTCCACTGGCATTCTCCATTTCACAGCAACAAAGCAAACTCTTCCAGACATGACAGATCAAATGCTGTCCTAAAACAGTTCTGCAGAAGCTGTGGCGCTGCTTGACGCTTACCTCTTCTCCTGTGGCAGTCTCCACTGCCATGCACACCGTGCCAAAACCTCTAGAAAAAAAGCAGCCGCAGAGAAAGAAGAAGTCCTTTAGTCCCTGCAAGTGCAGGACTCCGCAGTACAAGAGGAAAAAAGTCCAGGGACAAACAGTAAATGGAAGGAACTGTGGCTGCACTCACCCTCTGCCAATTGTTTCCAGTTCTGTGTATTTAGCCTCAGGATCTCCCTCGCTCACCAGCATCTCTGTAAAAATCCCAAGGAGAGATGCTCCCTTCAAAAGAGATCCCACCCTGCAGCAGATCAGAAAGGCAGCCCCACTCTCTGGGACACTGCGCCCTTTCAACTCACTCCCTCAGGAAACAACACCACCACCACACCACCCCCACCTAAAAAACAACAGCAGCAGGACAAGCAGCCCTGCAGCACAGATGGCCTGTCCAAAACTAGAAGTCTGAACTAAAATCTAAGCACATCAAGAAACAGTCAGAGGAGACAGGGATCAGAAAAGTGTAAGCAAGAGAAGTGATTGTTGCCTACAGACATTAAGGGCAGCAGGACAAACACAACCTTTCTGTTCGGGCAATGAACACTCTGGGACATTCAACAAAAGATTTAATCCTTGCAAACATGCAAGGCATCTTGGGTTCTGGAATCCATTTTTATCAACAGCTGCCCTTTCCAGAACAGGAAGAATATTGCAAAGTGCCTCCAGCAGAGCTAAGAACTCCAGCTTGAAGCAGGACTTTGCCTAAACAAGGCCCTTCTGCCGCTCAAGAGCGGCAGCTGATGTTCTACCCTACTGTGATGGGCCTTAGGAATGAGGTCCCTCAGCTTTTAGGACAGGCTGAGTTCTGAAGATGACCTTGGCCGTGCCCCACGGGAGCTGGGCCCCACAGGAGCTCCTGGAGGCCTCCTCATTTGCTCGGTCACAGCCTCCTGCTCAGCCAGAAACAATCTCTGCTCTGCCTTTTGCCTAGAGGGAAGCTCAGGCAAGGCCAAACCAGGCCCAGCTGCCCTCCGAGGGAGGAGCAGCAGCCCAGCGATCCCTCCCCACCTCAGAGCACAGCAACAGCTCCTGTGGGGAGGCCTCAGGAGCTGGCACTCAGCTGAGGAGGAACAGGAGCTGGGACAGCTCTTGCTGACACACGCACACACACACCAGGCACTGCTGCGGCACACAAGGGTCACAAAGGACGTACTCAGCATGGCCAGGCACTTGTCCTCTGTCCTCTCTCCCAGCAGCTCCATGCTGCCAGAGGAACTAGTCGTGCTCCAGGTGCACGAGCTGCTCCTGCTTGAGTTTCCAGCTTGGCACTGGAGGCTTCTTCAGCTGCAGCTTGTGCAGGTGCCACGACAGAGGAGCTGGAGCTCTGGGACAAGAAATTAATTTGGGTCACAAATGTGCCTGGCAGAGATGCCCCTCCGATCTCATTTCAAATGCAAGCCCTGAGGAAGATGCTGCTGGCCACATCCAGGGCTCTTCACCTCTCAGCTTTTGCAGCCCACTTCTCCAGCTCACGGCCCTGAACCCAAACCCTGCTTTTACATGAGGCACAAAATGTCACCAAAGACACTGCTAACCCAAACAGGCACTTACTGATGCTGGCTGCTCAGGCTGCGGGCTGACAGCAGGGGCAGGTTCATTGGCACCTTCCTCCTCTTCAGCCTCTTCCTCGGGTGCAGAGGCAGCCGGAGCAGGTGCTGGCGCTGCCCTTGTGCTCTGTGCACAGACAGCAGCAGGAGGGTCAGGAAAGAAGCTGTCATTCAGAGCCTTACGTCTCTTCAGCTACAGGCCCCACTTCATCTCAGCTGTTCCTTTAGCTGCTGACTTTGGCTGTTCTGTGGGGAGGGCCAGGTCCCTCCTGGGGACAGTGTCTCCTCATATCCTGCAAGGCTGTGAACTGCACTTTTTCACTCTCTTCACTGGGGACAAGGAGCCTGCACAGCCCCTGGGCACAAAGGGCCTCACTTGTACCCCAGGAGCATCCAAAGACATCCTATTGCTACCTCTTGTCTCTTGCTGAGACAAATTCCCAGCCCCTGTCTGAACAGTAGGAAAGTGATGCCTAAACGTCCAAGTTTCACAGCCCTTCTCCCGGCCTCAAGGGCTGGGTGAATTGCTCTGGGAGAGCTGGAAAGATTCCAGTCCTCAGCATCTTCATCCAGGCAGGGCAGGTGCTGTCTGCTCAGAAACTTGCAGCTCTGCTTTGCTCCAGCCACAGGACTAGCCAGAGCTGCCACTTACTGATGCTGGATGCTCAGGCCCTGCAGTGGCAGCAGGTGCACTTTGGTGGGAATCTTCCTCCCATTTGGCCTCTTCTTCAGGAAGACATGCATCCAGAGGAGGATCAGAGGTCTGTTTTGGGCTCTGCAGATAGACAGCAGTGTCAGGGACAGGTAACATCTCTATTCAGCTCTGGAGCCAGATGCACTAAGGAGAAATCATCTGCAGAGAAATGGCATTCTAATTGTTCAAACTCAAGTCAAATGGGCCAGTTAGATGGGACTGCACTCGCTTATACAGGAGAACTTCCATCATGGCTTCAAGGACCAAGCAACCCCACTTTCAGCTGCTGAAAAGCTCTGAAAAGGAACTGGAGAAACAGCCTGGGATCCAACTCCTCCTGCAGATTCTGCTGCTGGTGCTGCTGCTGCTGCTGCAAAGAGCGTGGACTGTTCTTTCATTCATCCAACCTGGCTGGCACTGGACTGCACCAGGCCCAGCTCACAGCTTGCTCCACAATTGTCAAATGCTACCCACACCAAAGGTTCCTTTCCCACTCACCCAAGGAGCGGATTCTCTCCAGGCACCGGTGATGTGACCTGCAAGACAAAAGGGAAAAAGAAGCAGATGCTGTAAGGAAACTGCCTGTGCTGGGCAAGCCCACCAAATAGTCAGCAACCAAAGACAGAGCATTCTGCTTTCACTCCATCACTCCAGCAACAACCCTTGTGTCACACAGCAAGGCAACAGCACAAACTACTGCCTCGTGTCTACCCTTTGTGCTCTTTGGCCTCTCAACCCATAGAAACTCGAGACTGAGAAAGTCCCAGTGGTTCTGCAACAGGCATTCCAGCTTCTGCCCCACCCCACCCAGCAGGAGCTACAGCTCCTCTCTTCCCTGGACTTCAGTTTTCTGAAGGGATTGCATGCAGCAATTGCCATGAGCTTACTGAAAACCCTTCCCCAAAAAAGCTTCACCCAAGTCCCCTTTAGCCATGGTGGCAGTTCTGTGGTGACACAGCACAGGAACAGCTCCTGGGTTCAGGAGCATACAAGAACTGCTCTGAAATGTCCATCTCAGAGGCCTTTTCCAAGCTGATCCTGTGATTTCACCCCAGAAGGAATGGCTCTTTTAGCACTCAGGAAGTGTCAAGTTCCACAGGCACATGCTGGGATGAGGGAATGCAGACAAGAAGACTTGAACTGAGGGACTTTCCCTCAGTGCTGGAGAGCAGTGCACAGCTTTTCCAAGGACTGCTGCCAAGCTCTCCCAGTCCTCCTATCTTGGAAGTTGTCTGGCTTGAGCCAGCAAACGGAGGAGATTCCAGACCCCATGGGCACAGGCTATGCCACGGGAGGAGCGGAGCCCCTGCAGGCTACATTACAAATGCTGCCCAGGCCCCTCTGGCTAGAGACACCCCCTTCTTAGCTGCAGCTGCTGACAGCAGCTTTACCCAACTCAAGGCCTCTTGGTGGCATTTTGGTGTCCATATGCCACACTGCACAAAACCGTCCACTTACGTGCCAGCTGGGTGAAAAAGTACCCAGAATAGGCCACGGAGAAAGCCGTGCAAACTGCAGCACACACTCTCTCCATGGCCTGAGCAGCGCTGCCCAAGTCTGCACCAGACAACGCTTTGAGGAAAAACCAAAAATCCTGCGAGTCCTGCTGGCAGAGACCTCGGCGATCAGCAGGTTCCGCCTGCAATCAGCGTGCCACAGAGCTGCTCTGCTCACTGAGCCCTGCCGGGCCTGGGCACAGCAACTTTGCCTTGGCAACGCTGGGATGCGGCCCCTGACATCACAATAGCAGCCACCCTGGGCTGGTTTGTGAACTCACAGAGTGCAGAGAACCAGATCTTCCCTACAGCTCAGGCCAAAAAAAGCCTGCAAAGCTCTCCTGTGGTGGTGTGTCATTTTATGTTCTAATTCCGCCCCGGTTGTACGGGTCAGTTTTTCTGTTTTTGTTTCAATTTATATTTAGTATGTTCCATCTACCCCCCTCCCCTCCTCCCAGCTGCTGCGGCCCAAACCTTTCCCGCCTTTCCATCCATGTCCATCACCAAACCACTCCCTTATCTCCACCCAGGAGCCTTGCCAGCCATCCGGTGCCACGCCCCGACATCTAGAACCTTCCAGTTAGGGCGTCGGGTGATTGGGTGAAGGCCCAGGGCCCCTCCCACTTTTCTGCCGCATTGGCCCCTTCTCTCAGACCCCTCCCCAGGGAGCCACCCACACCTTTCCCCTAGTGGTCCAAGTTCTCTCCACCCCATGCCCTATATAACCCCTTGTCAGAGAGTTTTCAGTTGCCTCCTCTGGTTGGCATCGTGTTGTTCACTTGGATCTTCGTTCATCTTCCCCTCGCCCTGAGGGTGAATAAAAGGATCTTTAACCCCCAAAGGAGGACGCTTCTGTCTCTGTCCGTGTGTGGTTTTCGCCGCCTATCGCCTCGACACAAGGAACTCATCCCGAGCTCTCCAAAGCCCCTCGGAGTTGGCCCAGCGGAGAGCTCGGGAACCTGCTCGCTCCCTCCGGAGGTAGAGCTGAGCCGGGATTTGAGACCTTCCTGGAGGGATTGCGGCACTCTCCTCTGCTACACAGCAACACAAAAAGCCCTCCTAGTCCATAAGCTACTGCTCAAGGCATCTAAGAGTAACTACAAGAACACACTAATCCCCTATAGCCCACCCGGAGAAATTGAGCACTGAGAAGGGAGCGGGATGTGAGGAACCACATCAGTGCTCTTTGGCCACTAATGCTTCTGAGCAAAAACCAGAAGGCTTCTTCCAGTTGGACCTTGCTCAGTTCAGGAAAGCAGCAAACAAGGAGAAGCACTACTTCAATTACATTTAGAGGTTTCTCCTAGCGACAGAGACCAGGTCATGGATCTTTCAGCACTGTTTATTCATTTTACATCACAGCCATGGGTGTGATTTCAGCAGGGAAATGCCATGTCCACAAATGCAAGGGGGATCCTTCTTTCTGGCTCCCTCTAGCAGAGAGGCCTTGGGACCAAAGCACCACCACCATTTCCCTCCCAGTTCTGTCCTTCCACAGTATTTTTTAGGCCACGGGGTTGAGATGAGTGGCACGGAAGTGACAGCTCTGACACACAACTGAAACCATCAGGGCCAGGGTGGCACGTGGGACTGTTTTTCCGCTCCAGCAGAACAGTGCAGCCCAGAGTGGTGACACTGATACCAAGTGAGTTCAGCCAAGCCAAAAGGGAGTCCAGCCAAGCCCAGTGGAGCCCAGCAGGGTGGTAGGAAGAGGCAGTGGAGCGGCAGATCCGATTCCCACGCACATGCCCAGTGTGGCGAACTGATGGTAGTGGCAGTGCCAAACAGAGCTCTGCAGGGAGAGACACCCATCACCATCGCCCCTGCCACCACCAGTGCTGCAGAGAGGGAGCAGGAAACTGCCACTGCAGGCCCACAGCTGCTCCAGGCAGCACCAGCAGCGCCCATCTACCATCAGAATCATTCTGTAAGCCCTCACCATCTTCTCCTTGTTCCGGGGGCCCCATGTGACACTTCACCTTTGTCACTTACGTCATTACCTCTTTTGTACAATTTTATTTTTATTGTTGTATATTGCTGCTTTTTTTTTTTTCCTTGCTACATTGCAACATTTCTAACATTTCTGGCCTCTCATAGATTGGTTTTTCCGTTGTCCCCCTCCATTGTCGTGGAGAAGGGGAGAGAGGAGATGCATTACAAGGACTATCTCAGGCTGAGGACATAGAAAGAAGGGAAGGTCTTAGAAAGAAAAAGAAACCCTCATGCTGCCTCTTTTGGAAGCAATAAAAGATCAGAAACCTTGTTGTGAGAGGCTAGAGATTGCTGGCTCCAAACATTTCAGGTGCTTATGTGGGGAAAGGGGCAGATCAAGCCTCGCGCTGGAGAGGTGATGCTCTGCTCTGACACCCCACACTCCCAGGCCTGTATCCCAGCCCAGCAGTGGCCGCTGATCCCTGGCACAGCGGAGGCAATGCTCCACCCCTGTGTCAGGAACCCCTAACCCAGCTCCTAAATGGCCACGTGAGGGGCAGCCCCATGTGGGGGAAGGCCCCAGGAAAGCCAAAGGGATTTTAACTCAGGCTATGTGGCAACCACATGTCTTTGCCCTGCCTCCTCTTGGAATTCTATTAGCTGAATACCATTGGAACCAGGAATGGCAGATGTGTTGGTTCTTTTCTATATATTTTCTCTCATTCTCTCTTCCTCTTTGTTCTTCCAATTTCATTCTCGCAGATTTTTCAGTAACTTAAAATCTAACAGGCTTGGAATTTGTTAAGTTGAATACGCTAAGTTAATGCTTGATGGAATGCTTTATGTTGATTGATTCCTGCTCTAAATGTTTTGCCAAAGTTCTCTGATTTTCACAAGTTGCCAGGGAAGATTTTTGTGTTGTTCCGACCTCTTTTGAGAACATCTTGTCAGTAATTCTCCTGCTTTTCTACATCAGAGTTCGTGAACAAGTTGAAGTCCTTTTAAAGTGTCTCACTGAGCAACGTTTTAGGGGCCTTACATTTTAACTGGCGCAATGAGCAGGGTATTCTTGAGGTGACATGGGCATTTGATCCAGCAGTAACTGCTCATGACATAATAAAGGAGAAATAAATTTTCAGTCAAGGCTGCTATCTTCTGGCAGAAAAGTAATAGACTCTCATGCAGAAAATGATGTCAACTGCTCTCTACTGACAGACCTGCTAAAAGCTCATATAGAAAGCTTGTCCAGCCCTGAAGAGAGACGGAGACTGAGAAAAACTAGCACTATCCACAGTTACTGGTGGAGAAAAGATGAATTTTGGTAGAAGAAACTTTGAAAATCCCAGTACAGGACCATGCCCAGTATCCATATGCATGGAGGTTTGACTCAGAGAGCTCTGTGTTGCCAAGCAGCTAGAAAAGGAGCTGAATCAGTTGCCAATCGCCTTGGAGCCTGAAATAATAGCCAGCCTCAGGGCAGAGCAGGAATTGAATGCTGGGATGAAGCCAGCCCCAGAACCTGAGAAGCCAGTTAAACACGCTGGTTCAAAGCCAAAGAGCTGCAGAGCTGCAGCTGAGCAGTGCTGGGGAAGGCCTGGAACCAGCGTGTTCTAGAAAGTTCCAGAAACCATCTGGCCAATCAACGGCTGTTGATCTGCATGGCCACTCCCAGTCGGTCCCAGAGTCCTTTACTCTCTATGATGAGCTCACCAGAAGTTCTCTGGGTGTCATCCATTGTGGCTTTTCTTCTCCCGAGGTTTCCTGTTGCTCACTGATTGTCTGATGTGTGGCCATTTCATGGCCCATCCCCTCCAGGACAAGCTCCCACAACTCCCCCTTTTTGGTTTTATTGAAAATGAAAGGTGTAACAATCATAGTCAAAATAATAACCTTGTCTTAACTAAAAACAACACAATACTTCATAGACTTGAACTAAACTTGAGAACTAAAATAAACAGGTGGATTCATATTGCAGAGAATAACTAAACAAGAAGTAAATACAGTTTTCATTTCTCCTCACTTCTAAGGGCCCGAGTCCCAGGCATCTCTCTGCCAATTCATTCCCCCTCACTTACCCATAAATCAAAAGAGAAGAGAAAATCAAAAGAACTGGCTATGGTACCTTCCCCTTGTGCCCTTCCCCAATTACAAAAGCCAAAAGAAAAGGCTTTAGGGGGGACCAGCCTGTGAGGACCTTATGGTGTGGCCAGGCACGGGTCTCCTGTGGGGCACCAGAGTCGCTCCTCCGGCTGTCCGGAGGGTGCCGACTCTCCTGCCTAAATAATTAAAAGAACTGGGGTGACTGGCTTCTGAGGGTGGCCTGTATCGGGAATCTCTGAAACGTGAATTACAACAAAAATCGGGGACTGCTAATACAACAGGAATGCAGGAGCAGGGTTGAGGGCTGTCACAAGGTGGGTTAGGGTAGAATCCGGGGAGGCATGGCCAGTGCCCTCCTGGCATGGGCACGGAAAACGAGGGCAGATGGCAGATGGCTGGTGGCTGGCCTGTGCTCTTGAGCAGGTTCCATCTCCAGTCCTGTCTTTCTCAGGAATAGTGGGTTCAGGGGCACGCGACGGTGAAAACGAAAACTGGGAAAGGAAGTCTGCTAAACATTGTGCAACTAAAATTTCAACTGAAATGACCATCAAATATACCACCAATTGCCACCAAACATCGCACAGTAAATGATTTTCAACAATCACTATATGATCACTATATATCACTATAATAATGTAACAATGTACATTGAAATGAAAAACCAGAGTCCATGGGAAAGGTTAAAGGTTAAAGTCTAGAGGACATTCTTTCAGGGCATAGCCCCAAGAAGTCCTCCAGCAGGCCCACAGGCCTCCACAGTGGCTCACGCAGATCCAAACTGCACAAGTCTTCACTCCCACATGTTGGCCTTAGTTCCCGTGGCAGAACTTGCCTTCCCACTGGACACTCACCTGTGCCCGAGCCTGTGGAGAAGCCCGGCTCCCTCCCCCTCTGCCCACAGCAGCACAGACACTCCCAACCTTTCCCAAGAGCTGCAACACAACCACAGCCACAGCAGCATGCCTTGCACTGCCACCACTGCTCTGCTCCATTTTGCCCCACTCTGCTCCTCTAGTCACTGCTGCCAGCCTGTCTCTCCACTAGAGGTTGTGGCCTGGAGGCACCAAGGTCAGAAGACCTTTGCCCACTTCCAGACCATGCCACAAACCCCATATATGGCTTTTCCCACGTTTAAGAAACACCTGACCATTCAGAAGCAAGGGAAATCTAACACATCTTGCTTCTCAATCCGGGACACTCAGGAAATCAGATGTTGGCCTCTTCAGGGATCTGCTTGGTAGGCTACCATGGGATAATTCTCTTCTCCTAGAAAGAAGAGAGGCATAAGAAAGGCAGGTAATATTCAAGGACTACCTCCTCCAAGCTCAAGAGTAATGAATCCTGAAAACAGAAAGACAGGCAAAAACTCTGGGAGGCCTGGATAGATGAACAAGGTCCTGGAAGATCTCAAGTGCAAAAAAGAAGGACACAGAGGGTGGAAGCAAGGATAGGTAGGACCCCGGGATTAGTTAAATATGGCCACAGACATCAAAGGCAACAAGAAAACCTTCTACAGATATATCCATGATAAAAGGAAGAGCAGGGCAAATGGTCTTCTTTCCTCTCCAGAGGAAAATGGGAGACCCGGTTTTCCAGGATTTGGACAAGACTGCCGTACTCAAAGAGTATTTTTCCTCAGTACTGGCAAGTACTCTGTGGCATGATCCATGAAAGTAAGGTGCTGTTTAAAAGGACCCAGGTAAGGAAGGTGATGTTGATAATAAAATCTCATCCGGTTGTTCAAAGACACCAGTCTAGGTGATAGAGAACTCTTACACTTTTATTATATAGTCATCTTTACTCTGGCAAGTAGTCCTCTATTTAGTCTCAAACGTGCTGGTTAACAACCCTTACATTCCAATTGCTGCAAAAAACTCCAATACAGAGTAAGAGGTCAAATATGATAGGTGCACTTTGCCCAGACAAAGCAAGGTAGGAGAGAAAGAAAGACATCCAAGAGAGAAAGAGAAGAAAGAAGTTTACCAATCTGTAGTTCCACATTGATACTGCTGCACAGATAGTATGGATCTGGGATAGCTAGACAAAAAGAAAAAGAGGAAAAAGGGCTGCAGGCAGGATCAAATTTTTAGAGTTAGCGTCTTTTATGCCTCTTATGCAAACTAAAATTTTTGTGCCAGTTTGTTCACCCATGAGCATCCATATCTCTCTCTAGAAGGTGAGTCCAAATGGGCATCTCTAGGTGGAAAGAAAAGCTGGCTTAGAACAGGGCTGTCCCACCTTCACAGGATCTTTCTTCCAATCACAGGTTTTATTTCACAACAGTCAGAATGTCTGAGATGTGCCTGGTCCTCACATCTAGCCACAGCAAGCTGCAGAAACAAAGGTCGGACTGGGCAAACGAAGAGAGCAGATCTGATTCAAAAGCTTACTTAAGAGATCTGAAGGTGCAAAAGTCCGTGGCACTCGATAAGAAGAATTCATGAATCCTGATGGAACTGCCAGAAGAAGAGACTAAGCCACCATCATAATATTTGTGAAGTAGTGACAGTCTGGTGAGGATATCACCAACGGGAAAGGAAGAAGCATAAACCCCCCTTTTTAAAAAGAGAACCAAGAGACCCACATAACTACACGCCAGCCAGGCTCACTGAGTCTGGCTCTCTTTGGCCACGGGACGGAGGCTGGCCGGCTGGCTGTCCCGCTGGTGGCCGCAGGGCAGACACGCGAGTGGCCACCCCGAGTCTGTGCCGAGACTGCCGCGGGTGGCGGTGATCGCTGCGGCGTGGGGAGCACAGCAGAGGCACAGCAATGAGAGAAGGACACTTGTCTGAATCTCCAAAGATGTAATCCCAAAGGAGGGCAGAGCAAGTGGCAAATCTGACCCTGAAGGGGCTACTTTTAAAGGGGAGGGGGAACACAGGGAGGACACAACCTTTGAGCAATAGGAGGGCATTAGGGGAGGGGTGCAGCGTAAGGGCTCCCCAACAGAAGCCAACACGGGGTGAGAGCAGAACTCACAATCCAATTCTGCTTTGAGGAAAGGATGAAAGACAGGGAACACTCCAGAACCAAAGGAGTGTGCTATCTTTGAGAGACAGGGGTAAGACAAGGCAACAAGGGAGGTATACAGGTGGATTGACATGTGGATTGACATACATTTTGGCAGGGAAAACTGTGGTAAACAACTCAGGACTGAGCCAAATGGGGTGCATAGAACCAACCACTACAAACTTCTAACAAGGAATATTAAAACATACTACAGAAGAACAGACTGTAAAATAACAGACTACCACAGCTCACTTCTGCGCCAAGTGGATGCAGTGGTCATAAGTGACCGGTTCTGCTGGGATGGAAACCAACCACCAAATCCTTGCTGAATTCAGCAGTGGCAGCAGCAGTGCCTGGATCTGATGCCTAGCTCTGGGGCTGGGCTGGACAAAGGACACGCATGGCACACCGCCCCTGAAGGATGTGAGTTTGGAAACAACCACCTACCACTGTCTCCTGTTGTTTTGCGCTAGGGTCACAGCAGCCTGAGGCACTGGGTAGCCCTCAATGCCACCTGGGACTGCAGATGACAGGCCCTGGCCTCTGGGACCAAACACAGGGAGGGAGTCACTCTCCAGATGGAGTTTGCAGATGGAAAAGGCTGCCGTGAGCAGGCACCTCAAAAGGCAGACAAATGAGGCCCTCCTGCACTTTATCTGTGCCACGCAGCTACACAGGCCTGGGTAGACAGCGCAGAGCACAGGGACAACAGAAAGCACAGAAAGAGGGACAAACCCATTCAAGCACAGAGACTTCTCATGATTGCTGAGCCCCAGACAGCCCCAAGGCTGCCGTCACCCACCGGTCCTTTTCTGCTGACAAAGAGCAGGTCCGGTGGGTGCCTTGCTCTGCTGGCCAGGGTCCTGCCAGCTCTCTGCTCTCTGCTCTCCTGTGCTGCCAGCAGATGTGCCTACCTTCTTCATTCCACTTGCAGAGCCTCGTACTCACGAGCCATGGCCAGGCGGGAGGCAGGAGCAGTCACAGAGGAGAGGTGCCGGCTACACCGAGCAGGAACCAAAAGCCTCTGCATGCACAGCTGAAAGCCTCTATCTCCACAGGATGTTTTGGCTGCCCTGCTCTTCACTGGGAAATGCAATTGCCTTTTCTTCCTCATCCAGAAGTCCACAGCTGGGCAAAAGCTAGCCAATGGGTAGCATTCCAGAGGCACTGTAGGTTGGAGCTGGTAATGGAGGGAGACGGTTGCCAAATCCAAACCACACTAGAACGCCACACTTAAGAGGGACTTTCCATCTTTAAGAAAGAATGGCCAATTCAGAAGTGAACATAGAGCCTTATTCCATGGCTGACAAGGAAGGCAATTGTCCAACAGACTTGAGGGTGTGTAGGACTTTTATTGTGACTCCAGCTCCAAGCTGCCTTTGGAGAAAGCAATCCTGAAGTGGTCCTGGTCATCTCTTCTGCTTTCTCGATTGCTTTGCTGCAAGTTTCCTTTGTTTTCATTTGAAAAGCCTTCGGAGTGGGGATTTAGATGGTGGGGGCCGATGTGATCTGTAGAAGGAATAACAGAAGTACAGTCATAGAAACAACTGCAGTATGAAACCAGCCCCACAGCCAATCCATTTCTCTCAAGTGTTTTGTCATTTCCAATGACTGGTGGGAAGTCAGGAGTCTAAAGGGAATCTAGGAAGCCAACTCATCTGCTCACTTTGGCCAGGCTAGCACACACTCTTTTTACTGAGCCACTGGCTAGGTCGCAGCCTCCTGCTGCTCCCAAAACAATCCCTGCTTTTGTCTTCACTCTAGAGGGATGCTCAGGCAAAGCCCACCCAGGCCCTGCTGCCCTCAAAAGCAAAAGGAATGCCCCAAGCGCTCCCTGCCTGCATCCTAGCATCACAGTGGCTTCTGGAGGGAGTCCAAAATTTCTCTCCCAGCACCAAATCACAGAGGAACACGAGCTACAGCTCTTGCTGAGGCACACACACTATAATCCACTGCTGGATCGGACAAAGAATGCACAGGACATACTCAGCAGCTTCAGGCACCTCCTCAGCAGCCTGACAGCCAGCCCTCTCCCACAGCTCTAGCCTGGCTCTGCAGAGGACTTCCCGTGAGACCTCCCTCCTTCTGAGAGGAAGCTCTGGCTTTCCCATTCTCTTTGGGCCTGCATCACCATGCCTGCCCCCCTCAAACCTGCACTCTGGTAGCCTCTCACCACACCGCTCCCTGAAGACACAAAGGTCTCTCCAGCACGGTTTACCAAGGGCCAGCTAAGAGACAGTGCCCCCCAGACAGACAGAGTGCGGAGAAACAGTGCCCATATGGAGCACAGAGGAGTCCAAAACAACACAGAAACTCTCTTCTCACAGCCTTTGCCTTTTGACTGGCTTTGCTTCAGAATTTTGCTTGTACAGCTTGCATGCTGGCAACTTCCTGCTTCATCTCCAGCAGCCTGTTCTCCTGCTCCTTCTGTACCTCCACCAGGAAGGTACAGAAGGAGCAGCTGTGTGCCAGCAGCTGCTGTGCCTCCAAACGCTGCCCTTCCAAGTCCTTATGAGGGGAGGAAGACACTTCCACATGAAGTGCCAGCCAAGCTCCCCAGATAATCAGTGGAAGCTTCATGCCGTGCACAACCCCACACCTGAAAAGGGCACAGCAGTAGTGACTTTGTGCCCTACAGCAATGCTGTCCTAAGCAGAAAGTCAAAAGCAGGATCAGCAGGTGGGAGAATAGGAGATGCCACCTTCCTTTCCTGCTCCCATGGCTGCCCGTTTCCTGGCCCCTCTCCCCTCAGGATTTCTACCTGTTCTCAGAGGTTCATTTCCCCAAGTGCTGAAGTGCTCCTTGCCATCTCCTTTGCTTCCTGCATGATTTTGCTGCAGGGATGACAGCAATCAGGCTGTCAGAAGAGGCTTAAGAGAGGCTCCGCTGACTGGAGAAATGGATGCTGCCCAAAGGGAAAAAGAAACAAACCAAACCAAATTAAAAGAGACAAAGGGAAAAGGAACCATTCTTTTCCAAACTGAGTTCCTTACAGGGTCAAGCTGCATTCCTCTAGCACCCTGAAATACACTAACATAGGACTGAAGGCACCATCAGCACGTGAGCCTTCATGCCCAGGATGCTGCTAGCACAGGCAAACATGGCCCACAACTGCACTAGTCCATTGCTCAAGGTGTCATCACTTGCTGGGATTTTTGTCCTGACAGCACTGTGGGATTGCTGCTTGCTGTCCAAAGGTTTTGTTCCTTACAGGAAACTCAACAGACTTATTCCAGCTACTCTTTTCTACAGACATGAGCTATTTGAGTGTCCAAAAGAGATGTGGGGCATAAGACATTCCTCAGGAGACTCCCAAGAGCTCTGAAAATATTGATCCCACGTGTTGTTCTCAGGACCACAGCACACGCGGGTTTTCAGCAGCAAGCCAGGAGCAAGGAGACAAAGCAGCAAGGCTCAGATGTGCTCAGCTCCAGCGTGCAGGAAGAGTAGGCTCTGCCTTGGCATGGCCCCCCACCTCCTGTGCTGGCCGGCATCTTCCTTGTCAGCAGGAACAGCCAAGGAAGTGGCCTGGTCCTCGTCTGCCACAAAACCGGGCGGCAAAGCCGCAAGGATTCTCATCTACTTGAGCGGGCCAGGCAGCACATGGGTCTGGCACAAGTCCTGCTCAGCTGTCCCTGTTTGACTGGCAGAAAGCAGAGGCAGCAAGCTCAAAGAGTGGGGCAGGAGGTGTGAGAACCCCGGGATTGATTTGGGGTTTTCGTGTGGTGGTAAAGTCTCTCCTCCAACCCGCGCTTCCAAAGAAAAACTCCACAGCCTCTTGTTGTTCGGTCTCAAGGCAGTTTATTGCTAGCTATCTAAAAGATTGTCCTCGCCCGCTGCGGCTGCTTTGGTCTGCGGCCCAGGCAGAGGCACACACTCTCCTGACACCCTCACTGTCCGGTGTCTTCGTCGTCTCTCTCCCCGCCCAAAGCTGCTACTATCTTTTATATGATATATTACGTACTATATGTTTATAGATTTTCCCCAATACCTACTATCTACGTTACAATGTGCTTTTCTACTCTAAACCAATCTGTGAATGCCAACATCACCAAGAACATGGAGGTAAGGAAGAAGAAGGAGGAAGAATAAGATAAGGACCACTTTCCTCCATCTTAGAACTCCTGACCCCCCTGTACAAAGTGAAAACCCCCCTGTACAGGTACTAAAACCCCCCTGTACAACACTAAAAAATTTTACCCTCTAATTTGTGACTACTTTTACTATACCATCTAACATTCTGTGACTGCTTGTTCCACCCTCAAAGTTGGTAATTCATTCCATGGTTCAAACTCAAAATCACAGCTGTTTTCAGCTGCTTGCCAGGGTCTAAAATGCTTCTGACCAAGGCCTGGAACCTCTAAAAATGTCTGAGGGACATTTTGGGTTCCGACATCTCCCCTCTCTGTTTGAACCAGAAACACCTGCTTTATCATGCTGTTCAAGGTCTTTCGAATACACACGAAAATGCATGGTAGAACAAGCAGAAGAACTACAAGCCCTATAAGAATATAAAATGCTATTTTCGAAAGTTCTTTCCACAATGGTGAGATATCAAAAAGGTTAAACAAACTATCCCACCAGGACCCTGTAACTCTGTTCAATTTGCTAATACTATTCTGGATTTGTTTTATATTTTCATGAATAGATTTTGAATGATCGGACAAGTTCATGCAGCACATCCCCTCAAATTCCTCACATCCGTGCCCATGTGTCAGCAGCAAATAATCAATTGCCGCCCTGTTTTGAAGCACTGCTTGCCTTGCACCGCTGATGTCTGTTAACATGTCACTCAGTGCAAACGAAATGGCACGACTATGTTTACTCAACCAACACGCTATATGATCCAATTGTGTCAAGGCCACCCCTGATGCTGCTTGGGGTGAGAAAATTGCTATTGCAATTCTCTGAGCCTTGTTCCAGGTAGAAACATCATCATCACAATTTGGACTATATTGTTCAAGGGATCTTTTTTCCCTGTGTGTCTGCTTTTGTAAAGTTTTCAAATCAGGTGTTAACAATGAGAGTTCCCCGATGCTGCATGGACCGCCCTTGATTTTTGCAGGGATAGCAGGCCAAATTCTGTCCCCGCAAATGAAAAACATTCCCTTCGGTAAAGTGGCTGGGTGTTGAAGGGATGGTTTGCTTGTTATTTTTGTGTGATTGCACCAAGATGATGCATTTTTATAAAAAGACTGATTGGGAGTGACATCTATTGTATGATTATCTGTCTTTGCCACTCCTGGTGAATTAAATTTGATGCACCATTTCATTTTTGTTGATTCGAAAATGTCCAATTCTGGAGGTTCCAAGTGAGCCACAGGAAGGTACTGTGTCCAAACTTGCCATCCTTCCACAGGATCCGAAAAAGTTTTCAGAATCTCTGGAGGGATGCCTTTTGGAATTGGCCATTCCTTCACTGGCACACCTACTAAACATGTTGAAAATGGTTTTCCTGGCTTTGAATGAGTCAGACAAATGCTGTCTAGACCCGCTGCCTTTGCCAAAGTTTCCCACACATTTTCCCTTGGTTGTTTCACGGGAAAGTCTGTCCAATTGCCCAAGGCAATAGGCAAGAGAATGAAGCACATGAACACTATCTGCCTGAATCCCATGTCCATGCCCCCACCCTCTGTGAGAGACCCTGCAATGCAGCAACACCCAAACAACACTTGATTTCCCAGGAAAAGAAAACCCCCCAAGTCTCTGGGTGATCAGTCGTTGTCTGATGTGACGTCTGCAGTGTTGTCTTCTGCCTTCGTCTGCGTGCTTCCCTCTCTGCTCCTCGGGTCCGCGTCCACTGGCGTCTGCACCCGATAAGGTTTCACGTGCCTCGCCGACACCCACTTCGGTCCTCGCTCTGTGGAAACACAAGCGAAACCCTTGCCCCAAGTTATTAATGTAAATGGACCTTCAATTTGTCCCGATTCTGGATTTCTGATCAAAACTAAAGGATTTTCCCTTAGCTTTGCTTGTGTGCTGTTTGTGAAGTGCCTAACAATTGGTGGAGTGGGTTCTGAGAAAGAACCATTTAAAAAATTCAATACATACAGAGCTTTGTTCAACCGCATGTGTGGTGTTGCACCTGCTTCCCCTCTTTTCTGTTTATCCAAGAGGGATTTCAGGGTGTGATGTGTTCTTTCAATGATTGCTTGACCTGAGGGAGAATAAGGAATACCAAAAATGTGTTTGACTCCCCATTTTTTCAGAAATTTGTCAAGCACCTTACCTGTGTAAGTTGGACCATTATCTGTTTTTATTTCTTGTGGCACCCCGAGTGATACAAATGCTTGCAAAAAATGTCTGCAGGCATGTTCTGCAGTTTCCCCTGTATGTAGTGATGCGAAAATTGCCCCTGAAAATGTGTCAACTGAAACATGGATATTTTTGAGCTTCCCAAAAGATGGGTATTTTGTCACATCAGCTTGCCACAGCTGAAGACTCTGCAATCCCCTTGGATTGACAGCTCCTGTGGATGCAGGAGGCTGCACAAGCTGACAATCTGGGCAAGCACTGATGATTTCCCTCGCCTGACTTTTAGAAAGGCGGAAGGACTCCATCAGCGCCTGTGCATTTTGATGGAAAAATGCATGGCTCAATTTTGCCTGCTCAAAAATATCTGGCAATGTCTGTGATATGGTCATTGTGAGCCTATCTGCGTGAGCATTCCCTTCTGCTAGGAACCCTGGGAGTGAGGAATGTGCCCTGATGTGTGCAACAAAATATTTGTGCTCTCTATTTTCTAGAATTGTCCTCATGCATAACAAATATGAATATAAAATTTCATTGTCAGTGTGTTTCAAAAGTGATCCCTCTAATCGTTTGACCACATTTGCAACATATGCTGAATCTGTGATCAGATTGAGAGGTTCCTGAAACAATTGAAAAACCCTGACCACTGCTGCCAATTCCACAATTTGTGGTGAACCCTGTACTATTTTTATGTCTGATTCCCATTCCCCTGTTTTTGGATTTTGCCATGTGACCACTGATTTGTGAGTTTTCCCTGAACCATCAGTGAATATTGTCATCCCTTCCACTGGTTCCTGGCTTATTTTTGGCTTTTCCCTGAAACTCACTTTTGCATTTAACATCCTGTGCGCCGGGAAATGAACTGTACAAATCCCTGGATATCCTAACAAAGCAATTGCAAGATCCTGTGATTTCTGCATCGCCCACTCAAAATATACTTTCTTTAAAGGTACATGAATGACTGAGAAATCCCTGCCTGACATCACCAGCAATCTGGTTCTCGCCTTAATAATAATTTGTGCTATCATTTCTAAATCTGTAAGAATTGTTTTTGAGGGCCTGTAAGCTAAAAAAAACCCACTCTATCAACAAAAGAGGGTCCATTTGAGACAAATCCCATTGAAAAATCAACCCATATAACTGTGCTGTCTCCCCCAACACTGCTAAATGAAAAGGCAATGATTCCACAAAGCGATGTGCTTGTCTCTGTTGAATCATGTCTGTGATCTTCTCAAGATCTTTTCTTGCTTCAGGTGTCAGAGTTCTGGGAGATTTGATGTTGTTGTCCCCTCTCAAAAGATCGAGCAGTGACGAGATATCATCATTGGTGATTCCCAGGATTGGTCTCATCCAGTTGATCTCCCCCAAAAGCTGCTGTAAATCCTGCAGATTGGTGACCTTTGTGTTGATCTCCAGCTTTTGTGGTCTTATTGTTTGCTTCGAGATTTTCCAGCCCAGATATTTCCAAGGTGCAATTTCTTGTATTTTTGGTGCACTGATTTCCAGTCCTGCCTTTTACACCTGTGCAATCACACAGTCACGAACCTCTTGCACCTCCTTTTTTGTCGGTGCTGCAATGAGCAAATCGTCCATATAATGAATAATTTTTGGTTTTGGATGCTTCTCTCGTGCTGGATGCAATGCTTGGGCCACGTACCACTGACAAATGGTTGGAGAATTTTTGAGACCTTGCGGAAGAACTGTCCAATGGTACCTTTGCAGAGGTTCCTCTCTGTTGATGCTTGGGACAGAAAATGCAAAGCGTGGAGCATCATCTGGATGAAGTGGAATGCTGAAAAAACAGTCCTTGAGATCAATGATCACAAGTGACCAGTCTCTCGGGATCATTGAGAGAGATGGGAGTCCAAGCTGGAGTGGTCCCATGTCCTCGATGACCTCGTTGATTTTCCTGAGATCATGAAGCAGTCTCCAAGACCCTGAAGTTTTCTTGTGAATGACGAACACTGGAGAATTCCATGGGCTGTCTGTGGGTTTGATGTGTCCCTTCTGCAGCTGTTCCTGGACCAGCTTTTTCAAGGCACTCAATTTCTTTCGCTCAAGGGGCCACTGATCCACCCAAACAGGATCATTTGTTTTCCAGGTCAGCTTCAGAGTGGCGAGTGCCACAGTGACCCCTGTCAAAAATCCAATTCTAATTTCAGTCCCCATTGTGCCAAAAGGTCCCTTCCCCACACTGTGATGGGCTTTTGCACGATGAAAGGACGGATGACTGCTGTTTTCCCTCCCGGGCCTCTGACAACGATTGCATTTTCACTCTGCATGCATAGGGAACTTCCTCCTATGCCTGAGAGAGAGCCCAAAGGTGCAACCAAGTCCCATTCCCGGGGCCAAAAAATGTATGAAATAACTGTAGCATCTGCTCCTGTGTCAAGCATTCCTGTGATAGTAATTGTCTTTTCGTTACAAGTCAACTGACAAGTAACAACAGGCCGATCTCGGCTCACATGTTTCACCCAAGATGCATGCACTTCTGCTTGATCACCAGAAAAAGAGTCCCGTGTGTTGAACACTGGCATGACTTGCCTTTCTGGGTGAGATGGCAAAGCCATGGCTCGAGCAATTGGTGTATTTTGTGGAATTGTCAAAGGTGGTCGCAAGGCTTTTGCTGTGACCATCAGCTCCTCATTACGGTTTGCTGAAATCAAAGATGGGTAAACAACAAGTCCAAGAATGCTGCTTCTGTCTCTGGCCATTATTAAAAAATCCTGCCTTTTCCAAGAAGTCCCTGTGACACCTGTGGGTATCACTGCATGGCTATTGTCCAAAAAACACGTCAATTTTGAGGTTGCCAGGACGCGTTGGAATCCGTGTGGTACCAAGTCTGGGTCGCTGGGGATTTTGGAGATTGCTCTGCTGAAGGATTCTGTTTGTTGTTCCCCGAGGATTGCTCCTGCTGATTCTGTGTCACGGCCAGAATTTGTGTCGGTGCGCGCTGGCGTCGATTCGCGCTCTTTTTCCCGTTTCCCGGAACCGGAAGAGGTTTTCCATCCACGTCTGTCTGTGAGTGGCACTCACTCGCGAGATGTCTCCCTCTCCTGCATCGAGGACAGAGGTCTGGTGGCTTGTTGGGCTTTGCAAGTTGTGGGCAGTTCCTTTTAATATGTCCTTGTGCCCCACACCCAAAGCACCGTCTCTCTGCACCGGTGTTGCCCTTTGCATAATTTGCAAGAACTTCCTTAACACGCTTTTCAATTCGATCCCCCAAGTGTTCCTCCATGATGGAAGCAACATGTTGTGGTGTTCCCACCTTGCTGCACGCCTCGATCATGTCTGCCAAGGTGGCCTGGTGTGGCATCATGCTGATAATTCGCCTGCACTCTGGGTTGGCATTGGAGAACGCGAGGCTTTTGGTCAGATGTGGTTTCGCCCCCTCCTCGGTCACCTGCCGCTCCACTGCCTGAGAAAGACGATCCACGAACGAGGAAAATGGCTCTGAAGAACCCTGCTTGATTTCGGTGTAGATGTTGTCCTGGACCCCCGCCGGAGCAATCTGAAGAATTGCTCTCCGTGCCGCCTCTTTGATGTCGCTGAGCACGTGTCGTGGGAGTCTCACCGCCTGCTGAGTTGGATCGTCCTCAGGAGGATCACCGGCAAGCTGCACCATGGTGAGGTTCGCGTTTGGCCCGCCTTGGTATCTGGCTCTCAGCTCCTCCAGGGATCTCCGCCACGCCTTCTGCCAAATGAGAGCTTGGGTGTCTGTAAGAACTGATGTTGCGAGATATTTAAGATCATATGGTGTTAAATCATACATGCCAAAAATACTTTTCAACATCTGTTTGAAATATGGTGATGACAACCCATTGTCCCGAATGGCCTTAGCTAAATCTTTGATTGCTCCACGATCCAGGCGTTCCCATCTCGGGTTTTGGCCCTGAGCATCATAGTTCACTGGCATCACTATGTTTCCCGAACCCTGCAATAAACCTTTCTCCTTCTCCAATTCTGCCCGAATGTCCTGCCAGTCCACTTTCGCATCCGGCAAAGCTGGAAATTCTGTGGGTACTTGCCTGTAGAGTGGAGTCATCTGAGGTGACTGCAGCTTTGATGCAGCAGCACTCACCGATACCAACGGCGTCTGCGGCATCTGTGAAGATGAAGGCTGGGTGCCTCCGGAGAAAAGTGGAGCACCTGCTGTGGAGGAGAACACATGACTGCCCTGCATTATTTGGAAAATTTTTGGAAGATGAACCAACAGCTCTGGCTGCGACTCCAAGGCTATGCTTAAATATCGTAAAAGAAATTCAACAACCCTTTTTGATACTGAAATTGATTCTCCCTGCCCCGAAATTTTGGCAGACCTTGATTTTGGAATTGTCCAAGCTGGGACACCCTCCGAGGCAGTGATGCGAATCGTGTCATCCTGTTGTTGACCCCCAGCAGAAGTGTCCTGCGTCCCACACTCTTCTGGAGTCAGCGGAGATTCCTGCTGTCGTGCAGATGCAGCTCTTCTCACCCTAGATTTTTTCTTATAAGAAGCTGGAAAAAAGTCTTGAATTGTCAAAGTCCCACCACTGTGTGATACCTTGCCTTGTCTGACTGGGTCCTGTAAAATCTGCTGCAATGTTGTGGTTCCGCCACTAGTCGGCGCTGCCGCCTGACCAACTGAGGTCGGGACTGCACTTGGCTCTTCAATTTGCACTTCTGATAAATATTTGAGCATCTCTTCTGACAACTGATTCACATTTGCAAACCCCGTGGTAATTCCTGATAAATGTTTGAGCATTTCTCCCCATAACTGATTCACGTTTGCAATCCCTGCACTCTATGAAACTGACTCTTGTAACAACTGTTCTATTCTGCCCATGTCTGAAGCTGACAGGGGTTGGCTGTGGGCTTGGGCTGACTGTTGCCATGGGAACTGCAACGGGACCGTGCCCTGAGGAATGTTTACATCCTGGCCACGCCCCGACTCTGCCTGCGTCATCACGGGGGTGTGGACGCCTCTGCTCCGACTCCGGCTGTGCTTCCGCCTAGCTCCACCCCGCACTGCCTCAGATTCAGAGCTACTGTCGTCCTCCCCGAGACTGACGCAACTACTTTCCTGTTCCCACTCTGGCCCTGATGTTTCCGCCTCACTTTGCCCCTCTCCTGGCTCTGCGCCAGCACCCACAGCCCGCGTGTGCCGGCTCCGCCCCGCCCGCGCCCGTGCCGCGCGTTCCAGATGCGAAAAATCCCCTCCCCCCGTGGCTTCCGGGTCCCGCTCAACCTTCCCGCGCATGCCCGCCGCCTGAGCTGCAACGAGGGACGCCTCCCGCTGTCCCTCTGCCGCTCCCTCGGCAAATGCGGCTGCCGCTGTCAGGGAGCCGCTTTCCCGCGCCATCCGGGTGGCCGCTTCGGCGGCCTCACGGATTCTCGACATCGAACGCGTCACCGGACGCTCAGAGCGTCCCACCGTCGCACTCGCACCCCCCGCTTTCGCCCCTGTCCGTCCCGCCCCCGCCCGTCCCCTCGCTTTCGCTTTCTGCGCGGGCTGTTTTGAACTCCCAGCCTGCGCAGATGCGAGAGCACTTTCCTCTCCCTCCTCCCTCTGCTCAACACTCACGCACGCACTCTCACCCACTGGGCTGCTGCCGGCGCCCCCCCCTACCGCGGATTCGGGGGCCGCGCCTGGCTTGCTTGCCTCCATCTGGGGAGTCTCCACGTCGGAGGAGCCTGGGGACTCTCGGGACACTGAGGAGCAGTGGGAACTTGGGGATACGGGACGCGAAGGGGTATCCTCTACTATATCTGTGGTGGAAGGACCTGTCCCGAGCTGCTGGCTGGACTGTCCCCCCCCCGTTTTTCCCCAGGAGCC
The DNA here is from genome assembly GCF_048771995.1 of Taeniopygia guttata. Classification (NCBI taxonomy): domain Eukaryota; kingdom Metazoa; phylum Chordata; class Aves; order Passeriformes; family Estrildidae; genus Taeniopygia; species Taeniopygia guttata. The sequence goes on along the minus strand of NC_133063.1, from coordinate 5,116,118 downwards.
GTGGCTGCCTGACTTGAGCTGCTGCATTGTGCGAGTGACTCTAAAACTGTTCTCGCTGAAGGTAGTAGTTCTGCAGCAAACTTATCTTTCTTTATAGTTCGATAATATAATTGCTTATTAACTTCCTGCCAAAAATTTGGCTTAAACAACAAATTTAAATCCGAGGGTAGGAAATTACACCTCACCCACAATAACAACATTTTCAATTCTTTTTGAGTGATCTCTACCGGATGGGCAGAGATGATGCCTTGTAAAGCAGATACTATTTGAATTTCCTCCCGGGAGAATTCCCGTGGGAAAGATACTGTCTGAGCTTCCTCTTGGGAGAATTCCCCCCCCATGTTCTTAATTTTGACCTTTCTCACCAAAATCTGAGTCAGCCCGAGGTCGGTCCGGAGATGGCACTGTTCACTGTCCAGCAGGTCACAGGTGAGAGATCCCAGGCGCGCTTCTGGGTCATCTCCTCCCTGGAAAGTCCCCGAGACGAGTTGTCTTGGTGAAGGTCAGGTTCTTATCTTGAGCTTCTCATTCCCTCTCTTCTTGGAACTTGTGGAGAGTTTGTGCACTCTGCTGTTTTCCTTTTTTTTGTTTTCCTTTTCTGCCGCTGAGGGTTGGAGGCTGTTTTGATGTTTCTTCTTGTTGATGCCCGGCCAGGGACGCCAGGTGTGAGAACCCCGGGATTGATTCAGGGCTCTCGTGTGGTGGTAAAGTCTCTCCTCCAACCCGTGCTTCCAAAGAAAAACTCCACAACCTCTTGTTGTCCGGTCTCAAGGCAGTTTATTGCTAGCTATCTAAAAGATTGTCCTCGCCCGCTGCGGCTGCTTTGGTCTGCGGCCCAGGCAGAGGCACACACTCTCCTGACACCCTCACTGTCCGGTGTCTTCGTCGTCTCTCTCCCCGCCCAAAGCTGCTACTATCTTTTATATGATATATTACGTACTATATGTTTATAGATTTTCCCCAATACCTACTATCTACGTTACAATGTGCTTTTCTACTCTAAACCAATCTGTGAATGCCAACATCACCAAGAACATGGAGGTAAGGAAGAAGAAGGAGGAAGAATAAGATAAGGACCACTTTCCTCCATCTTAGAACTCCTGACCCCCCTGTACAAAGTGAAAACCCCCCTGTACAGGTACTAAAACCCCCCTGTACAACACTAAAAAATTTTACCCTCTAATTTGTGACTACTTTTACTATACCATCTAACATTCTGTGACTGCTTGTTCCACCCTCAAAGTTGGTAATTCATTCCATGGTTCAAACTCAAAATCACAGCTGTTTTCAGCTGCTTGCCAGGGTCTAAAATGCTTCTGACCAAGGCCTGGAACCTCTAAAAATGTCTGAGGGACATTTTGGGTTCCAACAAGGAGGGACAGGCTGAGTGCCCTGGGATGCTCACAAGGAGCTCCCCCACAGCCCCCGCCTTCCCACACAGCAATCCAGAAGCGCTGGGCAGGGACGGCTTTCGTCGTGTTCTTCAAGCCCACATCCCTGGCATTGCAATACTTCAGTTCCCTTTGCTAGCAGGTAAACCTGAATACACCACCCAAGAGCAAAAGAGGGCCACAGAAATGACCAGAAGGAGGGAGCTCTCCTCTGAGGAACAGCTGTGAGAGTTGTGCTGGTTTAGCCTGGAGAAGAGCAAGCCCCAAGGAGAACTTTCAATATTTGTAGGGGCTTCTAAAAAAGATGGGGACATAGCTTTTAGTAGGGCCAATTGTAAGGGGACAAGGGTGAATAGTTTCAGCTAAAAGACACTCCATTCAGATTGGCTCTAAGGAAGAAATTGTTCCCAAGGAGAGTGCTGAAACACTGCCACAGGCTGCCCAGAGAGCTGGGAGGAGCCCCAAGCCCAGCAACGTTCAAGGTCAGCTTGGATGGGACTATGAGCAGCCTCATCCACTTCAAGATGTCCTTGCCAGTGGCTGATGTTTTGGACTAGATGACATGCACTGGTCCCTCCTAGCCACAAAGAGTCTTGGATCCTGCTTGGCTTTCATTGGAAAAGCACCCAGAGTAGAGGTTATTAGATGGGGGGGCCCATGTGAAGCCCTGGAGTTTGCCCAAGAAACAAACCCTGACAGGGAACAGCTGCTTGGCCTGCAGCCGCTTTGCCTTGTACCTGCAGAAGTTCCTCGGCAGAGCCTCGCCTGTCCACATCCATCTGCAGGCAGCAACCCAGAAATTCACACAAGCCAGAGGGCAGCCCGAGCTTGTGCAGATCTGGTACCCCTTGCTTGCCTATCAGGTAGCTAGCCTGAAGCAAAAGGAAACACGAGAGTCTACGTGATTCTTCCATATCCTTCAGTGCTCACCTAGAGCCCATCTTCGAAGCTCCAGTCTGCAGTGTCAATTTCTTGCCTAGCAGAGGTTTAGAGATGAGCCTTCTCTCCCAAAGGATAAAAGGCTCTAGTCCAGCCCCAGCTATTTCAAGCTGCAACAGGTCTTCCCTTGACAGCTGATCTGAGCCCCCGGGATGTTTTTAGAAAGAGGGCCTTGGTGGAAGCACTTCAAGCTGTGGGCATGGGATTTTGTCTAATGGACACGGACCAGAAGGACACCGCTCTCTGAGCGTATTTGCACCTTACCGTGTCACTGTTTTCCCGAATATAAGGAGCCTCTCCTGTGGCCATTTCTATTCCCACGATGCCAAGGGACCAGGTGTCCACTTTGGGGCCGTAGGGCTCTCTTCTCACCACCTCGGGTGCCATCCACCACGTGGTGCCCACCATCGACCTCCGTTTACTCTGCTCAAGGCTGAGCAGACCACAGAGGCCAAAATCAGCTGAGGAGAAAAACAAATACTGCTTCAAGTAAGAAACCAAGGAAAAGGCTTTCTCAGGACGCCTACGTCTCAGAATGCAGTGCTGATTCCAGCTGGAAAAGCAGCTGGGCTCTCTTTCCTCAGGGCTGCAGCCAAGGACGTGGGCATTTGTCCACTTAGTTACCCCCCACGATTCCCACCGTGGCTTTTCCTCACTCACCGCAACTTTTACGCTGAAACTCTCTCCTTTTGGAAGGAACGCACACAAAAACCAAAGTTACTCTTGCTACCTTGTTGCTCTTTAGACCACTCAGCACCTTACAGCTGTGCCCTGGGCTTGCAGAGCACTCCCTGCCCTCTCCCTGGCACCACTGCTGGGCACCCGCAGCCGCTCCAAAGCAGCCCCACACCGCCTGCCCGGAGCGCTGCGCCTGACCGAGAATACCCACCCAGCTTGACGGAGCCATCCCGGCCCAGCAGGATGTTTCCACTTTTGATGTCTCTGTGGATCACCTGGTTGGCATGCAGGAAAGCCAGGCCTTGCAGGCACTGGGAGAGAAAAAAAGAAACAGGAGGCCAAAAGTGAGCCTGATCGGATTTCGCCACACACAAAAGGAGTCTGCTCCTGAAGATTCACAGATCTCAAAGGAGCGTGAGTGCTGGCAAGAGGAAGAGCTTGCTGCTGCCACACTAGGAGAGCAGGATCTTTCCAAGGGAAGGCATATCAGTGCTTGAGGGGGAAACATCAGTCACTGCTCCAGATTGTCCCCGGCAAAGCCAGTCAGAGCCATCCCTGCTGCAGTGGATGCGCTCTCCCCGTCCGCAGGACAAACAATGCTTTGCCAAAAGAGGAAAAGTCCCTGCCTTGGGTACCAAGGGCATCACTGTCAGGTGGGAGATTGGAGGACAAGGGACAGCTGACTTGGAAGTAGCTCATGTGTCAGTTTTCAGTAGCAAGCACCATGGTGGGTGCCATGCCATCCTTTGAAGTTGAGACCTGTGACAGACGAGTCTCTCTTTGGCTTTGCCACTGGTTTAAAACTTGGACACCAGCACCTTTGTGCTTACAGGCAAAGAAGGTATTATATACAGGTAGAAAGGCAAAGGCTTGGAGAGCCAAAGTGCAGAACAGAAAATGACAATGAAAACGAGACAGAGAGTTCAGTAATAGGATAGAAGAGTACAGAACAGACTAGAGTAAGAGCAGGGACACCGGCAGGCAGTTCAGCCCAGATGCTCTTTCCTTTCCGGAGCATAAGAACAACACAGAAAGAAAGCTCTGAGCATGGAATCACTCCCTTTGCAGCGCTTTCAAAGCACCAGTCTGTCCAAGCCATCCCAAGCACAAGCAGGACACCTTACCGCCCGACACACTGTTGCTATGTGTCCTTCAGCCAGACTTTTCATGCTGATCACATCAGCCAAGGAGCCTCCATCCATAAACTCCAACACCATCAGGACAACCTCATTGACAAGGTAGCCGCAAGACAAAAGCAACCGCGTGGAGCTGAATGTGCACAGCTAAATTGCCACATGGAAGAAAAGACTACAGCTGAGTTTTGAGTCCAGGTCACTGGTAAGTGAAGAGGGAATCAAGTGAAGACACACTCCACCGAGGCTATCCAGTGCTTGCTGTCTGCGCCGTCTAAATGAGGAAGGCACATCCGTGGAAAAGGAGGCGATTTAGGTGGCAAGCAGGGGAAAGCGGCACTTTTGTGACGCAAAGGTTAATCTGGAAGTGGACACATCCCAGCAGCTGCTTCATCTTCTTCATACACAAATTGCACCATTAATTCCAGCAGCAAGGAGGCACAGTCTCACAACCCCATATATGGCTTTTCCCACATTTAAGAAAAACCTGACCATTCAGAAGCAAATTTAGAGCTTAGGAACAGCGTGAGAACAAAGGGAGGCTTCCAGCACAGTGAAGGTTTTATGTATTATCGTATTTATTTACACTATCAGTCTAAACAAACTAGAAACTACGAGCTATCAACTACAAACTAGAAACTACAAAAAACACCAATGGCCTCTTCAAGGGCTAGTATCTCCTGTCGGCCATAAACTGCTGCGTTGCCATGATCAGAGGCTTCAGGCTGGAGGTCGGCTTGGCTGAGGTTACAAACGGATGCTGCCCAAAGAGAAAAAAAAGACATTAATTTCTACTGACCTCACAGGCAGAAAATGGCTTTCTCTGGCAAGCAGAAAGATACACAAAGGAGGGCAGTCTGTGCACCTCTGTCTCCACATCCAGGACCTTGCTACATGAGCCAAACATGGCTCCCAATCCCACAAATCCATTAACCCAGATGGCTTCAGCTGAAGGAGATTTGGTCTAGGCGACCTGGAAAGGCTCCTTACAACCCATGCCAGGCCAGGATTCTCCTCTGTTTTCCTTTGAAAAGCCCCCAGACTGGAGATTCTCAGGAGCAGGGCCCATCTGCCGCCTTGGACTTGAGCAGACGAGGAGCCCCTGGCAGCGGGCGGCCGGCGCACCCGGCAGCCGCTTTGCCTTTTACCTGCAGAAGTTCCTGGGCAGACCAGCGCCTGTCCTCGTCCGTCTCCAGGCAGCAGCACAGAAAGTCTCGCAGCCAAGCCGACTGTTGCCTGGGCTTCTGCAGCTTCGGGGTGCCCCCGGTGATTATCAGCTGCTGAACCTGGAGAAGAAGGAAATGCCACGCTCCACCTGTATCCTTCACAACCCAAACTGCTCACACAGACCCCACTGGACAAGCTCCACTCCCCAGTGACTCTTTACTCCCTGCCAGAGGAAGGGAGATACCTTTCCTACCCCTACTAAAAGAACCCAAAGCCAGAGGCTGCCGTAGCCAGTCCAACATGCAAAGGTTCTTGCCTTGACCGCTGATTTCATTGGCTGATGGAATTAGGAGCAACTCCATCAGCAGAAGCACACTTTGCTTCTCTCACCACTGACACCAGCTCTACAGGCGAGGCGGAAGACAGACTTTAATCTAACTTTACTATTTCCAAGGATTCCTCCCATAAATTGCAGCTCACTGCTCCCTTAGGTAAAGCTGCTCACTGCTCTCTTAGGCAAAGCTTCCATCAAGGAAAAGGCATAGTGATTTTCTTGTGCTATTCATGATGAAATGCCAAGGGGATAATCTGAGCAAGAAGCATAAGAGACTATGCAGCCTGGCACCTATCATTGTCAGGTGTTAGCAAGCTTCCCAGGCAGCAGAATGGGAGTAGATTTAGTCAGAGTGACAGGAGCATCTGAGGGTAGTTGCAGCGTACCGTGCGAGAGGTGTTCATCAGGTAAGGAGGTGCTCCTTCCACCATCTCGATCCCCACAATTCCAAAGGACCAGATGTCCACTTTGGGGCCGTAGGGCTTCCCTGTGAAAATTTCTGGTGCCATCCAGTGAGTAGTCCCAACAGCTGATCTTCGTTTGCTCTGCTCAGCGGTGAGCTGAGCAGCAAGGCCAAAATCAGCTGAGGAGAAAAAACACTCACATGAAGCCAGCGTGAAAAAGGAAAGCAAAGAAAAGAATTCCCCACTGAATCAATGTCTAAGAAGGCAGCGTGGAATCCAGCTGTACCAGGGGCATGCTGCCATTCCTCGGGCCTGCAGCTGAGGAAATACGCAATTGGCCACTTTGCAAAAGCCCCCGACTTCAGGCAGTGGCTTTTAGTCCCCTGAAGCTATTAGACTGCTGCTGCCTTGCTGGGGAAGGGACACACACAAGCCAAAGGCACTCCTGACCCCTTCTGCCCAGCTACAGCTCCCTGCACCTTGTGGCTGTGCTCTGCGCTCGCAGCAGGGCAGCCTGCACTGCCACAGGCACCAGGGAACCGGCAGCACCCAAAGGCAGCCCCACACCGCAGCCCGCCACGGCTGAGCCTGGCCAGCAACACCCACCCAACTTGACAGAGCCGTCCAAGCCCAGGAGAATGTTGTGGCTTTTGATGTCTCGGTGGATCACTTGCTTGGAGTGAAGGAAATCCAGGCCTTGCAGGCACTGAGAGAGGAAAAAGAAACACGAGCCTGAGTGGATTTCCTCCCACAAGCAGGGCAGTGGCACACCTGCAAGACTGACTTCCTGGGGGTTGGTGAGCCACGGCAGGCCAGGCTGCTGGCAAAGGCAGCAGAGCTGGCTGCTCCAACACGAGGACAGCAGAGCTTTTCTAAGGGCGTGGCTGTTTGCTTTTGAAAGGGAAAGGGCAATTGTTGCTCTGGCCAGTGCCCTGCAAACACAGACTCAAGGTGCACTGCTGCAGCGCCTGTACTCTCTGCAGCCAGACAACAGTGTCTGCTTTTGCAAGCACCACTTGGGGTGCAAGGCTCTCCTTTGAGGCTGAGCTCTGTGAGAGTCCTGTGAGTATCTCTTTGTCTTTGCCACTTGCTCAACATGGTGCCACCAGCCACTTTGCTCTTGGGGGGAAGGAATGCAGCCCACACAGGCTGCAGGCAAGGCTTTAGAGAGACAAACACAAACACACTAGAAGAAGGGCAGGCATATTGGCAGGCACTTCATCTGCTCTTGCTACTGCCAGGCGTAAGAGAAATGCAGAAAGGAAGCTTGGAAGGGGAAATCTCTCCTCTCCTTATCACCCATTTGGAAGGGCCGTCCCGACCAAGCCATGGGAAGCACAAGCGCCATCCCTTACCTCCCGAGAGACAGCTGCTATCTCTCCTTCTGCCATATGAGTCTCCCTAATGACATCGTGTAAAGAACCTCCATCCATGTATTCCATCACCAGCCAGAGTTCCTCGTCCACCAGGTAGCTGAAAGGAGGAAACAACAGCCCGGAGATGAAGGTGTGCACTTACATGACCTGATGGATTCTTGCTCCTGTGTCTCTCTCAGAGGACGACAGGCGGAATAGTCATTCACAATGCTCTACAGGGCTTGAACTCTATGCAGTCTAAAGGCTGCTTGGTATCCACACCAATGCAACACGCCAAGGGAAATACAATCTACAGCGCTTTGTCAGCACTGGAGACCCGTGGGAAAAAATCAAATGCCAAAACAAATGAAACCATGTGGAGAGAGGACAGGAACTTTGAGGCTGTTGGCTCAGTGAGACAGGGCCAAGGCCGGTCTTTGAAAGCACACTTCAAACTAGGTATGCCAGCAAAGATGAACGCAGCCCCAATGCAATCTCCTCCCAGATCGCTGTAGATCAGCCTAGAAGCAGGAATTAACAGCTCCATCCTCTGCCAGCCACCAAAGGAGTGGTTGAACTTCTGGCTTGCAGGATGTGAATGACCTTTCATGGCAGAACAGCAGAACCACTCACCTGTCTACAAAGGTCACAAGATTGGCATTCTTATTGCCACGCATGATCTGGATTTCATTCAGGCACACCTCGCTGTTGCTCTCTTCCAGGAGACTAATTTTCTTTATGGCCACCTAAAACAACATGGAAAACATGAACCAAAGTTGGTGGCACAGAACCACCAGGGGAACACGGAGACAGTGATGATGGGGTGACAGAGCTGGGCTGGGCCAAGCTGCCTTGTGGCTGGACATCAGACTGCTTGTTTGGGCACCTCCCAGGACAAAGAGCCAGATAGCCTTTGCCTTGGAAACCTGGCAGAAACATGGTCTATGCTGTCCACCTCAAAGCTCTAACAACACTCACCGTTCCCACAGACTTCCCCCATGGCTTTACTTGATCATCCCCATTTTCATTCACACACCTCTTGCAAGCAGAAAGTCAATTTCTGCCAGAAAACATGGAGCAAAACTGCTGGACAACCTCTAGGAGGCTTGATCATTCCACTGGCATTCTCCCTTTCACAGCAACAAAGCAAACTCTTCCAGACATGACAGATCAAATGCTGTCCTAAAACAGTTCTGCAGAAGCTGTGGCGCTGCTTGACGCTTACCTCTTCTCCTGTGGCAGTCTCCACTGCCATGCACACCGTGCCAAAACCCCTAGAAACAAAACGGCCGCAGAGAAAGAAGAAGTCCTTTAGTCCCTGCAAGTGCAGGACTCCGCAGTACAAGAGGAAAAAAGTCCAGGGACAAACAGTATATGGAAGGAACTGTGGCTGCACTCACCCTCTGCCAATTGTTTCCAGTTCTGTGTATTTAGCCTCAGGATCTCCCTCGCTCACCAGCATCTCTGTAAAAATCCCAAGGAAAGATACTCCCTTCAAAAGAGATCCCACCGTGCAGCAGATCAGAAAGGCAGCCCCACTCTCTGGGACACTGTGCCCTTTCAACTCACTCCCTCAGGAAACAACACCACCACCACACCGCCACCACCTAAAAAACAACAGCAGCAGGACAAGCAGCCCTGCAGCACAGATGGCCTGTCCAAAACTAGAAGTCTAAACTAAAATCTAAGCACATCAAGAAACAGTCAGAGGAGACAGGGATCAGAAAAGTGTAAGCAGGAGAAGTGATTGTTGCCTACAGACATTAAGGCAGGCAGCAGGACAAACACAACCTTTCTGTTCGGGCAATGAACACTCTGGGACATTCAACAAAAGATTTAATCCTTGCAAACATGCAAGGCATCATGGCTTCTGGAATCCATTTTTATCAACAGCTGCCCTTTCCAGAACAGGAAGAATATTGCAAAGTGCCTCCAGCAAAGCTAAGAACTCCAGCTTGAAGCAGGACTTTGCCTAAACAACGCCCTTCTGCCGCTCAAGAGCAGCAGCTGATGTTCTACCCTACTGTGATGGGCCTTAGGAATGAGGTCCCTCAGCTTTTAGGACCGGCTGAGCTCTGAAGATGACCTTGGCCTTGCCCCACAGGAGCTGGGCCCCACAGGAGCTCCTGGAGGCCTCCTCATTTGCTCGGTCACAGCCTCCTGCTCAGCCAGAAACAATCTCTGCTCTGCCTTTTGCCTAGAGGGAAGCTCAGGCAAGGCCAAACCAGGCCCAGCTGCCCTCCGAGGCAGGAGCAGCAGCCCAGAGATCCCTCCCCACCTCAGAGCACAGCAACAGCTCCTGTGGGGAGGCCTCAGGAGCTGGCACTCAGCTGAGGAGGAACAGGAGCTGGGACAGCTCTTGCTGACACACGCACACACACACCAGGCACTGCTGCGGCACACAAGGGTCACAAAGGACGTACTCAGCATGGCCAGGCACTTGTCCTCTGTCCTCTCTCCCAGCAGCTCCCTGCTGCCAGAGGAACTAGTCGTGCTCCAGGTGCACGAGCTGCTCCTGCTTGAGTTTCCAGCTTGGGCACTGGAGGCTTCTTCAGCTGCAGCTCGTGCAGGTGCCACGACAGAGGAGCTGGAGCTCTGGGACAAGAAATTAATTTGGGTCACAAATGTGCCTGGCAGAGATGCCCCTCCGATCTCATTTCAAATGCAAGCCCTGAGGAAGATGCTGCTGGCCACATCCAGGGCTCTTCACCTCTCAGCTTTTGCAGCCCACTTCTCCAGCTCACGGCCCTGAACCCAAACCCTGCTTTTACATGAGGGACAAAATGTCACCAAAGACACTGCTAACCCAAACAGGCACTTACTGATGCTGGCTGCTCAGGCTGTGGGCTGACAGAAGGGGCAGGTTCATTGGCACCTTCCTCCTCTTCAGCCTCTTCCTCGGGTGCAGAGGCAGCCGGAGCAGGTGCTGGCGCTGCCCTTTTGCTCTGTGCACAGAAAGCAGCAGGAGGGTCAGGAAAGAACCTGTCATTCAGAGCCTTACGTCTCTTCAGCTACAGGCCTCACTGCATCTCAGCTGTTCCTTTAGCTCCTGACTTTGGCTGTTCTGTGGGGAGGGCCACGTCCCTCCTGGGGACAGTGTCTCCTCATATACTGCAAGGCTGTGAACTGCACCTTTGCACTGCTCTCTTCACTGGGGACAAGGACCCTGCATAGCCCCTGGGCACAAAGGGCCTCACTTGTACCCCAGGAGCATCCAAAGACATCCTATTGCTACCTCTTGTCTCTTGCTGAGACAAATTCCCAGCCCCTGTCAGAACAGTAGGAAAGTGATGCCTAAATGTCCAAGTACCACACCCCTTCTCCCGGCCTCACAGGCTGGGGGAAGTGCTCTGGGAGAGCTGGAAAGATTCCAGTCCTCAGCATCTTCAGCCAGGCACGGCAGGTGCTGTCTGCTCAGAAACTTGCAGCTCTGCTTTGCTCCTGCCACAGGACTAGCCAGAGCTGCCACTTACTGATGCTGGATGCTCAGGCCCTGCAGTGGCAGCAGGTGCACTTTGGTGGGAATCTTCCTCCCCTTTGGCCTCTTCTTCAGGAAGACATGCATCCAGAGGAGGCTCAGAGGTCTGTTTTGGGCTCTGCAGATAGACAGCAGTGTCAGGGACAGGTAACCTCTCCATTCAGCTCTGGAGCCAGATGCACTAAGGAGAAATCATCTGCAGAGAAATGGCATTCTAATTGTTCAAACTCAAGTCAAATGGGCCAGTTAGATGGGACTGCACTCTCTTGTACAGGAGAACTTCCATCATGGCTTCAAGCACCAAGCAACCCCACTTTCAGCTGCTTAAATGCTCTGAAAATGAGCTGGAGAAAACAGCTCAGGATCCAACTCCTCCTGCAAATTCTGCTGCTGCTGCTGCTGCTGCTGCTGCTGCTGCAAAGAGCCTGGACTGTTCTTTCATTCATCCCACAAGGCTAGCACTGGACTGCACCAGGCCCAGCTCACAGCTTGCTCCACAATTGTCAAATGCTACCCACACCAAAGGTTCCTTTCCCACTCACCCAAGGAGCGGATTCTCTCCAGGCACGGGTGATGTGACCTGCAAGACAAAAGGCAAAAAGAAGCAGATGCTGTAAGGAAACTGCCTGTGCTGGGCAAGCCCACCAAATAGTCAGCAACCAAAGACAGAGCATTCTGCTTTCACTCCATCACTCCAGCAACAACCCTTGTGTCACACATCAAGGCAACAGCACAAACTACTGCCTCGTGTCTACATTTTGTTCCCTTTGGCCGTTCAACCCATAGAAACTCGAGACTGAGAAAGTCCCAGTGGTTCTGCAACAGGCAGTCCAGCTTCTGCCCCACCCCACCCAGCAGGAGCTACAGCTCCTCTCTTCCCTGGATTTCAGTTTTCTGAAGAGATTGCATGCAGCAATTGCCATGAGCTTACTGAAAACCCTTCCCCAAAAAAGCTTCCCCCAAATCCCCTTTAGCCATGGTGGCAGTTCTGTGGTGACACAGTGCAGGAACAGCTCCTGGGTTCAGGAGCATACAAGAACTGCTCTGAAATGTCCATCTCAGAGGCCTTTTCCAAGCTGATCCTGTGATTTCATCCCAGAAGGAATGGCTCTTTTAGCACTCAGGAAGTGTCAAGTTCTACAGGCACATGCTGGGATGAGGGAATGCAGACAAGAAGACTTGAACTGAGGGACTTTCCCTCAGTGCTGGAGAGCAGTGCACAGCTTTTCCAAGGACTCCTGCCATGCTCTCCCAGTCCTCATATCTTGGAAGTTGTCTGGCTTGAGCCAGCAAACTGAGGAGATTCCAGACCCCATGGGCACAGGCTATGGCACGGGAGGAGGGGAGCCCCTGCAGGCTACATTACAAATGCTGCCCAGGCCCCTCTGGCTAGAGACACCCCCTTCTTAGCTGCAGCTGCTGACAGCAGCTTTACCCAACTCAAGGCCTCTTGGTGGCATTTTGGTGTCCATAGGCCACACTGCACAAAACCGTCCACTTACGTGCCAGCTGGGTGAAAAAGTACCCAGAATAGGCCACGGAGAAAGCCGTGCAAACTGCAGCACACACTCTCTCCATGGCCTGAGCAGCGCTGCCCAAGTCTGCACCAGACAACTCCTGAGGGGAAAACCAAAAATCCTGCGAGTCCTGCTGGCAGAGACCTCGGCGATCAGCAGGTTCCGCCTGCAGTCAGCGTGCCACAGAGCTGCTCTGCTCACTGAGCCCTGCCGGGCCTGGGCACAGCAACTTTGCCTTGGCAACGCTGGGATGCGGCCCCTGACATCACAATAGCAGCCACCCTGGGCTGGTTTGTGAACTCACAGAGTGCAGAGAACCAGATCTTCCCTACAGCTCAGGCCAAAAAAAGCCTGCAAAGCTCTCCTGCAAAGCTACAAAGCAACACAAAAAGCCCTCCTAGTCCATAAGCTACTGCTCAAGGCATCTAAGAGTAACTCCAAGAACACACTAATCCCCTATAGCCCACCCGGAGAAATTGAGCACTGAGAAGGGAGTAGGATGTGAGGAACCACATCAGTGCTCTTTGGCCACTAATGCTTCTGAGCAAAAACCAGGAGGCTTCTTCCAGCTGGACTGTGGTGGTATGTGTTTTGTGGGATTTTGCAATGTTTTACTGTATGAGTTAGAAATTTATTATTAGAAGGTTTTGTTTGGTATCTTCCTTGTACCCCCTATTTCTTCCCTTCACAGTGGTTTCTCCCAGGTTGTTTACCCCTACGTTTACCCACCAGTTGACTGTCAATCTCCCTGTTCCTCCCCTTTTACCCCAAAGTAGACGTGCCAATCCAAGTTGTGCTGCCCACCTCCTGTCAGTCAGTTTAACCACCCCCATTTTGTTCTCAAAAGTTCTTTGTCAATCATCCTTATTATTGCCGTCACTTGGTCCCCTGAGGCTTCTCCCCTCCCCAGCTTTTCCCCATTGGTTATGACCTATGATGTAATCCTAATGTAATCTGTTTCCATTGGATGTCACATGGTGACACCCCTTCACGCCGACACCCTTTATAAATTCTAGCCTGATCCCATTTTCTTTGGCACTTGTCCCTCACCCGGTTCATGGAATAAAGTGTCCCTTAACCACATACAAGTGTCCTCTCCTTTGTCCCTCTGTCTCAAATCTTCATGACACCTTTGTGCCAGCGTCACCCACGCGGCTGCACACACCACCACCTGGTGATCTCACCAGAGACCCAGGGTCGGCTTCTAACTGATATAGTAAAACGCTGCAAAATCCCACAAAACACACACCACCACATCTTCCCCTTTTTATTTTATACATTTGATGGAACTTTGGGGAAAGATGATGTCGTGGGTATTAAACTTCAGTGACTGCTTGTTGGTTGCCTTCCCACCATTCGTTTTCAGTAGTGACAGCAGCAGCGACTACAATTTTTGAAGCCGTGGACTTGGTGGTGGGGGTGGAAATGATGCGCTTTAGAATCCCAAATGCCAACGAAACTAGGAAAATAACAACAATGAGATATGCAATGTCTTTTATGATGGATACTACCCATCTGGAAAGATTCCAGTTTTTAAACATGTCTCTAAACCAGTCCTCGTTTTCTTGCTTCACACTGTCAATAAGGCTCTTCATCTCTTGGATGGACGCATGGACGCTCTGGCTCTTTGATGACAAGTCAAAGCAGCATAACCCCTCAAACTTCTGACACCCATGCCCATGTGCCAGTAGCAGAAAATCAATAGCTGCCCGATTTTGTAGGGTAGCTTTCCTGGTTACTTCCTCGTCTTCGAGGAGATTACTTAAGGCCGTCGAGGTCAAATTCGCCTGCTTTGTCACCCAACACTCTAGATTGCCCAATTCATTTAGTGCTTTGGCTGCCACCACCCATGGCAGGAACACACAGATGGCAACCCTTTTTGATTCTGCCCAATGGTAGATTTTGGCATTGCAATGTTCATCAAATTGATTTGCACTCCGTTTGGTAAATTTGGTTCTATTTTTTGATTGCTGAATTAGAATTTGGGAAAGCAAGGGAAAGACGCCCCAGAGTGCATGGACCTCCGAGAAGGCAAGAGGGGATTCCTGGATATGCCCGATCTCCACAAATCAAAAACAGTCCTCGGTCCAACTTCCTGTCGTATGAGCCATCAGTTGAGGGAGCACCCACTTTGGTGACATACTGGCACCATTGGTTTGTCTGAAATTCAAGCTTATGTTGCTTAACATCCTCATACAAGTTGCGGCGAGAACTGGGCTCATAGTCAAAGTAGACACAGTAGGTGGCTTTCGTGGAGCCCAATAACTCAGATTCTTGGGGCTCAGTGTCGGCTTAGAGTAGATCGTAGACCCATTTCCGCCTGAGCACCAGGGGGTTCACAATGGGTGTCTTAGTGGTGTTAACAAGCCCCCAATACCTGAATATCTCCATCCACTTGTTTGGAGAGTTCTCTTTGTTAATTTGAGTTTGGATGGTGTGCAGAGAGGTGGGATACTCCTGTAACTTAGATGGAGTCCCCACCAGGCAGGTGGACGTCGGATTTTCTGCTGCGGATGACCTTGTTGGAGGGCATGGGCCAGGGTTACCCACACATTTTTCTGGGGTTGCGGAACGATCCGTGCGTCCAGAGAGGACTGGTAGAGGGCCATATGCTGGAACCAAATGAGGAATAGGAACACAGAGGTTGACATAATGTAAGTCTGAAAGAAAAAGAGACCATATAATAAATCAACGATGGAAAGAAAATGCCACTTGCTGTTACAAGATGGAGGTTAGAAAGGATTAGGGGACTCTTCTCCCCTTGCGGCGTTTCCTATTCGACGCCACTGCGTCATTTGTGGGATCTTCTAAGGTGTCTGGAGAGGTGTTCTGTGTTGGACTCACTCGCTGTTCAGGGGTATAAGGTTTTACCCATTTCTTGGGGATACATCTGACTCCTGAGGACATGGACACACACGCGTATCCACGTCCCCAGATGACAAGCTGGTATGGATCCTGGATCTCTCCAGAGTCCGGATCCCTTATGAATACTGGAGGTCTTTCTTCAGGTTTTAATTGCTGATGCTGTTTAAAATGCCGCAGGACTGGCGGTTCCGGTCTATCGAAAGAGCAATTCAAAAAGTTAATAGTAAAACGGGCCTTGCAGAGCCTGAGCTGCGGTGACAAGGCTGGGATGTCTCTCCACTGGTGAAGGAGGACTTTCTTTAATGTTTGATGGGTCCTTTCTATCACAGCCTGGCTGGTGGGGAAGTGTGGAATCCCCGTCCGATGGTTAATCCCCCATTCTTGTAAAAACTCACCAAATGCCTTGGAAGTATAGGCTGGGCCATTATCAGTCTTGATGGTAGTGGGGACCCCTAAGGTCCCAAATGTGAATAGGATGTTTTTGCACATCTGCAGCCTTTTGTCCTCGGTGGGCTGAGGTGAAGACTGCCCCGGAGAGTGTCCACGGAAACGTGTACATGCTGGAATCTTCTGAATTTGTGTATATGTGTAATGTCAGGTTGCCACACCTCACAACTGCGGAGTCCTCTAGGGTTCACTCCAGAACTTAAAGTTGGTAAGGTGGACTCCTGGCAGTCGGGGCAGGCGGCCATAATTGCTTTGGCCTGGTCACACCGTAGGTAAAATTGGCGGACCAGACCTGGGGCATTTTGATGGAACAGCTGATGGCTCAGCTTGGCATGGTGGACGATGTTTGGTTGGCCAGCTAGCTGTAAAGGGGCGGCCAGAGCATCTGCCCTGTGGTTGCTTTCTGCAATAAAACTAGGAAGGTCGGTGTGTGACCTCACGTGCATTACATAAAAGGGTTGCTCTCGGTGGGAAACCAGATGAATTTATTTTGAGAGCAAGCCAAATATCACCGGGTTAGAAACCTCTTTGAGCACTGCATGCTCTGCCCTGGACACAACACCTGCTACGTAAGCCGAATCTGTAACAATATTAATTGGTTCTGGAAATCTCTCGAAGGCCCTGATGACAGCGTCCAACTCAGCAACTTGTGGAGAACCCTCCACAGCCTTAACATCGGCTTCCCACTGCTGAGTCTGGGGGTCCTTCCATGTCATCACCTACTTGTGGGACCCTCTGGATAAATCAGTAAAAATGGTCAATGCCGTCAGTGCTTTGTTACTTTGGATATTTTTTGGAATCAAATCAAATTGTGTTTCAAATAATTTATGACCTGGGTGGTTAATAAGAATTTATCCTGTGTAGCTGTCCAGGGATAACTGTAGGCTTTTATTGGTCTGAAGCAAGTGCTCAAGGGTTTCCTTAGACAATCTCCCCGTGGATGTCTTAATAGGGAGATGAATGCACATGAAATCACACCCTGCCAGCACCCGCAGGTGAGCCCTGGCCCCCATGATCAGCTGAGCCATCAACTCTTGTGGCCTGGTGATGCTCTTGAACATCTGATGACCAAGGAACACCCACTCTATGATTAAGATGGGATCCTTTTGATCTGTGTCCCATTGAAAGATCAGCCCATGGAGGTGCAGCAACTTACCAAGAATGATGAATCAGAAGGGCAGGCCCTCGCAGCACCAGTGGGCTTGCCTGCCTGCCAGTGTGGACTGGACTTTCTCCAAAGCAGCCCTGGCCTCCTGGGTCAGAGCCCTCGGGGAATCCAACTCCTCTCTCCCCCTCAACAAGTTGAAGAGATGGGATAGGTCCCCCGTGGTGAGCCCCAGCCAGGGTTTGATCCAGTTTAAAGACCCACACAGCTGATGGAGGTCCCATAACGTTGAGGGGTTGTCATTAATAATTGGTCTTTGGGGCATGATGGTCCCGTTGCTGATCTCAAGGCTGAGATACTTCCAAGGCAGCAGTTGTTGCACTTTTTCCTTTTGTAACTCAAATTCAGCCGCCGACAAGGCTGCAATAGTGTTCTCCAGTGCCTCTGCAAGCACGTTGTCACTGTGGGCACAAACAAGGACCTCGCCCATATAATGCAGTTTCCCCACTTGGCACACACCGGGGACAGAACTCTTGTGACATACCACTGGCAGATGGTAGGACTCTTTTTAATCTCCTATGGGTGAACTTGCCAGTGGTAGCACTTCATGGGATCCTCTCTGTTGATGGAGGGCACAGAGAAGGCAAAGCATGGTGCATCAGCTGGGTGTAGGGGAATTTGGAAGAAACAGTCTTTTATGTCTATCACCGCCAATTTCCAATTTTGGGGGAGCAGAGATGGGGAAGGTATCGCTGGTTGGAGGGACCCCATGTCCTTGATGACATTATTGATCTTTCTCAGATCGTGGAGGAGGCGCCACTTGTCCTTCCCTGGCTTCTTAATAATGAAAACCAGAGAATTCCACAGGCTGTTGGTTTCTACTATACGGCCTTTGGCCAGTTCCTCCTTCACAATCTGAGTGAGCGCTCTTAATTTTTCCTTGCTTAGCGGCCACTGCTCTACCCAGACAGGTTTATCTGTGAGCCAATTAAGTCTTTGGGTAGGGCGCTCTTCAGTGGCTGCACCTAAAAATCCTGAGAGGCAGGCAGTTCTAATTTGGCCCCCCACTGGGACATGGCGTCTCTCCTCCAGAGAGTGAACTC
The DNA here is from genome assembly GCF_048771995.1 of Taeniopygia guttata. NCBI lineage: Eukaryota > Metazoa > Chordata > Aves > Passeriformes > Estrildidae > Taeniopygia > Taeniopygia guttata. Next base: position 5,098,202 of record NC_133063.1, on the reverse strand, counting down.
TGAATTCAAAACAAATGGGCGTACAGAGGCCAATTGCCCATTCGACCCTGTAATTTGGACTATGCTCTTGGATTGCTGTGCCAATTGTGGACCCCCTACACCTGAAACCATGCTGCCTACACTTTGCAGCTCCCACTGTGGCAGCCATTTGTGTGGAGGAATGACCGTCACGTCTGCCCCAGTGTCCATCATCCCCTGAAGTTGGATGGAATGCTGTCCTAGGGTGACTGTTATGGTGTTTGTATCTCCAATCGTGTGTTCTGTTTACGTTTGATATTATGTTCTGTGCTTTCAGAACTGACTCTGAAAGTGAAGGTTTGTTTTGCTGTGTTATCATCTGGTTCACCTCCCCCCATGTCTGCTGGAAAGCTAGAAAAGGCTAGGGCTGGCTGGCTGGCTTTTGCTTTGCTTGCTTGCTTGCTTGGCTTGCTTGCTTTGCCTGCTTTCTTGCTTTGCTTCCTAGTTAGGTTAAGCAGTCCAATTCTTTCCCTGGACTGTTGCTTTTTCCTTTCCTCGTTCTGAATATCATCCAACCTGCTCTGGACTGGGATCTGGGAAACACCAAGGAACACCAGGAGCCTGCATTTGGTGATCTGCAGCAGCCATCCCCAGTGCTGGAGAGCAATCCCCAGCATCCAGACCCGGGCGACCACTCCCAGGAAAGACCTTCTAGATTTGTTCATCTCTTCAGAGGGGGGAAAGAGTTTTGTTGTCATCTTGTGTTGTTAATTGTTTTGGTGCTGGGGAGTGCTTTGTTTGTTGAATAAACAGGTTCTTTTCCACTTCTCTCTCTCAGAGGAAATTTTTCCCTGAACCAGGTGGGTGGAGAGGAGCCGTGGGGGTTTATTTCCTGGGTTTTCCCCAAATTTGCCCTAAACTAGGACAAATGCCCCTCGCTCTTAAGGCCACACCATATGAGGGGCTCCTCCTCTCCCAGCGTCTCGATGTAAAAAAAAGAGGGGTCCAGATCATCACACAAAAGAGGAGGCACTGGAATGGCCTGTGCAATGATCTGTCCCTCCGGCAGGAATTGGGGGGGTGCACACAGCACGCCATGAGATAGAAGGTCCTAGGATCAAGTGAGAGGATTGCAGGAGGCATTTCTATCTCATGTGGGATGTGTTTAGTGTCCCCAATGACAAGGTATTTGCAGTTCAGAAGATCGTTCCACCTGCGAGTTTCACAGTCTCGAATGTGGGGTAGAAGCTCTGCTGTTGCGGTAATGAAGTGCCAATCCTACTTGGAAAAATGAATAGCTTTAGTAAGTCTGAGCCTGTATGGTTCTCTTTTGTCTGTGGCATACACTTGGCTGCTGATACCGAGTACGATATGGTGCACAGCAGCCTTCACAGCAACACTTTGACCTACCCTATTTATATCATTGCACGGGGTAGGTCCATGCTCCCCAGTTAGTTTTTTGGCTGGTCTAAGGTCTCCCCTCCCCTGTTTTCCCCCCTTGTGGAGGTGCCATTCCTAGGAAGGGGCACTGGCTGATAAAGTGGCCCTCCTGCTTGCAATGGAAACATCAGCATTTGGGTGGAAAAGGCCTCGATGTTGGAGGCCTCGGGGCCACCAATGTTGAAGCCGCAACCTTTCCCATGGCTTCTTCACCACATCCCCAGCCATCAGGGTGGCCTTCCTCGTGCACTCCTCAAGAAGTTGATCAGGCGTCGGAGGAGGGGACACTGGGAGTGCCAAGATGATCCACCGACAATCTTCATTGGCATTGGTGGTGACGATCTCGAGTATGAGCTGATCTTGTAGCTCCTGCCCTTCCACTCTCTTTTCTACAGCAGCTCTCACCTGGTCCACAAAGTCAATAAACGGCTCTGCAACAGACTGCTTAAGAGCAATATATGATATAACAGGCTCCTTAGAGGGCATGCTAAGGAATGCCCGCTCTGCAGTGTCCTTTGTAAGATCTAATACAGCCCTAGGATCCCTGCAGCCTGCTTCTGAGCCTGGCTCTAGTCACCCTCACCAACAAGGTGGTTTATGGTAATTTCTTCTTTTTCTATGTCAGTGGCATAATCGGCGCTCTGTAAATTACCCAGAAGGAGGTCCCCTGCTAATCTCTTCCAAGTTCTTTCCCACATTTTATATTCTGATAGAGGGAGCAGGCAACTAAATAGACGCTTTAAATCGGCAGGGACCATGGTATTAGAGTTAAATGTTGCCTTTAAAATGCTCCTAAAGAATTCACTTTTAGGGCCAAATTCACATTTGGTTTTACAGAGCTCCCTTATGAACTCATACAAGAGGGGTTCCCATCTTGGGTGTTGCCCTCTTGCATTATAGGTTACTGGAGCCAGGAACAGAGGATTGGTGTTGTTTTCCACTTTCTGTTTTCCAGGCCCAGCACTCCCACCCCCCACGTCACCGTGGGAACCGTAAGGTGGGGTGTGGGAAACAGGAAGGTGATGGGCAGGGTCCTGGTGGGTGGAGCCTTGCGCAGGAGTGACGTAGGAAGAGGGTGGTGGTGTCAGCATTGTGGGAAAAGGGGTGGGAACAGGTGACGCAACCTCAAGGGGTGGTGCAGTGGGTGGAGCGGTGCAATAGCACCTGGGAGGGGTTTGACTAATTGCTGCAAGGGAAGAGGAGGGGTTAGGGAAAGGAAGAAGAGAGTCTGGGGTGTGTGTGGGAGGGGGTAAAAAGGGATTCTGGGGAGAAGAAGTACTCACCACGTGGCGATGGCCATCTTGTGATGGTAAAGTTGGCGTCAACAGGCAGCAGCCATTTTGTGGTACCTCTACCGAGGGGTTAAGGAAAGGGTTTGGTGGGAAAAGGAAAGGGCTTGGTGGAATAGAGGCTCCTTGAGAGCAACCAGGACTATTAACAGGGTAAGAGGGATTAGGAGAAGGGTTAGGGACAGTGTCTCTGACAGTATGAACAACACTGTCAGAGCGAAGGTACTGAGGGGACCTGGGGTAGCCAGGGAGAAGGTGGCAACCCTGCGTCTTCTGTGGACAGTCTACTCCCCCCTGTCTACCCGGTGCAGGGAAAGCGGAAATAGGAGAGCGCGGTGGGGAAAGAGGTCTAGGGAGAACTGGGGATAGTGCAATGGATTAGTCTTAGTATCCCGTCCATCTTGACCACTCTCTGCATCCTTCACAACATCCCAAATCAACAGAAATAATTTCACAAAACCTCCTTTCACTGAAGGATCACCCCTCTTGCTGCCCTCAGTCAAAACCAATCCAAAACTCTCCACTCTTGAAAGCAGCAAACAAGGAGAAGCACTACTTCAATTACATTTAGAGGTTTCTCCTAGCTACAGAGACCAGGTCATGGATCTTTCAGCACTGTTTATTCCAAACATTTTACATCACAGCCATGGTTGTGATTTCAGCAGGGAAATGCCATGACCACAAATGCAAGGGGGATCCTTCTGTCTGGCTCCCTCTAGCAGAGAGGCCTTGGGACCAAAGCACCACCACCATTTCCCCCCCAGTCTTGTCCTTCCACAGTATTTTTTAGGCCACGGAGTTGAGATGGGTGGCACGGAAGTGACAGCTCTGACACACAACTGAAACCATCAGGGCCAGGATGGCAGGTGAGGCTGTTTTTCTGCTTCAGCAGAACAGTGCAGCCCAGATTGCTGACACTGATACTAAGTGAGTTCAGCCAAGCCAAAAGGGAGTCCAGCCAAGCCCAGTGGAGCCCAGCAGGGTGGTAGGAAGAGGCAGTGGAGCTGCAGATCCGATTCCCACGCGCACGCCCAGCGTGGCGGACTGATGGTAGCGGCAGTGCCAAACAGAGCTCTGCAGGGAGAGACACCCATCACCATTGCCCCTGCCACCACCAGTGCTGCAGAGAGGGAGCAGGAAACTGCCACTGCAGGCCCACAGCTGCTCCAGGCAGCACCAGCAGCGCCCATCTACCATCAGAATCATTCTGTAAGCCCTCACCATCTTCTCCTTGTTCCGGGGGCCCCATGTGACACTTCACCTTTGTCGGTTACGTCATTACCTCTTTTGTACAATTTTATTTTTATTGTTATATAGTGCTGCTTTTATTTTTTTCCTTGCTACATTACAACATTTCTAGCATATCTGGCCTCTCATAGATTGGTTTACATTTCTGGCCTCTCATAGATTGGTTTTTCCGTTGTCCCCCTCCATTGTCGTGGAGAAGGGGAGAGAGGAGAGGCAGTACAAGGACTATCTCAGGCTGAGGACATAGAAAGAAGGGAAGGTCTTAGAAAGAAAAAGAAACCCTTATGCTGCCTCTTTTGGAAGCAATAAAAGATCAGGTTTCTTAATATCCAGCCACAAGTCTTTGGAGTCTTGAGAGCCAAGAAGCACAGGAGCCCAGAAACCTTGTTGTGAGAGGCTAGAGATTGCTGGCTCCAAACATTTCAGGTGCTTATGTGGGGAAAGGGGCAGATCAAGCCTCGCTCTGGAGAGGTGATGCTCTGCTCTGCACACCCCACACTCCCAGGCCTGTATCCCAGCCCAGCAGTGGCCGGTGATCCCAGGCACAGCGGAGGCAATGCTCCACCCCTGTGTCTGGAACCCCTAACCCAGCTCCTAAATGGCCACGTGAGTGGCAGCCCCATGTGGGGGAAGGCCCCAGGAAAGCCAAAGGCATTTTAACTCAGGCTATGTGGCAACCACATGTCTTTGCCCTACCTCCTCTGGGAATTCTATTAGCTGAACACCATTGGAACCAGGAATGGCAAATGTGTTGGTGCTTTCCTATATATTTTCTCTCATTCTCTCTTCCTCTTTGTTCTTCCAATTTCATTCTAGCAGATTTTTCAGTAACTTAAAATCTAACAGGCTTGGAATTTGTTAAGTTGAATACGCTAAGTTGATGCTTGATGGAATGCTTTATGTTGATTGATTCCTGCTCTAAATGTTTTGCCAAAGTTCTCTGATTTTCAAAAGTTGCCTGGGAAGATTTTTGTGTTGTTCCGACCTCTTGAGAACATCTTGTCCGTAATTCTCCTGCTTTTCTACATCAGAGTTCATGAACAAGTTGAAGTCCTTTTAAAGTGTCTCACTGAGCAACGTTTTAGGGGCCTTACATTTTAACTGGCGCAATGAGCAGGGTATTCTTGAGGTGACATGGGCATTTGATCCAGCAGTAACGGCTCATGACATAATAAAGGAGAAACAAATTTTCAGTCAAGGCTGCTATCTTCTGGCAGAAAAGTAATAGACTCTCATGCAGAAAATGATGTCAACTGCTCTCTACTGACAGACCTGCTAAAAGCTTTTATAGAAAGCTTGTCCAGCCCTGAAGAGGGACGGATACTGCTGAGAAAAACTGGCACTATCCACAGTTACTGGTGGAGAAAACATGAATTTTGGTAGAAGAAACTTTAAAAATCCCAGTACAGGACCATGCCCGGTATCCATATGCATGGAGGTTTGACTCAGAGAGCTCTGTGTTGCCAAGCAGCTAGAAAAGGAACTGAATCAGTTGCCAATTGCCTTGGAGCCTGAAATAATAGCCAGCCTCAGGGCAGAGCAGGCATGGAATGCTGGGATGAAGCCAGCCCCAGAACCTGAGAAGCCAGTTAAACACGCTGGTCCAAAGCCAAAGAGCTGCAGAGCTGCAGCTGAGCAGTGCTGGGGAAGGCCTGGAACCAGTGTGTTCTAGAAAGTTCCGGAAACCATCTGACCAATCAACGGCTGTTGATCTGCATGCCCACTCCCAGTCGGTCCCAGAGTCCTTTACTCTCTATGATAAGTTCACCAGAAGTTCTCTGGGTGTCATCCATTGTGGCTTTTCTTCTCCCGAGGCTTCCTGTTGCTCATTGATTGTCTGATGTGTGGCCACTTCATGGCCCATCACCTCCAGGACAAGCTCCTACAACTCCCCCTTTTTGGTTTTATTGAAAATGAAAGATGTAACAATCATAGTAAAAATAATAACCTTGTCTGAACTAAAAACAACACAATACTTCATAGACTTTAACTAAACATGAGAACTAAAATAAACAGGTGAGTTCATATTGCAGAGAATAACTAAACAAGAAGTAAATGCAATTTTCATTTCCCCTCACTTCTAAGGGCCCGAGTCCGAGGCATCTCTCTGCCAATTCATTCCCCCTCACTTACCCATAAATCAAAAGAGAAGAGAAAATCAAAAGGACTGGCTATGGTACCTTCCCCCGGTGCCCTCCCCCAAACACATAAGCCAAAAGAAAAGGCTTTAGGGGGGACCAGCCTGTGAGGACCTTATGGTGTGGCCGGGAACGGGTCTCCTGTGGGGCACCAGAGTCGCTCCTCCGGCTGTCCGGAGTGTGCCGACTCTCCTTCCTAAATAATTAAAAGAACTGGGGTGACTGGCTTCTGAGGGTCGCCTGTATCGGGAATCTCTGAAACATGAATTACAACAAAAATCGGGGACCGCTAATACAACAGGGAAGCGGGAGCAGGGTTGAGGGCTGTCACAAGGTGGGTTAGGGTAGAATCCGGGGAGGCATGGCCAGTGCCATCCTGGCATGGGCACGGAAAAGGAGGGCAGATGGCAGATGGCTGGTGGCTGGCCTGTGCTCTTGAGCAGGTTCCATCTCCAGTCCTGTCTTTCTCAGGGATCGTGGGTTCAGGGACACGCGGCAGTGACAACAAAAACTGGGAAATAAAGTCCGCGAAACATTGTGCAACTAAACTTTAAACTTAAATGACCATCATATATACCACCAATTGCCACCAAACATCGCACAGTAAATGATTTTCAAAAATCACTATATGATCACTATATATCACTAATAATGTAACAATATACATTGAAATGAAAAACCAGAGTCCATGGGAAACGTTAAAGGTTAAAATCTAGGGGACATTCTTCCAGGGCATAGCCCCAAGAAGTCTTCCAGCAGGCCCACAGGCCTCCACAGTAGCTCACGCAGATCCAAACTGCACAAGTCTTCACTCCCATATGTTGGCCTTACTTCCCGTGGCAGAACTTGCCTTCCCACTGGATGCTCACCTGTGCTCGAGCCTGTGGAGAAGCCCGGCTCCCTCCCCCTCTGCCCACAGCAGCACAGACACTCCCAACCTTTCCCAAGAGCTGCAACACAACCACAGCCACAGCAGCATGCCCTGCACTGACACCACTGCTCTACTCCATTTTGCCCCACTCTGCTCCTCTAGTCACTGCTGCCAGCCTGTCTCTCCACTAGAGGTTTTGGCCTGGAGGAACCAAGGTCAGAAGACCTTTGCCCACTTCCAGACCATGCCACAAACCCTATATATGGCTTTTCCCACATTTAAGAAACACCTGACAATTTAGAAGCAAATTTAGAGCTTATGCACAGCATGAGAAAAAAGGGAGGCTTCCAGCACAGTGAAGGTTTTATGTATTATCGTATTTATTTACACTATCAGCCTAAACAAACTAGAAACTACGAGCTATCAACTAGAAACGAGAAACTACAAAAAACACCAAAAGACTCTTGCAGGGCTAGTATCTCCTGTCGGCCATAAACTGCTGCGTTGCCATGATCAGAGGCGTCAGGCTGGAGGTCGGCTTGGCTGAGGTTACAAAAGGATGCTGCCCAAAGAGAAAAAGAAGACATTAATTTCTACTGACCTCACAGGCTGAAACTGGCTTTCTCTGGCAAGCAGAAAGATACACAAAGGAGGGCATTCTGTGCACCTCTGTCTCCACATCCAGGACCATGCTACATGAGCCAAACATGTCTCCCAATCCCACAAATCCATTAACCCAGATGGCTTCAGCTGAAAGAGATTTGGTCTAGGCGACCTGGAAAGGCTCCTTCCAACCCATGCCAGGCCAGGATTCTCCTCTCTTTTCCTTTGAAAAGCCCCCAAACTGGAGATTCTCAGGAGCAGGGCCCATCTGCCGCCTTGGACTTGAGCAGACGAGGAGCCCCTGGCAGCGGGCGACCGGCGCACCCGGCAGCCGCTTTGCCTTTTACCTGCAGAAGTTCCTGGGCAGACCAGCGCCTGTCCTCGTCCGTCTCCAGGCAGCAGCACAGAAAGTCTCGCAGCCAAGCCGACTGTTGCCTGGGCTTCTGCAGCTTCGGGGTGCCCCCGGTGCTGATCAGCTGCTGAACCTGGAGAAGAAGGAAATGCCACGCTCCACCTGTCTCCTTCACACCCCAAACTGCTCACACAGACCCCACTGGACAAGCTCCACTCCCCAGTGGCTCTTTACTCCCTGCCAGAGGGAGGGAGATACCTTTCCTACCCCTACTAAAAGAACCCAAAGCCAAAGGCAGCCGTAGCCAGTCCAACATGCAAAGGCTCTTGCCTTGACCCCTGATTTCATTGGCTGATGCAATTAGGAGCAACTCCATCAGCAGAAGCACACTTTGCTTCTCTCAGCACTGACACCAGCTCTACAGGCGAGGCGGAAGACAGACTTTAATCTAACTTTACTATTTCCAAGGATTCCTCCCATAAATTGCAGCTCACTGCTCCTTTAGGTAAAGCAGCTCACTGCTCTCTTAGGCAAAGCTTCCATCAAGGATAAGGCATAGTGATTTTCTTGTGCTATTCATGATGAAATGCCAAGGGGATAATCTGGGCAGGAAGCATGAGAGACTATGCAGCCTGGCACCTATCATTGTCAGGTGTTAGCAAGCTTCCCAGGCAGCAGAATGGGAGTAGATTTAGTCAGAGTGACAGGAGCATCTGAGGGTAGTTGCAGCATACCGTGCTGGAGGTGTTCATCAGGTAAGGAGGTGCTCCTTCCACCATCTCGATCCCCACAATTCCAAAGGACCAGATGTCCACTTTGGGGCCGTAGGGCTTCTTTGTGAAAATTTCTGGGGCCATCCAGTGAGTAGTCCCAACAGCTGATCTTCGTTTGCTCTGCTCAGCGGTGAGCTGAGCAGCAAGGCCAAAATCAGCTGAGGAGAAAAAACACTCACATCAAGCCAGCGTGAAAAAGGAAAGCAAAGAAAAGAATTCCCCACTGAATCAATGCCTAAGAAGGCAGTGTGGAATCCAGCTGTACCAGGGGCATGCTGCCATTCCTCGGGCCTGCAGCTGAGGAAATACGCAATTGGCCACTTTGCAAAAGCCCCCGACTTCAGGCAGTGGCTTTTAGTCCCCTGAAGCTATTAGACTGCTGCTGCCTTGCTGGGGAAGGGACACACACAAGCCAAAGGCACTGCTGACCCCTTCTGCCCAGCTACAGCTCCCTGCACCTTGTGGCTGTGCTCTGTGCTCGCAGCAGGGCAGCCTGCACTGCCACAGGCACCAGGGAAGCGGCAGCACCCAAAGGCAGCCCCACACCGCAGCCCGCCACGGCTGAGCCTGGCCAGCAACACCCACCCAACTTGACAGAGCCGTCCAAGCCCAGGAGAATGTTGTGGCTTTTTACGTCTCGGTGGATCACTTGCTTGGAGTGAAGGAAATCCAGGCCTTGCAGGCACTGAGCGAGGAAAAAGAAACACGAGCCTGAGTGGATTTCGTCCCACAAGCAGGGCAGTGGCACACCTGCAAGACTGACTTCCTGGGGGATGCGGAGCCATGGCAGGCCAGGCTGCTGGCAAAGGCAGCAGAGCTGGCTGCTCCAACACGAGGACAGCAGAGCTTTTCTAAGGGCGTGGCTGTTTGCTTTTGAAAGGGAAAGGGCAATTGTTGCTCTGGCCAGTGCCCTGCAAACACAGACTCAAGGTGCACTGCTGCAGCGCCTGTACTCTCTGCAGCCAGACAACAGTGTCTGCTTTTGCAAACACCACTTGGGGTGCAAGGCTCTCCTTTGAGGCTGAGCTCTGTGAGAGTCCTGTGAGGATCTCTTTGTCTTTGCCACTTGCTCAACATGGTGCCACCAGCCACTTTGCTCTTGTGGGGAAGGAATGCAGCACACACAGGCTCCCGGCAAGGCTTTAGAGAGGCAAACACAAACACACTAGAAGAAGGGCAGGCACATTGGCAGGCACTTCATCTGCTCTTGCTACTGCCAGGCATAAGAGAAAGGCAGAAAGGAAGCTTGGAAGGGGAAATCTCTCCTCTCCTTATCACCCATTTGGAAGGGCCGTCCCGACCAGGCCATGGGAAGCACAAGCGCCATCCCTTACCTCCCGAGAGACAGCTGCTATCTCTCCTTCTGCCATATGAGTCTCCCTGATGACATCGTATAAAGAACCTCCATCCATGTATTCCATCACCAGCCAGAGTTCCTCATCCACCAGGTAGCTGAAAGGAGGAAACAACAGCCTGGAGATGAAGGTGTGCACTTACATGACCTGATGGATTCTTGCTCCTGTGTCTCTCTCAGAGGAAGACAGGCGGAATAGTCATTCACACTGCTCTACAGGGCATGAACTCTGTGCAGTCTAAAGGCTGCTTGGTATCCACACCAATGCAACACGCCAAGGGAGATACAATCTACAGCGCTTTGTCAGCACTGGAGACCCGTGGGAAAAAATCAAATGCCAAAACAAATGAAACCATGTGGAGAGAGGACAGGAACTTTGAGGCTGTTGGCTCAGTGAGACAGGGCCAAGCCTGGTGTCGTGGTTTGACACGGAAAAAGAATTTTTCCGGAAGGAAGAGGTCAATTTGGACATTGACTAATTGAAGGTAGACACGCCTCTGAGTACACAGAGGGGTTAAAAGCAGAATTCCCAGGAAAAGTTGCTCTCTTTGGTTCCGGTCAGCGGTCAGTGCAGGACTCTCCCCTGCCCGGCGACAAGCTGGGTGGGGGACGGGAGAAGCCATGTGGCCTTCGGAGCCACAGACTGAACAGATCTTCTCCTCCAAGAGAGACTGTATTTTAGGAGGATGCCAGTGAGCCAAAGAGACCTGCTTCAGCTGGGAAAAGACAGAACTGGAGCGAACAGAGAAAAGTTAAGAAGTTTGTGGTGGTGCCCCCTGTCTTCGCAGAGGAAGAAGAGAAGAAGATCTCTGTTCTTGGACCCTCGGCCCCAGGGGAAAATGGGGGGGACTGTTGTCCCAAAAATGGAAAACTGAACTGTTGTTTTTTTCCCCTCTTGGCAGGGCATCCTTGAAAGGAAAAATCCTAAAAGCAGTCTGTCCATCCATGCATTGGTGGTGAGAGCACAGTGCATGGAAAGGAGAGGGTCACCACTGGCAAACTTTTTTCTCCGGGCAGTGCCATGTGGTGACATGGAAGCACAGGATGTGGCAGCTGTGTTTCTTGGGGGGTCTGTGGCACAGGAGAGAGACTCCTCTCTCCCTGCAGATGGACTGGGAATTGATTATCTGGAGGGTGGAAACCTGATTGGGGTCCAGATTGTGTCTCACTGTGGTCTGTTGGAGTTGGGTGGTGGGAGGAAGAATGCTTTGGAAGGTTTTCATTTTGAATTGTGTGTGTTTGTTTTTTTTCCCCTCTTTTATAGTGGCATAGTGGTAGTAGTTTAATAAAGTTTTTTTTCTTGTTATTAGGCTTGGGCCTGCTTTGCTCTGTTCTCGATTTCACGGCATTCAGTTGAGAGATTACATTTTCATAGGAGGCACTGGCATTGTGCCAGTGTCAAACAATGACAGCTGGTCTTTGAAAGCACACTTTTAACTAGGTATGCCAGCAAAGATGAATGCAGCCCCATTGCAATCTCCTCCCAGGACGCTGTAGATCAGCCCAGAAGCAGGAATTAACAGCTCCATCCTCTGCCAGCCACCAAAGGAGTGGTTGAACTTCTGCCTTGCAGGATGTGAATGACCTTTCATGGCAGAACAGCAGAACCACTCACCTGTCTACAAAGGTCACAAGATTGGCATTCTTATTGCCACGCATGATCTGGATTTCATTCAGGCACACCTCGCTGTTGCTCTCTTCCAGGAGACTAATTTTCTTTATGGCCACCTTAAACAGCATGGAAAACATGAACCAAAGTCAGTGGCAAAGAACCACCAGGGGAACACGGAGACAGTGATGATGGGGTGACAGAGCTGGGCTGGGCCAAGCTGCCTTGCGGCTGGACATCAGACCGCTTGCTTGGGCACCTCCCAGGACAAAGAGCCAGATAGCCTTTGCCTTGGAAACCTGGCAGAAACATGGTCTATGCTGTCCATCTCAAAGCTCTAACAACACTCACCATTCCCACAGACTTCCCCCATGGCTTTACTTTATCATCCCCATTTTCATTCACACAGCTCTTGCAAGCAGAAAGTCAATTTCTGCCAGAAAAAATGGAGCAAAACTGCTGGACAACCTCTAGGGGACTTTATCATTCCACTGGCATTCTCCATTTCACAGCAACAAAGCAAACTCTTCCAGACATGACAGATCAAATGCTGTCCTAAAACAGTTCTGCAGAAGCTGTGGCGCTGCTTGACGCTTACCTCTTCTCCTGTGGCAGTCTCCACTGCCATGCACACCGTGCCAAAACCCCTAGAAACAAAACGGCCACAGAGAAAGAAGAAGTCCTTTAGTCCCTGCAGGTGCAGGAATCCACAGTACAAGAGGAAAAAAGTCCAGGGACAAACAGTAAATGGAAGGAACTGTGGCTGCACTCACCCTCTGCCAATTGTTTCCAGTTCTGTGTATTTAGCCTCAGGATCTCCCTCGCTCACCAGCATCTCTGTAAAAGTCACAAGGAAAGATGCTCCCTTCAAAAGAGATCCCAGCCTGCAGCAGATCAGAAAGGCAGCCCCACTCTCTGGGACACTGCGCCCTTTCAACTCACTCCCTCAGGAAACAACACCACCACCACACCACCACCACCTAAAAAACAACAGCAGCAGGACAAGCAGCCCTGCAGCACAGATGGCCTGTCCAAAACTAGAAGTCTAAACTAAAATCTAAGCACATCAAGAAACAGTCAGAGGAGACAGGGATCAGAAAAGTGTGAGCAAGAGAAGTGATTGTTGCCTACAGACATTAAGGGCAGCTGGACAAACACAACCTTTCTGTTCGGGCAATGAACACTCTGGGACATTCAACAAAAGATTTAATCCTTGCAAACATGCAAGGCATCTTGGGTTCTGGCATCCATTTTTATCAACAGCTGCCCTTTCCAGAACAGGAAGAATATTGCAAAGTGCCTACAGCAAAGCTAAGAACTCCAGCTTGAAGCAGGACTTTGCCTAAACAAGGCCCTTCTGCCGCTCAAGAGCAGCAGCTGATGTTCTACCCTACTGTGATGGGCCTTAGGAATGAGGTCCCTCAGCTTTTAGGACAGGCTGAGCTCTGAAGATGACCTTGGCCTTGCCCCACAGGAGCTGGCCCCCACAGGAGCTCCTGGAGGCCTCCTCATTTGCTCAGTCACAGCCTCCTGCTCAGCCAGAAACAATCTCTGCGCTGCCTTTTGCCTAGAGGGAAGCTCAGGCAAAGCCAAACCAGGCCCAGCTGCCCTCCGAGGCAGGAGCAGCAGCCCAGAGATCCCTCCCCACCTCAGAGCACAGCAACAGCTCCTGTGGGGAGGCCTCAGGAGCTGGCACTCAGCTGAGGAGGAACAGGAGCTGGGACAGCTCTTGCTGACACACGCACACACACACCAGGCACTGCTGCGGCACACAAGGGTCACAAAGGACGTACTCAGCATGGCCAGGCACTTGTCCTCTGTCCTCTCTCCCAGCAGCTCCCTGCTGCCAGAGGAACTAGTCGTGCTCCAGGTGCACGAGCTGCTCCTGCTTGAGTTTCCACCTTGGGCACTGGAGGCTTCTTCAGCTGCAGCTCGTGCAGGTGCCACGACAGAGGAGCTGGAGCTCTGGGACAAGAAATTAATTTGGGTCACAAATGTGCCTGGCAGAGATGCCCCTCCGATCCCATTTCAAATGCAAGCCCTGAGGAAGATGCTGCTGGCCACATCCAGGGCTCTTCACCTCTCAGCTTTTGCAGCCCACTTCTCCAGCTCAAGGCACCAAACCCAAACCCTGCTTTTACATGAGGGACAAAATGTCACCAAAGACACTGCTAACCCAAACAGGCACTTACTGATGCTGGCTGCTCAGGCCATGGGCTGACAGCAGCGGCAGGTTCATTGGCACCTTCCTCCTCTTCAGCCTCTTCCTCGGGTGCAGAGGCAGCCGGAGCAGGTGCTGGCGCTGCCCTTTTGCTCTGTGCACAGACAGCAGCAGGAGGGTCAGGAAAGAACCTGTCATTCAGAGCCTTACGTCTCTTCAGCTACACGCCCCCCTGCATCTCAGCTCTTCTTTTAGCTGCTGACTTTGGCTGTTCTGTGGGGAGGGCCAGGTCCCTCCTGGGGACAGTGTCTCCTCATATCCTGCAAGGCTGTGAACTGCAACTTTGCACTGCTCTCTTCACTGGGGACAAGGAGCCTGCACAGCCCCTGGGCACAGAGGGCCTCACTTGTACCCCAGGAGCATCCAAAGACATCCTATTGCTACCCCTTGTCTCTTGCTGAGACAGATTTCCAGTCCCTGTCTGAACAGTAGGAAAGTGATGCCTAAATGTCCAAGTTCCACACCCCTTCTCCCGGCCTCACAGGCTGGGGGAAGTGCTCTGGGAGAGCTGGAAAGATTCCAGTCCTCAGCATCTTCATCCAGGCACAGCAGGTGCTGTCTGCTCAGAAACTTGCAGCTCTGCTTTGCTCCAGCCACAGGACTAGCCAGAGCTGTCACTTACTGATGCTGGATGCTCAGGCCCTGCAGTGGCAGCAGGTGCACTTTGGTGGGAATCTTCCTCCCCTTTGGCCTCTTCTTCAGGAAGACATGCATCCAGAGGAGGCTCAGAGGTCTGTTTTGGGCTCTGCAGATAGACAGCAGTGTCAGGGACAGGGACCTCTCTATTCAGCTCTAGAGCCAGATGCACTAAGGAGAAATCATCTGCAGAGAAATGGCATTCTAATTGTTCAAACTCAAGTAAAATGGGCCAGTTAGATGGGACTGCACTCTCTTGTACAGGAGAACTTCCATCATGGCTTCAAGCACCAAGCAACCCCACTTTCAGCTGCTTAAAAGCTCTGAAAAGGAGCTGGAGAAACAGCCCGGGATCCAACTCCTCCTGCAGCTGCTGCTGCTGCTGCTGCTGCTGCTGCTGCTGCTGCTGCTGCTGCTGCTGCTGCTGCTGCTGCTGCTGCTGCTGCTGCTGCAAGGAGCCTGGACTGTTCTTTCATTCATCCAACCAGGCTGGCACTGGACTGCACCAGGCCCAGCTCACAGCTTGCTCCACAATTGTCAAATGCTACCAACGTCAAAGGTTCCTTTCCCACTCACCCAAGGAGCGGATTCTCTCCAGGCACGGGTGATGTGACCTGCAAGACAAAAGGCAAAAAGCAGCAGATGCTGTAAGGAAACTGCCTGTGCTGGGCAAGCCCACCAAATAGTCAGCAACCAAAGACAGAGCATTCTGCTTTCACTCCATCACTCCAGCAACAACCCTTGTGTCACACAGCAAGGCAAAAGCACAAACTACTGCCTCGTGTCTACCCTTTGTCCTCTTTGGCCTCTCAACCCATAGAAACTCGAGACTGAGAAAGTCCCAGTGGTTCTGCAACAGGCATTCCAGCTTCTGCCCCACCCCACCCAGCAGGAGCTACAGCTCCTCTCTTCCCTGGACTTCAGTTTTCTGAAGAGATCGCATGCAGCAATTGCCATGAGCTTACTGAAAACCCTTCCCCAAAAAAGCTTCCCCCAAGTCCCCTTTAGCCATGGTGGCAGTTCTGTGGTGACACAGCGCAGGAACAGCTCCTGGGTTCAGGAGCATACAAGAACTGCTCTGAAATGTCCATCTCAGAGGCCTTTTCCAAGCTGATCCTGTGATTTCACCCCAGAAGGAATGGCTCTTTTAGCACTCAGGAAGTGTCAAGTTCCACAGGCACATGCTGGGATGAGGGAATGCAGACAAGAAGACTTGAACTGAGGGACTTTCCCTCAGTGCTGGAGAGCAGTGCACAGCTTTTCCAAGGACTCCTGCCAAGCTCTCCCAGTCCTCCTATCTTGGAAGTTGTCTGGCTTGAGCCAGCAAACGGAGGAGATTCCAGACCCCATGGGCACAGGCTATGGCACGGGAGGAGGGGAGCCCCTGCAGGCTACATTACAAATGCTGCCCAGGCCCCTCTGGCTAGAGACACCCCCTTCTTAGCTGCAGCTGCTGACAGCAGCTTTACCCAACTCAAGGCCTCTTGGTGGCATTTTGGTGTCCATATGCCACACTGCACAAAACCGTCCACTTACGTGCCAGCTGGGTGAAAAAGTACCCAGAATAGGCCACGGAGAAAGCCGTGCAAACTGCAGCACACACTCTCTCCATGGCCTGAGCAGCGCTGCCCAAGTCTGCACCAGACAACGCCTGCGGGGAAAAACCAAAAATCCTGCGAGTCCTGCTGGCAGAGACCTCGGCGATCAGCAGGTTCCGCCTGCAGTCAGCGTGCCACAGAGCTGCTCTGCTCACTGAGCCCTGCCGGGCCTGGGCACAGCAACTTTGCCTTGGCAACGCTGGGATGCGGCCCCTGACATCACAATAGCAGCCACCCTGGGCTGGTTTGTGAACTCACAGAGTGCAGGGAACCAGATCTTCCCTACAGCTCAGGCCAAAAAAAGCCTGCAAAGCTCTCCTCTGCTACAAAGCAAGACAAAAAGCCCTCCTAGTCCATAAGCTACTGCTCAAGGCATCTAAGAGTAACTCCAAGAACACACTAATCCCCTATAGCCCACCCAGAGAAGTTGAGCACTGAGAAGGGAGCGGGATGTGAGGAACCACATCAGTGCTCTTTGGCCACTAATGTTTCTGAGCAAAAACCAGAAGGCTTCTTCCAGTTGGACCTTTCTCAGTTCAGGAAAGCAGCAAACAAGGAGAAGCATTACTTCAATTGCATTTAGAGGTTTCTCCTAGCTACAGAGACCAGGTCATGGATCTTTCAGCACTGTTTATTCATTTTACATCACAGCCATGGGTGTGATTTCAGCAGGGAAATGCCATGACCACAAATGCAAGAGGGATCTTTCTTTCTGGCTCCCTCTAGCAGAGAGGCCCTGGGACCAAAGCACCACCACCATTTCCCTCCCAGTTCTGTCCTTCCACAGTATTTTTTAGGCCACGGGGTTGAGATGAGTGGCACGGAAGTGACAGCTCTGACACACAACTGAAACCATCAAGGCCAGGGTGGCACGTGGGACTGTTTTTCCGCTCCAGCAGAACAGTGCAGCCCAGATTGGTGACACTGATACCAAGTGAGTTCAGCCAAGCCAAAAGGGAGTCCAGCCAAGCCCAGTGGAGCCCAGCAGGGTGGTAGGAAGAGGCAGTGGAGCGGCAGATCCGATTCCCAGGCGCACGCCCAGCGTGGCAGACTGATGGTAGCGGCAGTGCCAAACAGAGCTCTGCAGGGAGAGACACCCATCACCATCGCCCCTGCCACCACCAGTGCTGCAGAGAGGGAGCAGGAAACTGCCACTGCAGGCCCACAGCTGCTCCAGGCAGCACCAGCAGTGCCCATCTACCATCAGAATCATTCTTTAAGCCCTCACCATCTTCTCCTTGTTCCGGGGGCCCCATGTGACACTTCACCTTTGTCAGTTATGGCATTATCTCTTTTGTACAATTTTATTTTTATTGTTGTATAGTGCTGCTTTTTTTTTTTTTTCCCTTACTACATTGCAACATTTCTAACATTTCTGGCCTCTCATAGATTGGTTTTTCCGTTGTCCCCCTCCATTGTTGTGGAGTAGGGGAGAGAGGAGAGGCGTTACAAGGACTATCTCAGGCTGAGGACATAGAAAGAAGGGAAGGTCTTAGAAAGAAAAAGAAACCCTCATGCTGCCTCTTTTGGAAGCAATAAAAGTGCAGGTTTCTTAATATCCAGCCACAAGTCTTTGGAGTCTGGAGAGCCAAGAAGCACAAGAGCCCAGAAACCTTGTTGTGAGAGGCTAGAGATTGCTGGCTCCAAACTCAGGTGCTTATGTGGGGAAAGGGGCAGATCAAGCCTTGCTGTGGAGAGGTGATGCTTTGCTCTGTACACCCCACACTCCCAGGCCTGTATCCCAGCCCAGCAGTGACCGCTGATCCCTGGCACAGCGGAGGCAATGCCTCACCCCTGTGTCTGGAACCCCTAACCCAGCTCCTAAATGGCCACGTGAGTGGCAGCCCCATGTGGGGGAAGGCCCCAGGAAAGCCGAAGGGATTTTAACTCAGGCTATGTGGCAACCACATGTCTTTGCCCTACCTCCTCTTAGAATTCTATTAGCTGAACACCATTGGAACCAGGAATGGCAGATGTGTTGGTTCTTTTCTATATATTTTCTCTCATTCTCTCTTCCTCTTTGTTCTTCCAATTTCATTCTAGCAGATTTTTCAGTAACTTAAAATCTAACAGGCTTGGAATTTGTTAAGTTGAATACGCTAAGGTAATGCTTGATGGAATGCTTTATGTTGATTGATTCCTGCTCTAAATGTTTTGCCAAAGTTCTCTGATTTTCACAAGTTGCCAGGGAAGATTTTTGTGTTGTTCCGACCTCTTTTGAGAACATCTTGTCAGTAATTCTCCTGCTTTTCTACATCAGAGTTCGTGAACAAGTTGAAGTCCTTTTAAAGTGTCTCACTGAGCAACGTTTTAGGGGCCTTACATTTTAACTGGCGCAATGAGCAGGGTATTCTTGAGGTGACATGGGCATTTGATCCAGCAGTAACTGCTCATGACATAATAAAGGAGAAATAAATTTTCAGTCAAGGCTGCTATCTTCTGGCAGAAAAGTAATAGACTCTCATGCAGAAAATGATGTCAACTGCTCTCTACTGACAGACTTGCTAAAAGCTTCTATAGAAAGCTTGTCCAGCCCTGAAGAGAGACGGAGACTGAGAAAAACTAGCACTATCCACAGTTACTGGTGGAGAAAACATGACTTTTGGTAGAAGAAACTTTGAAAATCCCAGTACAGGACCATGCCCGGTATCCATATGCATGGAGGTTTGACTCAGAGAGCTCTGTGTTGCCAAGCAGCTAGAAAAGGAGCTGAATCAGTTGCCAATCGCCTTGGAGCCTGAAATAATAGCCAGCCTCAGGGCAGGGCAGGAATGGAATGCTGGGATGAAGCCAGCCCCAGAACCTGAGAAGCCAGTTAAACACGCTGGTCCAAAGCCAAAGAGCTGCAGAGCTGCAGCTGAGCAGTGCTGGGGAAGGCCTGGAACCAGCGTGTTCTAGAAAGTTCCAGAAACCATCTGGCCAATCAACGGCTGTTGATCTGCATGGCCACTCCCAGTCGGTCCCAGAGTCCTTTACTCTCTATGATAAGCTCACCAGAAGTTCTCTGGGTGTCATCCATTGTGGCTTTTCTTCTCCCGAGGCTTCCTCTTGCTCATTGATTGTCTGATGTGTGGCCACTTCATGGCCCATCCCCTCCAGGACAAGCTCCCACAACTCCCCCTTTTTGGTTTTATCGAAAATGAAAGGTATAACAATCATAGTAAAAATAATAACCTTGTCTTAACTAAAAACAACACAATACTTAATAGACTTTAACTAAACTTGAGAACTAAAATAAACAGGTGGGTTCATATTGCAGAGAATAACTAAACAAGAAGTAAATACAATTTTCATTTCTCCTCACTTCTAAGGGCCCGAGTCCCAGGCATCTCTCTGCCAATTCATTCCCCCTCACTTACCCATAGATCAAAAGAGAAGAGAAAATCAAAAGGACTGGCTATGGTACCTTCCCCCGGTGCCCTCCCCCAAACACACAAGCCAAAAGAAAAGGCTTTAGGGAGGACCAGCCTATGAGGACCTTATCGTGTGGCCGGGCACGGGTCTCCTGTGGGGCACCAGAGTCGCTCCTCCGGCTGTCCGGAGGGTGACGACTCTCCTGCATAAATAATTAAAGAACTGGGGTGACTGGCTTCTGAGGGTCTCCTGTATCGGGAATCTCTGAAACATGAATTACAACAAAAATCGGGGACTGCTAATACAACAGGAAAGCAGGAGCAGGGTTGAGGGCTGTCACAAGGTGGGTTAGGGTAGAATCCGGGGAGGCATGGCCAGTGCCATCCTGGCATGGGCACGGAAAAGGAGGGCAGATGGCAGATGGCTGGTGGCTGGCCTGTGCTCTTGAGCAGGTTGCATCTCCAGTCCTGTCTTTCTCAGGGATAGTGGGTTCAGGGACACGCGGCAGTGAAAACGAAAACTGGGAAATAAAGTCTGCGAAATATTGTGCAACTAAAATTTAAACTGAAATGACCATCAAATATACCACCAATTGCCACCAAACATCGCACAGTAAATGATTTTCAATAATCACTATATGATCACTATATATCACTAATAATGTAACAATGTACATTGAAATGAAAAACCGGAGTCCATGGGAAACGTTAAAGGCTAAAATCTAGGGGACATGATAAGGGAAAGGTTAAAGTCTAGGGGACATTCTTTCAGGGCATAGCCCCAAGAAGTCCTCCAGCAGGCCCACAGGCCTCCACAGTGGCTCACGCAGATCCAAACTACACAAGTCTTCACTCCCACATGTTGGCCTTAGTTCCCGTGGCAGAACTTGCCTTCCCACTGGACACTCACCTGTGCCCGAGCCTGTGGAGAAGCCCGGCTCCCTCCCCCTCTGCCCACAGCAGCACAGACACTCCCAACCTTTCCCAAGAGCTGCAACACAACCACAGCCACAGCAGCATGCCCTGCACTGCCACCACTCCTCTGCACCATTTTGTCCCACTCTGCTCCTCTAGTCACTGCTGCCAGCCTGTCTCTCCACTAGAGGTTTTGGCCTGGAGGCACCAAGGTCAGAAGACCTTTGCCCACTTCCAGACCATGCCACAAACCCCATATATGGCTTTTCCCACATTTAGGAAACACCTGACCATTCAGAAGCAAATTTAGAGCTAATTCACAGGGTGAGAACAAAGGGAGACTTCCAGCACAGTAAAGGTTTTATGTATAATCGTATTTATTTACACTATCAATCTAAACAAACTAGAAACTATGAGCTATCAGCTAGAAACTAGAAACTACAAAAAACACCAATGGCCTCCTGCAGGGCTAGTATCTCCTGTCGGCCATAAACTGCTGCGTTGCCATGATCAGAGGCATCAGGCTGGAGGTCGGCTTGGCTGAGGTTACAAAAGGATGCTGCCCAAAGAGAAAAAGAAGAAATTAATATCTACTGACCTCACAGGCTGAAACTGGCTTTCTCTGGCAAGCAGAAAAATACACAAAGGAGGGCATTCTGTGCACCTCTGTCTCCACATCCAGGACCATGCTACATGAGCCAAACATGGCTCCCAATCCCACAAATCCATTAACCCAGATGGCTTCAGCTGAAGGAGATTTGGTCTAGGCGACCTGGAAAGGCTCCTTCCAACCCATGCCAGGCCAGGATTCTCCTCTGTTTTCCTTTGAAAAGCCCCCAGACTGGAGTTCTCAGGAGCAGGGCCCATCTGCCGCCTTGGACTTGAGCAGACGAGGAGCCCCTGGCAGCGGGCGGCCGGCGCACCCGGCAGCCGCTTTGCCTTTTACCTGCAGAAGTTCCTGGGCAGACCAGCGCCTGTCCTCGTCCGTCTCCAGGCAGCAGCGCAGAAAGTCTCGCAGCCAAGCCGACTGTTGCCTGGGCTTCTGCAGCTTCGGGGTGCCCCCAGTGATTATCAGCTGCTGAACCTGGAGAAGAAGGAAATGCCACGCTCCACCTGTCTCCTCCACACCCCAAACTGCTCACACAGACCCCACTGGACAAGCTCCACTCCCCAGTGGCTCTTTACTCCCTGCCAGAGGGAGGGAGATACCTTTCCTACCCCTACTAAAAGAACCCAAAGCCAGAGGCAGCCGTAGCCAGTCCAACATGCAAAGGCTCTTGCCTTGATCCCTGATTTCATTGGCTGATGGAATTAGGAGCAACTCCATCAGCAGCAGCACACTTTGCTTCTCTCAGCACTGACACCAGCTCTACAGGCGAGGTGGAAGACAGACTTTAATCTAACTTTACTATTTCCAAGGATTCCACCCATAAAATGCAGCTCACTGCTCCCTTAGGTAAAGCTGCTCACTGCTCTCTTAGGCAAAGCTTCCATCAAGGAAAAGGCATAGTGATTTTCTTGTGGTATTCATGATGAAATGCCAAGGGGATAATCTGGGCAAGAAGCATAAGAGACTATGCAGCCTGGCACCTTTCATTGTCAGGTGTTAGCAAGATTCCCAGGCAGCAGAATGGGAGTAGATTTAGTCAGAGTGACAGGAGCATCTGAGGGGACTTGCAGCGTACCGTGCTAGAGGTGTTCATCAGGTAAGGAGGTGCTCCTTCCACCATCTCGATCCCCACAATTCCAAAGGACCAGATGTCCACTTTGGGGCCGTAGGGCTTCTTTGTGAAAATTTCTGGGGCCATCCAGTGAGTAGTCCCAACAAGTGATCTTCGTTTGCTCTGCTCAGCGGTGAGCTGAGCAGAAAGGCCAAAATCAGCTGAGGAGAAAAAACACTCACATCAAGCCAGCGTGAAAAAGGAAAGCAAAGAAAAGAATTCCCCACTGAATCAATGTCTAAGAAGGCAGTGTGGAATCCAGCTGTACCAGGGGCATGCTGCCATTCCTCGGGCCTGCAGCTGAGGAAATACGCAATTGGCCACTTTGCAAAAGCCCCCGACTTCAGGCAGTGGCTTTTAGTCCCCTGAAGCTATTAGACTGCTGCTGCCTTGCTGGGGAAGGGACACACACAAGCCAAAGGCACTGCTGACCCCTTCTGCCCAGCTACAGCTCCCTGCACCTTGTGGCTGTGCTCTGCGCTCGCAGCAGGGCAGCCTGCACTGCCACAGGCACCAGGGAAGCGGCAGCACCCAAAGGCAGCCCCACACCGCAGCCCGCCACGGCTGAGCCTGGCCAGCAACACACACCCAACTTGACAGAGCCGTCCAAGCCCAGGAGAATGTTGTGGCTTTTTACGTCTCGGTGGATCACTTGCTTGGAGTGAAGGAAATCCAGGCCTTGCAGGCACTGAGAGAGGAAAAAGGAACACGAGCCTGAGTGGATTGCGTCCCACAAGCAGGGCAGTGGCACACCTGCAAGACTGACTTCCTGGGGGATGCGGAGCCACGGCAGGCCAGGCTGCTGGCAAAGGCAGCAGAGCTCGCTGCTCCAACACGAGGACAGCAGAGCTTTTCTAAGGGCGTGGCTGTTTGCTTTTGAAAGGGAAAGGGCAATTGTTGCTCTGGCCAGTGCCCTGCAAACACAGACTCAAGGTGCACTGCTGCAGCGCCTGTACTCTCTGCAGCCAGACAACAGTGTCTGCTTTTGCAAGCACCACTTGGGATGCAAGGCTCTCCTTTGAGGCTGAGCTCTGTGAGAGTCCTGTGAGGATCTCTTTGTCTTTGCCACTTGCTCAACATGGTGCCACCAGCCACTTTGCTCTTGTGGGGAAGGAATGCAGCACACACAGGCTCCAGGCAAGGCTTTAGAGAGGCAAACACAAACACACTAGAAGAAGGGCAGGCACATTGGCAGGCACTTCATCTGCTCTTGCTACTGCCAGGCATAAGAGAAAGGCAGAAAGGAAGCTTGGAAGGGGAAATCTCTCCTCTCCTTATCACCCATTTGGAAGGGCCGTCCCGACCAGGCCATGGGAAGCACAAGCGCCATCCCTTACCTCCCGAGAGACAGCTGCTATCTCTCCTTCTGCCATATGAGTCTCCCTGATGACATCGTATAAAGAACCTCCATCCATGTATTCCATCACCAGCCAGAGTTCCTCATCCACCAGGTAGCTGAAAGGAGGAAACAACAGCCTGGAGATGAAGGTGTGCACTTACATGACCTGATGGATTCTTGCTCCTGTGTCTCTCTCAGAGGAAGACAGGAGGAATAGTCATTCACAATGCTCTACAGGGCTTGAACACTATGCAGTCTAAAGGCTGCTTGGTATCCACACCAATGCAACAGGCCAAGGGAAATACAATCTACAGTGCTTTGTCAGCACTGGAGACCCGTGGGAAAAAATCAAATGCCAAAACAAATGAAACCATGTGGAGAGAGGACAGGAACTTTGAGGCTGTTGGCTCAGTGAGACAGGGCCAAGGCCGGTCTTTGAAAGCACACTTCAAACTAGGTATGCCAGCAAAGATGAATGCAGCCCCAATGCAATCTCCTCCCAGGACGCTGTAGATCAGCCCAGAAATAGGAATTAACAGCTTCATCCTCTGCCAGCCGCCAAAGGAGTGGTTGAACTTCTGGCTTGCAGGATGTGAATGACCTTTCATGGCAGAACAGCAGAACCACTCACCTGTCTACAAAGGTCACAAGATTGGCATTCTTATTGCCACGCATGATCTTGATTTCATTCAGACACACCTCGCTGTTGCTCTCTTCCAGGAGACTTATTTTCTTTATGGCCACCTAAAACAACATGGAAAACATGAACCAAAGTTGGTGGCACAGAACTACCAGGGGAACACAGAGACAGTGATGATGGGGTGACAGAGCTGGGCTGGGCCAAGCTGCCTTGTGGCTGGACATCAGACCGCTTGCTTGGGCACCTCCCAGGACAAAGAGCCAGATAGCCTTTGCCTTGGAAACCTGGCAGAAACATGGTCTATGCTGTCCACCTCAAAGCTCTAACAACACTCACCGTTCCCACAGACTTCCCCCATGGATTTACTTGATCATCCCCATTTTTATTCACACACCTCTTGCAAGCAGAAAGTCAATTTCTGCCAGAAAAAATGGAGCAAAACTGCTGGACAACCTCTAGGGGGCTTGATCATTCCACTGGCATTCTCCCTTTCACAGCAACAAAGCAAACTCTTCCTGACATGACAGATCAAATGCTGTCCTAAAACAGTCCTGCAGAAGCTGTGGCGCTGCTTGACGCTTACCTCTTCTCCTGTGGCAGTCTCCACTGCCATGCACACCGTGCCAAAACCCCTAGAAACAAAACGGCCGCAGAGAAAGAAGAAGTCCTTTAGTCCCTGCAAGTGCAGGACTCTGCAGTACAAGAGGAAAAAAGTCCAGGGACAAACAGTATATGGAAGGAACGGTGGCTGCACTCACCCTCTGCCAATTGTTTCCAGTTCTGTGTATTTAGCCTCAGGATCTCCCTCGCTCACCAGCATCTCTGTAAAAATCCCAAGGAAAGATGCTCCCTTCAAAAGAGATCCCACCGTGCAGCAGATCAGAAAGGCAGCCCCACTCTCTGGGACACTGCGCCCTTTCAACTCACTCCCTCAGGAAACAACAACACCACCACACCGCCACCACCTAAAAAACAACAGCAGCAGGACAAGCAGCCCTGCAGCACAGATGGCCTGTCCAAAACTAGAAGTCTAAACAAAAATCTAAGCACATCAAGAAACAGTTAGAGGAGACAGGGATCAGAAAATTGTAAGCAAGAGAAGTGATTGTTGCCTACAGACATTAAGGGCAGCTGGACAAACACAACCTTTCTGTTCGGGCAATGAACACTCTGGGACATTCAACAAAAGATTTAATCCTTGCAAACATGCAAGGCATCTTGGGTTCTGGCATCCATTTTTATCAACAGCTGCCCTTTCCAGAACAGGAAGAATATTGCAAAGTGCCTACAGCAAAGCTAAGAACTCCAGCTTGAAGCAGGACTTTGCCTAAACCACGCCCTTCTGCCGCTCAAGAGCAGCAGCTGATGTTCTACCCTACTGTGATGGGCCTTAGGAATGAGGTCCCTCAGCTTTTAGGACAGGCTGAGCTCTGAAGATGACCTTGGCCTTGCCCCACAGGAGCTGGGCCCCACAGGAGCTCCTGGAGGCCTCCTCATTTGCTCGGTCACAGCCTCCTGCTCAGCCAGAAACAATCTCTGCTCTGCCTTTTGCCTAGAGGGAAGCTCAGGCAAAGCCAAACCAGGCCCAGCTGCCCTCCGAGGCAGGAGCAGCAGCCCAGAGATCCCTCCCCACCTCAGAGCACAGCAACAGCTCCTGTGGGGAGGCCTCAGGAGCTGGCACTCAGCTGAGGAGGAACAGGAGCTGGGACAGCTCTTGCTCACACACGCACGCACACACCAGGCACTGCTGCGGCACACAAGGGTCACAAAGGACGTACTCAGCATGGCCAGGCACTTGTCCTCTGTCCTCTCTCCCAGCAGCTCCCTGCTGCCAGAGGAACTAGTCGTGCTCCAGGTGCACGAGCTGCTCCTGCTTGAGTTTCCAGCTTGGGCACTGGAGGCTTCTTCAGCTGCAGCTCGTGCAGGTGCCACGACAGAGGAGCTGGAGCTCTGGGACAAGAAATTAATTTGGGTCACAAATGTGCCTGGCAGAGATGCCCCTCTGATCTCCTTTCAAATGCAAGCCCTGAGGAAGATGCTGCTGGTCACATCCAGGGCTCTTCACCTCTCAGCTTTTGCAGCCCACTTCTCCAGCTCAAGGCCCCTAACCCAAACCCTGCTTTTACATGAGGGACAAAATGTCACCAAAGACACTGCTAACCCAAACAGGCACTTACTGATGCTGGCTGCTCAGGCCGCGGGCTGACAGCAGGGGCAGGTTCATTGGCACCTTCCTCCTCTTCAGCCTCTTCCTCGGGTGCAGAGGCAGCCGGAGCAGGTGCTGGCGCTGCCCTTGTGCTCTGTGCACAGACAGCAGCAGGAGGGTCAGGAAAGAACCTGTCATTCAGAGCCTTACGTCTCTTCAGCTACAGGCCCCGCTGCATCTCAGCTGTTCCTTTAGCTGCTGACTTTGGCTGTTCAGTGGGGAAGGCCAGGTCCCTTCTCGGGACAGTGTCTCCTCATATCCTGCAAGGCTGTGACCTGCACTTTTTCACTCTCTTCACTGGGGACAAGGAGCCTGCACAGCCCCTGGGCACAGAGGGCCTGACTTGTGCCCCAGGAGCATCCAAAGACATCCTAGTGCTACCTCTTGTCTCTTGCTGAGAAAAATTCCCAGCCCCTGTCAGAACAGTAGGGAAGTGATGCCTAAACGTCCAAGTTCCACACCCCTTCTCCCGGCCTCACAGGCTGGGGGAAGTGCTCTGGGAGAGCTGGAAAGATTCCAGTCCTCAGCATCTTCAGCCAGGCAGGGCAGGTGCTGTCTGCTCAGAAACTTGCAGCTCTGCTTTGCTCCAGCCACAGGACTAGCCAGAGCTGCCACTTACTGATGCTGGATGCTCAGGCCCTGCAGTGGCAGCAGGTGCACTTTGATGGGAATCTTCCTCCCCTTTGGTCTCTTCTTCAGGAAGACATGCATCCAGAGGAGGCTCAGAGGTCTGTTTTGGGCTCTGCAGATAGACAGCAGTGTCAGGAACAGGGAACCTCTCTATTCAGCTCTGGAGCCAGATGCACTAAGGAGAAATCATCTGCAGAGAAATGGCATTCTAATTGTTCAAACTCAAGTCAAATGGGCCAGTTAGATGGGACTGCACTCTCTTGTACAGGAGAACTTCCATCATGGCTTCAAGGACCAAGCAACCCCACTTTCAACTGCTGAAAATCTCTGAAAAGGAGCTGGAGAAAACAGCCCAGGATCCAACTCCTCCTGCAGATTCTGCTGCTGCTGCTGCAAAAAGCCTGGACTGTTGTTTCATTCATCCAACCAGGCTGGCACTGGACTGCACCAGGCCCAGCTCACAGCTTGCTCCACAATTGTCAAATGCTTCCAACGTCAAAGGTTCCTTTCCCACTCACCCAAGGAGCGGATTCTCTCCAGGCACGGGTGATGTGACCTTCAAGACAAAAGGGAAAAAGAAGCAGATGCTGTAAGGAAACTGCCTGTGCTGGGCAAGCCCACCAAATAGTCAGCAACCAAAGACAGAGCATTTTGCTTTCACTCCATCACTCCAGCAGCAACCCTTGTGTCACACAGCAAGGCAACAGCACAAACTACTGCCTCGTGTCTACATTTTGTTCCCTTTGGCCTCTCAACCCATAGAAACTCGAGACTGAGAAAGTCCCAGTGGTTCTGCAACAGGCATTCCAGCTTCTGCCCCACCCCACCCAGCAGGAGCTACAGCTCCTCTCTTCCCTGGATTTCAGTTTTCTGAAGGGATTGCATGCAGCAATTGCCATGAGCTTACTGAAAACCCTTCCCCAAAAAACCTTCACCAAGATCCCCTTTAGCCATGGTGGCAGTTCTATGGTGACACAGCGCAGGAGCAGCTCCTGGGTTCAGGAGCATACAAGAACTGCTCTGAAATGTCCATCTCAGAGGCCTTTTCCAAGCTGATCCTGTGATTTCATCCCAGAAGGAATGGCTCTTTTAGCAATCAGGAAGTGTCAAGTTCCACAGGCACATGCTGGGATGAGGGAATGCAGACAAGAAGACTTGAACTGAGGGACTTTCCCTCAGTGCTGGAGAGCAGTGCACAGCTTTTCCAAGGACTCCTGCCAAACTCTCCCAGTCTTCCTATCTTGGAAGTTGTGTGGCTTCAGCCAGCAAACTGAGGAGATTCCAGACCCCATGGGCACAGGCTATGCCACGGGAGGAGCGGAGCCCCTGCAGGCTACATTACAAATGCTGCCCAGGCCCCTCTGGCTAGAGACAACCCCTTCTTAGCTGCAGCTGCTGACAGCAGCTTTACCCAACTCAAGGCCTCTTGGTGGCATTTTGGTGTCCATATGCCACACTGCACAAAACCGTCCACTTACGTGCCAGCTGGGTGAAAAAGTACCCAGAATAGGCCACGGAGAAAGCCGTGCAAACTGCAGCACACACTCTCTCCATGGCCTGAGCAGCGCTGCCCAAGTCTGCACCAGACAACACCTGCGGGGAAAAACCAAAAATCCTGCGAGTCCTGCTGGCAGAGACCTCGGCGATCAGCAGGTTCCGCCTGCAGTCAGCGTGCCACAGAGCTGCTCTGCTCACTGAGCCCTGCCGGGCCTGGGCACAGCAACTTTGCCTTGGCAACGCTGGGATGCGGCCCCTGACATCACAATAGCAGCCACCCTGGGCTGGTTTGTGAACTCACAGAGTGCAGAGAACCAGATCTTCCCTACAGCTCAGGCCAAAAAAAGCCTGCAAAGCTCTCCTCTGCTACAAAGCAACACAAAAAGCCCTCCTAGTCCATAAGCTACTTCTCAAGGCATCTAAGAGTAACTCCAAGAACACACTAATCCCCTATAGCCCACCCGGAGAAATTGAGCACTGAGAAGGGAGCGGGATGTGAGGAACCACATCAGTGCTCTTTGGCCACTAATGCTTCTGAGCAAAAACCAGGAGGGTTCTTTCAGCTCGACTGTGGTGGTACGTTTTTTGTGGGATTTTGCAGCGTTTTACTGTATGTGTTAGAAATTTATTGTTAGAAGGTTTTGTTTGGTATGTTCCTTGTACCCCCTATTTCTTCCCTTCACAGTGGTTTCTCCCAGGTTGTTTACCCCTAGGTTTTCCCACCACTTGACTGTCAATCTCCCTGTTCCTCCCCTTTTACCCCAAAGTAGACGTGCCAATCCAAGTTGTGCTGCCTACCTCCTGTCTGTCCATGTAACCGCCCCCATTTTGTTCTCAAAAGTCCTTTGTCAATCATCCCTATTATTGCAGTCAGTTGGTCCCCTGAGGCTTCTCCCCTCCCCAGCTTTTCCCCATTGGTTATGACCTATGATGTAATCCTAATGTAATCTGTTTCCATTGGATGTCACATGGTGACACCCCTTCACGCCAACACCCTTTATAAGTTCTAGCCTGACCCCATTTTCTTTGGCACTTGTCCCTCACCTGGTTCATGGAATAAAGTCTCCTTGAACCACATACAAGTGTCCCTCTCCTTTGTCCCTCTGTCTCAAATCTTCGTGTCACCTTTGTGCCAGCGTCACCCACATGGCTACACACACCACCACCTGGTGATCTCAACGGAGATCCAAGGTCGGCTTCTAACTGATACAGTAAAACGCTGCAAAATCCCACAAAACACACACCACCACATCTCCCCCCTTTTATTTTATACATTTGATGGAACTTTGGGGAAAGATGATGTCGTGGGTATTAAACTTCAGTGACTGCTTGTTGGTCGCCTTCCCACCATTCGTTTTCAGTAGTGACAGCAGCGGCGACTACAAGTTTTGAAGCCGTGGACTTGGTGGTAGGGGTGGAAATGATGCGCTTTAGAATCCCAAATGCCAACGAAACTAGGAAAATAACAACAATGAGATATGCAATGTCTTTTATGATGGATACTACCCATCTGGAAAGATTCCAGTTTTTAAACATGTCTCTAAACCAGTCCTCGTTTTCTTGCTTCACACTGTCAATAAGGCTCTTCATCTCTCGGATGGACGCATGGACGCTCTGGCTCTTTGATGACAAGTCAAAGCAGCATAACCCCTCAAACTCCTGACACCCATGCCCATGTGCCAGTAGCAGAAAATCAATAGCTGCCCGATTTTGTAGCGTAGCTTTCCTGGTTATTTCCTCGTCTTCGAGGAGATTACTTAAGGCCGTCGAGGTAAAATTCGCCTGCTTCATCACCCAACACTCTAGATTGCCCAATTCACTTAGTGCTTTGGCTGCCACCACCCATGGCAGGAACACACAGATGGCAACCCTTTTTGATTCTGCCCAATGGTAGATTTTGGCATTGCAATGTTCATCAAATTGATTTGCACTCCGTTTGGTAAATTTGGTTCTATTTTTTGATTGCTGAATTAGAATTTGGGAAAGCAAGGGAAAGACGCCCCAGAGTGCATGGACCTCCAAGAAGGCAAGAGGGGATTCCTGGATATGCCCGATCTCCACAAATCAAAAACAGTCCTCGGTCCAACTTCCTGTCGTAGGAGCCATCAGTTGAGGGAGCACCCACTTTGGTGACATACTGGCACCATTGGTTTGTCTGAAATTTAAGCTTATGTTGCTTAACATCCTCATACAAGTTGCGGCGAGAACTGGGCTCATAGTCAAAGTAGACACAGTAGGTGGCTTTCGTGGAGCCCAATAACTCCGATTCTTGGGGCTCAGTGTCGGCGTAGGGTAGATTGTAGACCCATTTCCACCAGAGCACCAGGGGGTTCACAATGGGTGTCTTAGTGGTGTTAACAAGCCCCCAATACCTGAATATCTCCATCCACCTGTTTGGAGAGTTCTCATTGTTAATTAGAGTTTGGATGGTGTGCAGAGAGGTGGGATACTCCTGTAACTTAGACGGAGTCCCCACCAGGCAGGTGGACATCGGATTTTCTGCTGCAGATGACCTTGTTGGAGGGCATGGGCCAGGGTTACCCACACATTTTTCTGGGGTTGCAGAACGATCCATGCGTCCAGAGAGGACTGGTAGAGGGCCATATGCTGGAACCAAATGAGAAACAGGAACACAGAGGTTGACATAATGTAAGTCTGAAAGAAAAAGAGACCATATAATAAATCAACGATGGAAAGAAAATGCCACTTGCTGTTACAAGATGGAAATTAGAAAGGATTAGGGGACTCTTCTCCCCTTGCGGAATTTCCTATTCGACGCCACTGCATCATTTGTGGGATCTTCTAAGGTGTCTGGGGAGGTGTTCTGTGTTGGACTCACTCGCTGTTCAGGGGTATAAGGTTTTACCCATTTCTTGGGGATACATCTGACTCCTGAGGACATGGACACACACGCGTATCCACGTCCCCAGATGACAAGCTGGTATGGATCCTGGATCTCTACAGAGTCCAGATCCCTTATTAATACTGGAGGTCTTCAGGTTTTAATTGCTGATGCTGTTTAAAATGCCGCAGGACTGGAGGTTCCGGCCTATCGAAAGAGCAATTCAAAAAGTTAATAGTAAAACGGGCCTTGCAGAGCCTGAGCTGTGGTGACAAGGCTGGGATGTCCCTCCACTGGTGAAGGAGGACTTTCTTTAATGTTTGATGGGTCCTTTCTATCACAGCCTGGCTGGTGGGGAAGTGTGGAATCCCCATCCGATGGTTAATCCCCCATTCTTGTAAAAACTCACCAAATGCCTTGGAAGTATAGGCTGGGCCATTATCAGTCTTGATGGTAGTGGGGACCCCTAAGGTCCCAAATGCCTGAATAGGATGTTTCTGCAAATCTGGGGCCTTTTGTCCTCTGTGGGCCAAGGTGAAGACTGCCCCGGAGAGTGTCCACGGAAACGTGTACATGCTGGAATCTTCTGAATTTGTGTATATGTGTAATGTCAGTTTGCCACACCTCACAACTGCGGAGTCCTCTAGGGTTCGCTCCAGAACTTAAAGTTGGTAAGGTGGACTCCTGGCAGTCGGGGCAGGCGGCCATAATTGCTTTGGCCTTGTCACGCCGTAGGTGGAATTGGCGGACCAGACCTGGGGCATTTTGATGGAACAGCTGATGGCTCAGCTTGGCCTGCTGGACGATGTTTGGTTGGCCAGCTAGCTGTAAAGGGGTGGCCAGAGCATCTGCCCTGTGGTTGCTTTCTGCAAGAAAACCAGGAAGGTCGGTGTGTGACCTCACGTGCATTACATAAAAGGGTTGCTCTCGGTGGGAAACCAGATGAGTTAATTTCGAGAGCAAGCCAAATATCACCGGGTTAGAAACCTCTTTGAGCACTGCATGCTCTGCCCTGGACACAACACCTGCAACGTGAGCCGAATCTGTAACAATATTAATTGGTTCTGGAAATCTCTCGAAGGCCCTGATGACAGAATCCAACTCAGCAACTTGTGGAGAACCCTCCACAGCCTTAACATCGGCTTTCCACTGCTGAGTCTGGGAGCCCTTCCATGTCATCACCTACTTGTGGGACCCTCCGGATAAGTCAGTAAAAATGGTCAATGCCATCAGTGCTTTGTTACTTTGGATATTTTTTGGAATCAAATCAAATTGTGTTTCAAATAATTTATGACTTGGGTGGTTAATAAGAATTTATCCTGTGTAGCTGTCCAGGGATAACTGTAGGCTTTTATTGGTCTGAAGCAAGTGCTCAAGGGTTTCCTTAGACAATCTCCCCGTGGATGTCTTAATAGGGAGATGAATGCACATGAAATCACACCCTGCCAGCACCCGCAGGCGAGCCCTGGCCCCCATGATCAGCTGAGCCATCAACTCTTGTGTCCTGGGAATGCTCTTGGACATCTGATGACCAAGGAACACCCACTCTATGATTAAGAGGGGATCCCGTTGATCTGTGTCCCATTGAAAGATCAGCCCATGGAGGTGCAGCAACTTACCAAGAATGATGAATCAGAAGGGCAGGCCCTCGCAGCACCAGTGGGCTTGCCTGCCCGCCAGTGTGGACTGGACTTTCTCCAAAGCAGCCCTGGCCTCCTGGGTCAGAGCCCTCGGGGAATCCAACTCCTCTCTCCCCCTCAACAATTTGAAGAGGTGGGATAGGTCCCCCGTGGTGAGCCCCAGCCAGGGTTTGATCCAGTTTAAAGACCCACACAGCTGATGGAGGTCCCATGACGCTGAGGGGTTGTCATTAATAATTGGTCTTCGGGGCATGATGGTCCTGTTGCTGATCTCAAGGCCGAGATACTTCCAAGGCAGCAGTTGTTGCACTTTTTCCTTTTGTAACTCAAATTCAGCCGCTGACAAGGCTGCAATAGTGTCCTCCAGTGCCTCTGCAAGCACGTTGTCACTGTGGGCACAATCAACACATATAATGGTATAAGATGCAGTTTCCCCACTTGGCACACACTGGGGACAGAACTCTGGTGACATACCACTGCCAGATGGTAGGACTCTTTTTAATCCCCTATGGGTGAACTCGCCAGTGGTAGCACTTCATGGGAGCCTCTCTGTTGATGGAGCGCAGAGAGAAGGCAAAGCATGGTGCATCAGCTGGGTGTAGGGGAATTTTGAAGAAACAGTCTTTTATGTCTATCACCGCCAATTTCCAATTTTGGGGGAGCATAGATGGGGAAGGCATCCCTGGTTGGAGGGGCCCCATGTCCTTGATGACATTATTGATCTTTCTCAGGTCGTGGAGGAGGCGCCGCTTGTCCTTCCCTGGCTTCTTAATAATGAAAACCAGAGAATTCCACGGGCTGTTGGTTTCTACTATATGGCCTTTGGCCAGTTCCTCCTTCACAATCTGAGTGAGCGCTCTTAATTTTTCCTTGCTTAGCGGCCACTGCTCTACCCAGACAGGTTTATCTGTGAGCCAATTAAGTCTTTGGGTAGGGCGCTCTTCAGTGGCTGCACCTAAAAATGCTGACAGGCTGGCAGTTCTAATTTGGCCCCCCACTGGGACATGGCGTCTCTCCTCCAGAGAGTGAACTCTGAATTCAAAACAAATGGGCGTACAGAGGCCAATTGCCCATTCGGCCCTGTAGATTGGACTATGCTCTTGGATTGCTGTGCCAATTGTGGACCCCCTACACCTGAAACCATCCTGCCTACACTTTGCAGCTCCCACTGTGGCAGCCATTTGTGTGGAGGAATGACCGTCACGTCTGCCCTGGTGTCCATCATCCCCTGAAGTTGGATGGAATGCCCCTCGCTCTTAAGGCCACACCATATGAGGGGCTCCTCCTCTCCCAGCGTCTCGGTGTAAAAAAAAGAGGGGTCCAAATCATCACACAGAAGAGGAGGCACTGGAATGGCCTGTGCAGTGATCTGTGCCTCTGGCAGGAATTGGGGGGGTGCACACAGCACGCCATGAGATAGAAGGTCCTAGGATCAAGTGAGAGGATTGCAGGAGGGATTTCTATCTCATGTGAGGTGTGTTTAGTGTCCCCAATGACAAGGTATTTGCAGTTCAGAAGGTCGTTCCGCCTGCAAGTTTCACAGTCTCGAATGTGGGGTAGAAGCTCTGCTGTTGCGGTAATGAAGTGCCAATCCTACTTGGAAAAATGAATAGCTTTAGTAAGTCTGAGCCTGTATGGTTCTGTTTTGTCTGTGGCATACACTTGGTTGCTGATACCGAGTATGATATGGTGCACAGCAGCCTTCATGGCAACACTTTGACCTACCCTATTTATATCATTGCACGGGGTAGATCCATGCTCCCCAGTTAGTTTTTTGGCTGATCTAAGGTCTCTCCTCCCCTGTTTTCCCCACTTGTGGAGGTGCCATTCTTAGGAAGGGGCACTGGCTGATAAAGTGGCCCTCCTGCTTGCAATGGAAACATCAGCGTTTGGGTGGAAAAGGCCTCGATGTTGGAGGCCTCGGGGCCACCAATGTCGAAGCCGCAACCTTTCCCATGGCTTCTTCACCACATCCCCAGCCAGCAGGGTGGCCTTCCTCGTGCACTCCTCAAGAAGTTGATCAGGCGTCGGAGGAGGGGACACTGGGAGTGCCAAGATGATCCACTGACAATCTTCATTGGCATTGGTGGTGATGATCTCGAGTATGAGCTGATCTTGTAGCTCCTGCCCTTCCACTCTCTTTTCTACAACAGCTCTCACCTGGTCCACAAAGTCAATAAACGGCTCTGCAACAGACTGCTTAAGAGCAATATATGATATAACAGGCTCCTTAGAGGGCATGCTAAGGAATGCCCGCTCTGCAGTGTCCTTTGTAAGATCTAATACAGCCCTAGGAATCCCTGCAGCCTGCTTCTGAGCCTGGCTCCAGTCACCCTCACCAACAAGGTGGTTTATGGTGATTTCTTCTTCTTCTATGTCAGTGGCATAATCGGTGCTCTGTAAAATACGCAGAAGGAGGTCCCCTGCTAATCTCTTCCAAGTTCTTTCCCACATTTTATATTGTCATAGAGGGAGCAGGCAACTAAATAGACGCTTTAAATCGGCAGGGACCATGGTATTAGAGTTAAATGTTGCCTTTAAAATGCTCCTAAAGAATTCACTTTTAGGGCCAAATTCACATTTGGTTTTACAGAGCTCCCTTATGAACTCATACAAGAGGGGTTCCCATCTTGGGTGTTGCCCTCTTGCATTATAGGTTACTGGAGCCAGGAACAGAGGATTGGTGTTGTTTTCCACTTTCTGTTTTCCAGGCCCAGCACTCCCACCCCCCACGTCACCGTGGGAACCGTAAGGTGGGGTGTGGGAAACAGGAAGGTGATGGGCAGGGTCCTGGTGGGTGGAGCCTCGCGCAGGAGTGACGTAGGAAGAGGATGGTGGTGTCAGCATTGTGGGAAAAGGGGTGGGAACAGGTGACGCAACCTCAAGGGGTGGTGCAGTGGGTGGAGCGGTGCAATAGCACCTGGGAGGGGTTTGACTAATTGCTGCAAGGGAAGAGGAGGGGTTAGGGAAAGGAAGAAGAGAGTCTGGGGTGTGTGTGGGAGGGGGTAAAAAGGGATTCTGGGGAGAAGAAGTACTCAGGACGTGGCGACGGCCATCTTGTGATGGTAAAGTTGGCGTCAACAGGCAGCAGCCATTTTGTGGTACCTCTACCGAGGGGTTAAGGAAAGAGTTTGGTGGGAAAAGGAAAGGGCTTGGTGGAATAGAGGCTCCTTGAGAGCAACCAGGACTATTAACAGGGTAAGAGGGATTAGGAGAAGGGTTAGGGACAGTGTCTCTGAGAGTATGACCAACACTGTCAGAGCGAAGGTACTGAGGGGACCTGGGGTAGCCAGGGAGAAGGTGGCAACCCTGTGTCTTCTGTGGATGGTCTGCTCCCCCCGTCTACCCGGTGCAGGGGAAGCGGGGATAGGAGAGTGCGGTGGGGAAAGGGGGCTAGGGAGAACTGGGGATAGTGCAATGGATTAGTCTTAGTATCCCGTCCATCTTGACCACTCTCTGTATCCTTCACAACATCCCAAATCAACAGAAATAATTTCACAAAACCTCCTTTCACTGAAGGATCACCCCTCTTGCTGCCCTCAGTCAAAACCAATCCAAAACTCTCCACTCTTGAAAGCAGCAAACAAGGAGAAGCACTACTTCAATTACATTTAGAGGATTCTCCTAGCTACAGAGACCAGGTCATGAATTTTTCAGCACTGTTTATTCCAAACATTTTACATCACAGCCATGGGTGTGATTTCAGCAGGGAAATGCCATCACCAGAAATGCAAGGGGGATCCTTCTGTCTGGCTCCCTCTAGCAGAGAGGCCTTGGGAACAAAGCACCACCACCATTTCCCCCCCAGTCTTGTCCTTCCACAGTATTTTTTAGGCCACGGAGTTGAGATGGGTGGCACGGAAGTGACAGCTCTGACACACAACTGAAACCATCAGGGCCAGGATGGCAGGTGAGGCTGTTTTTCTGCTTCAGCAGAACAGTGCAGCCCAGATTGCTGACACTGATACTAAGTGAGTTCAGCCAAGCCAAAAGGGAGTCCAGCCAAGCCCAGTGGAGCCCAGCAGGGTGGTAGGAAGAGGCAGTGGAGCGGCAAATCCAATTCCCACGCGCACGCCCAGCGTGGCGGACTGATGGTAGCGGCAGTGCCAAACAGAGCTCTGCAGGGAGAGACACCCATCACCATTGCCCCTGCCACCACCAGTGCTGCAGAGAGGGAGCAGGAAACTACCACTGCAGGCCCACAGCTGCTCCAGGCAGCACCAGCAGCGCCCATCTACCATCAGAATCATTCTGTAAGCCCTCACCATCTTCTCCTTGTTCCGGGGGCCCCATGTGACACTTCACCTTTGTCGGTTACGTCATTACCTCTTTTGTACAATTTTATTTTTATTGTTATATAGTGCTGCTTTTGTTTTTTTCCTTGCTACATTACAACATTTCTAGCATATCTGGCCTCTCATAGATTGGTTTACATTTCTGGCCTCTCATAGATTGGTTTTTCCGTTGTCCCCCTCCATTGTCGTGGAGAAGGGGAGAGAGGAGAGGAGTTACAAGGACTATCTCAGGCTGAGGACATAGAAAGAAGGGAAGGTCTTAGAAAGAAAAAGAAACCCTCATGCTGCCTCTTTTGGAAGCAATAAAAGTGCAGGTTTCTTAATATCCAGCCACAAGTCTTTGGAGTCTTGAGAGCCAAGAAGCACAGGAGCCCAGAAACCTTGTTGTGAGAGGCTAGAGATTGCTGGCTCCAAACATTTCAGGTGCTTATGTGGGGAAAGGGGCAGATCAAGCCTCGCTCTGGAGAGGTGATGCTCTGCTCTGCACACCCCACACTCCCAGGCCTGTATCCCAGCCCAGCAGTGGCCGGTGATCCCAGGCACAGCGGAGGCAATGCTCCACCCCTGTGTCTGGAACCCCTAACCCAGCTCCTAAATGGCCACGTGAGTGGCAGCCCCATGTGGGGGAAGGCCCCAGGAAAGCCAAAGGCATTTTAACTCAGGCTATGTGGCAACCACATGTCTTTGCCCTACCTCCTCTTGGAATTCTATTAGCTGAACACCATTGGAACCAGGAATGGCAGATGTGTTGGTTCTTTTCTATATATTTTCTCTCATTCTCTCTTCCTCTTTGTTCTTCCAATTTCATTCTCGCAGACTTTTCAGTAACTTAAAATCTAACAGGCTTGGAATTTTTTAAGTTGAATACGCTAAGTTAATGCTTGATGGAATGCTTTATGTTGATTGAATCCTGCTCTAAATGTTTTGCCAAAGTTCTCTGATTTTCAAAAGTTGCCTGGGAAGATTTTTGTGTTGTTCCGACCTCTTGAGAACATCTTGTCCATAATTCTCCTGCTTTTCTACATCAGAGTTCGTGAACAAGTTGAAGTCCTTTGAAAGTGTCTCACTGAGCAACGTTTTAGGGGCCTTACATTTGAACTGGTGCAATGAGCAGGGTATTCTTGAGGTGACATGGGCATTTGATCCAGCAGTAACTGCTCATGACATAATAAAGGAGAAACAAATTTTCAGTCAAGGCTGCTATCTTCTGGCAGAAAAGTAATAGACTCTCATGCAGAAAATGATGTGAACTGCTCTCTACTGACAGACCTGCTAAAAGCTTCTATAGAAAGCTTGTCCAGCCCTGAAGAGAGACGGAGACTGAGAAAAACTAGCACTATCCACAGTTAATGGTGGAGAAAACATGAATTTTGCTAGAAGAAACTTTGAAAATCCCAGTACAGGACCATGCCCAGTATCCATATGCATGGAGGTTTGACTCAGAGAGCTCTGTGTTGCCAAGCAGCTAGAAAAGGAACTGAATCAGTTTCCAATTGCCTTGGAGCCTGAAATAATAGCCAGCCTCAGGGCAGAGCAGGAATGGAATGCTGGGATGAA
Source organism: Taeniopygia guttata (assembly GCF_048771995.1). Classification (NCBI taxonomy): domain Eukaryota; kingdom Metazoa; phylum Chordata; class Aves; order Passeriformes; family Estrildidae; genus Taeniopygia; species Taeniopygia guttata. The sequence goes on along the minus strand of NC_133063.1, from coordinate 5,059,477 downwards.
GCCAGCCCCAGAACCTGAGAAGCCAGTTAAACACGCTGGTCCAAAGCCAAAGAGCTGCAGAGCTGCAGCTGAGCAGTGCTGGGGAAGGCCTGGAACCAGTGTGTTCTAGAAAGTTCCAGAAACAAATCACATCTGGCCAATCAACGGCTGTTGATCTGCATGGCCACTCCCAGTCGGTCCCAGAGTCCTTTACTCTCTATGATAAGCTCACCAGAAGTTCTCTGGGTGTCATCCATTGTGGCTTTTCTTCTCCCGAGGCTTCCTGTTGCTCATTGATAGTCTGATGTGTGGCCACTTCATGGCCCATCCCCTCCAGGACAAGCTCCCACAACTCCCCCTTTTTGGTTTTATCGAAAATGAAAGGTATAACAATCATAGTAAAAATAATAACCTTGTCTTAACTAAAAACAACACAATACTTAATAGACTTTAACTAAACTTGAGAACTAAAATAAACAGGTGGGTTCATATTGCAGAGAATAACTAAACAAGAAGTAAATACAATTTCCATTTCTCCTCACTTCTAAGGGCCCGAGTCCCAGGCATCTCTCTGCCAATTCATTCCCCCTCACTTACCCATAAATCAAAAGAGAAGAGAAAATCAAAAGGACTGGCTATGGTACCTTCCCCCGGTGCCCTCCCCCAAACACACAAGCCAAAAGAAAAGGCTTTAGGGAGGACCAGCCTGTGAGGACCTTATCGTGTGGCCGGGCACGGGTCTCCTGTGGGGCACCAGAGTCGCTCCTCCGGCTGTCCGGAGGGTGACGACTCTCCTGCATAAATAATTAAAGAACTGGGGTGACTGGCTTCTGAGGGTCTCCTGTATCGGGAATCTCTGAAACATGAATTACAACAAAAATCGGGGACTGCTAATACAACAGGGAAGCGGGAGCAGGGTTGAGGGCTGTCACAAGGTGGGTTAGGGTAGAATCCGGGGAGGCATTGCCAGTGCCATCCTGGCATGGGCACGGAAAAGGAGGGCAGATGGCAGATGGCTGGTGGCTGGCCTGTGCTCTTGAGCAGGTTGCATCTCCAGTCCTGTCTTTCTCAGGGATAGTGGGTTCAGGGACACGCGGCAGTGAAAACGAAAACTGGGAAATAAAGTCTGCGAAATATTGTGCAACTAAAATTTAAACTGAAATGACCATCAAATATACCACCAATTGCCACCAAACATCGCACAGTAAATGATTTTCAATAATCACTATATGATCACTATATATCACTAATAATGTAACAATGTACATTGAAATGAAAAACCGGAGTCCATGGGAAACGTTAAAGGCTAAAATCTAGGGGACATGATAAGGGAAAGGTTAAAGTCTAGGGGACATTCTTTCAGGGCATAGCCCCAAGAAGTCCTCCAGCAGGCCCACAGGCCTCCACAGTGGCTCACGCAGATCCAAACTACACAAGTCTTCACTCCCACATGTTGGCCTTAGTTCCCGTGGCAGAACTTGCCTTCCCACTGGACACTCACCTGTGCCCGAGCCTGTGGAGAAGCCCGGCTCCCTCCCCCTCTGCCCACAGCAGCACAGACACTCCCAACCTTTCCCAAGAGCTGCAACACAACCACAGCCACAGCAGCATGCCCTGCACTGCCACCACTCCTCTGCACCATTTTGTCCCACTCTGCTCCTCTAGTCACTGCTGCCAGCCTGTCTCTCCACTAGAGGTTTTGGCCTGGAGGCACCAAGGTCAGAAGACCTTTGCCCACTTCCAGACCATGCCACAAACCCCATATATGGCTTTTCCCACATTTAGGAAACACCTGACCATTCAGAAGCAAATTTAGAGCTAATTCACAGGGTGAGAACAAAGGGAGACTTCCAGCACAGTAAAGGTTTTATGTATAATCGTATTTATTTACACTATCAATCTAAACAAACTAGAAACTATGAGCTATCAGCTAGAAACTAGAAACTACAAAAAACACCAATGGCCTCCTGCAGGGCTAGTATCTCCTGTCGGCCATAAACTGCTGCGTTGCCATGATCAGAGGCGTCAGGCTGGAGGTCGGCTTGGCTGAGGTTACAAAAGGATGCTGCCCAAAGAGAAAAAGAAGAAATTAATATCTACTGACCTCTCAGGCTGAAGCTGGCTTTCTCTGGCAAGCAGAAAAATACACAAAGGAGGGCATTCTGTGCACCTCTGTCTCCACATCCAGGACCATGCTACATGAGCCAAACATGGCTCCCAATCCCACAAATCCATTAACCCAGATGGCTTCAGCTGAAGGAGATTTGGTCTAGGCGACCTGGAAAGGCTCCTTCCAACCCATGCCAGGCCAGGATTCTCCTCTGTTTTCCTTTGAAAAGCCCCCAGACTGGAGTTCTCAGGAGCAGGGCCCATCTGCCGCCTTGGACTTGAGCAGACGAGGAGCCCCTGGCAGCGGGCGGCCGGCGCACCCGGCAGCCGCTTTGCCTTTTACCTGCAGAAGTTCCTGGGCAGACCAGCGCCTGTCCTCGTCCGTCTCCAGGCAGCAGCGCAGAAAGTCTCGCAGCCAAGCCGACTGTTGCCTGGGCTTCTGCAGCTTCGGGGTGCCCCCGGTGATTATCAGCTGCTGAACCTGGAGAAGAAGGAAATGCCATGCTCCACCTGCCTCCTCCACACCCCAAACTGCTCACACAGACCCCACTGGACAAGCTCCACTCCCCAGTGGCTCTTTACTCCCTGCCAGAGGGAGGGAGATACCTTTCCTACCCCTACTAAAAGAACCCAAAGCCAGAGGCAGCCGTAGCCAGTCCAACATGCAAAGGCTCTTGCCTTGATCCCTGATTTCATTGGCTGATGGAATTAGGAGCAACTCCATCAGCAGCAGCACACTTTGCTTCTCTCAGCACTGACACCAGCTCTACAGGTGAGTTGGAAGACAGACTTTAATCTAACTTTACTATTTCCAAGGATTCCACCCATAAAATGCAGCTCACTGCTCCCTTACGTAAAGCTGCTCACTGCTCTCTTAGGCAAAGCTTCCATCAAGGAAAAGGCATTGTGATTTTCTTGTGCTATTCATGATGAAATGCCAAGGGGATAATCTGGGCAAGAAGCATAAGAGACTATGCAGCCTGGCACCTATCATTGTCAGGTGTTAGCAAGATTCCCAGGCAGCAGAATGGGAGTAGATTTAGTCAGAGTGACAGGAGCATCTGAGGGGAGTTGCAGCGTACCGTGCGGGAGGTGTTCATCAGGTAAGGAGGTGCTCCTTCCACCATCTCGATCCCCACAATTCCAAAGGACCAGATGTCCACTTTGGGGCCGTAGGGCTTCTTTGTGAAAATTTCTGGGGCCATCCAGTGAGTAGTCCCAACAAGTGATCTTCGTTTGCTCTGCTCAGCGGTGAGCTGAGCAGAAAGGCCAAAATCAGCTGAGGAGAAAAAACACTCACATCAAGCCAGCTTGAAAAAGGAGAGCAAAGAAAAGAATTCCCCACTGAATCAATGTCTAAGAAGGCAGTGTGGAATCCAGCTGTACCAGGGGCATGCTGCCATTCCTCGGGCCTGCAGCTGAGGAAATACGCAATTGGCCACTTTGCAAAAGCCCCCGACTTCAGGCAGTGGCTTTTAGTCCCCTGAAGCTATTAGACTGCTGCTGCCTTGCTGGGGAAGGGACACACACAAGCCAAAGGCACTGCTGACCCCTTCTGCCCAGCTACAGCTCCCTGCACCTTGTGGCTGTGCTCTGTGCTCGCAGCAGGGCAGCCTGCACTGCCACAGGCACCAGGGAAGCGGCAGCACCCAAAGGCAGCCCCACACCGCAGCCCGCCACGGCTGAGCCTGGCCAGCAACACCCACCCAACTTGACAGAGCCGTCCAAGCCCAGGAGAATGTTGTGGCTTTTTACGTCTCGGTGGATCACTTGCTTGGAGTGAAGGAAATCCAGGCCTTGCAGGCACTGAGAGAGGAAAAAGAAACACGAGCCTGAGTGGATTGCGTCCCACAAGCAGGGCAGTGGCACACCTGCAAGACTGACTTCCTGGGGGATGCGGAGCCACGGCAGGCCAGGCTGCTGGCAAAGGCAGCAGAGCTGGCTGCTCCAACACGAGGACAGCAGAGCTTTTCTAAGGGCGTGGCTGTTTGCTTTTGAAAGGGAAAGGGCAATTGTTGCTCTGGCCAGTGCCCTGCAAACACAGACTCAAGGTGCACTGCTGCAGCGCCTGTACTCTCTGCAGCCAGACAACAGTGTCTGCTTTTGCAAACACCTCTTGGGGTGCAAGGCTCTCCTTTGAGGCTGAGCTCTGTGAGAGTCCTGTGAGGATCTCTTTGTCTTTGCCACTTGCTCAACATGGTGCCACCAGCCACTTTGCTCTTGTGGGGAAGGAATGCAGCACACACAGGCTCCAGGCAAGGCTTTAGAGAGGCAAACACAAACACACTAGAAGAAGGGCAGGCACATTGGCAGGCACTTCATCTGCTCTTGCTACTGCCAGGCATAAGAGAAAGGCAGAAAGGAAGCTTGGAAGGGGAAATCTCTCCTCTCCTTATCACCCATTTGGAAGGGCCGTCCCAACCAGGCCATGGGAAGCACAAGCGCCATCCCTTACCTCCCGAGAGACAGCTGCTATCTCTCCTTCTGCCATATGAGTCTCCCTAATGACATCGTGTAAAGAACCTCCATCCATGTATTCCATCACCAGCCAGAGTTCCTCATCCACCAGGTAGCTGAAAGGAGGAAACAACAGCCTGGAGATGAAGGTGTGCACTTACATGACCTGATGGATTCTTGCTCCTGTGTCTCTCTCAGAGGAAGACAGGCGGAATAGTCATTCACAATGCTCTACAGGGCTTGAACTCTGTGCAGTCTAAAGGCTGCTTGGTATCCACACCAATGCAACACGCCAAGGGAGATACAATCTACAGCGCTTTGTCAGCACTGGAGACCCGTGGGAAAAAATCAAATGCCAAAACAAATGAAACCATGTGGAGAGAGGACAGGAACTTTGAGGCTGTTGGCGCAGTGAGACAGGGCCAAGGCCGGTCTTTGAAAGCACACTTCAAACTAGGTATGCCAGCAAAGATGAATGCAGCCCCAATGCAATCTCCTCCCAGGACGCTGTAGATCAGCCCAGAAGCAGGAATTAACAGCTCCATCCTCTGCCAGCCACCAAAGGAGTGGTTGAACTTCTGGCTTGCAGGATGTGAATGACCTTTCATGGCAGAACAGCAGAACCACTCACCTGTCTACAAAGGTCACAAGATTGGCATTCTTATTGCCACGCATGATCTGGATTTCATTCAGGCACACCTCGCTGTTGCTCTCTTCCAGGAGACTAATTTTCTTTATGGCCACCTAAAACAACATGGAAAACATGAACCAAAGTTGGTGGCACAGAACCACCAGGGGAACACGGAGACAGTGATGATGGGGTGACAGAGCTGGGCTGGGCCAAGCTGCCTTGTGGCTGGACATCAGACCGCTTGCTTGGGCACCTGCCAGGACAAAAAGCCAGATAGCCTTTGCCTTGGAAACCTGGCAGAAACATGGTCTATGCTGTCCACCTCAAAGCTCTAACAACACTCACCGTTCCCACAGACTTCCCCCATGGCTTTACTTTATCATCCCCATTTTCATTCACACTCCTCTTGCAAGCAGAAAGTCAATTTCTGCCAGAAAACATGGAGCAAAACTGCTGGACAACCTCTAGGGGGCTTGATCATTCCACTGGCATTCTCCATTTCACAGCAACAAAGCAAACTCTTCCAGACATGACAGATCAAATGCTGTCCTAAAACAGTTCTGCAGAAGCTGTGGTGCTGCTTGACACTTACCTCTTCTCCTGTGGCAGTCTCCACTGCCATGCACACCGTGCCAAAACCCCTAGAAACAAAACAGCCACAGAGAAAGAAGAAGTCCTTTAGTCCCTGCAAGTGCAGGAATCCACAGTACAAGAGGAAAACAGTCCAGGGACAAACAGTAAATGGAAGGAACTGTGGCTGCACTCACCCTCTGCCAATTGTTTCCAGTTCTGTGTATTTAGCCTCAGGATCTCCCTCACTCACCAGCATCTCTGTAAAAATCCCAAGGAAAGATGCTCCCTTCAAAAGAGATCCCACCCTGCAGCAGATCAGAAAGGCAGCCCCACTCTCTGGGACACTGTGCCCTTTCAACTCACTCCCTCAGGAAACAACAACACCACCACACCACCACCACCTTAAAAACAACAGCAGCAGGACAAGCAGCCCTGCAGCACAGATGGCCTGTCCAAAACTAGAAGTCTAAACTAAAATCTAAGCACATCAAGAAACAGCCAGAAGAGACAGGGCACAGAAAAGTGTAAGCAAGAGAAGTGATTGTTGTCTACAGACATTAAGGGCAGCAGGACAAACACAACCTTTCTGTTCGGGCAATGAAGACTCTGGGACAGTCAACAAAAGATTTAATCCTTGCAAACATGCAAGGCATCTTGGGTTCTGGAATCCATTTTTATCAACAGCTGCCCTTTCCAGAACAGGAAGAATATTGCAAAGTGCCTCCAGCAAAGCTAAGAACTCCAGCTTGAAGCAGGACTTTGCCTAAACAAGGCCCTTCTGCCGCTCAAGAGCAGCAGCTGATGTTCTACCCTACTGTGATGGGCCTTAGGAATGAGGTCCCTCAGCTTTTAGGACAGGCTGAGCTCTGAAGATGAGCTTGGCCTTGCCCCACAGGAGCTGGGCCCCACAGGAGCTCCTGGAGGCCTCCTCATTTGCTCGGTCACAGCCTCCTGCTCAGCCAGAAACAATCTCTGCTCTGCCTTTTGCCTAGAGGGAAGCTCAGGCAAGGCCAAACCAGGCCCAGCTGCCCTCCGAGGCAGGAGCAGCAGCCCAGCGATCCCTCCCCACCTCAGAGCACAGCAACAGCTCCTGTGGGGAGGCCTCAGGAGCTGGCACTCAGCTGAGGAGGAACAGGAGCTGGGACAGCTCTTGCTGACACATGCACACACCAGGCACTGCTGCGGCACACAAGGGTCACAAAGGACGTACTCAGCATGGCCAGGCACTTGTCCTCTGTCCTCTCTCCCAGCAGCTCCCTGCTGCCAGAGGAACTAGTCGTGCTCCAGGTGCATGAGCTGCTCCTGCTTGAGTTTCCAGCTTGGGCACTGGAGGCTTCTTCAGCTGCAGCTCGTGCAGGTGCCACGACAGAGGAGCTGGAGCTCTGGGACAAGAAATTAATTTGGGTCACAAATGTGCCTGGCAGAGATGCCCCTCCGATCTCATTTCAAATGCAAGCCCTGAGGAAGATGCTGCTGGCCACATCCAGGGCTCTTCACCTCTCAGCTTTTGCAGCCCACTTCTCCAGCTCACGGCCCTGAACCCAAACCCTGCTTTTACATGAGGGACAAAATGTCACCAAAGACACTGCTAACCCAAACAGGCACTTACTGATGCTGGCTGCTCAGGCTGTGGGCTGACAGAAGGGGCAGGTTCATTGGCACCTTCCTCCTCTTCAGCCTCTTCCTCGGGTGCAGAGGCAGCCGGAGCAGGTGCTGGCGCTGCCCTTTTGCTCTGTGCACAGAAAGCAGCAGGAGGGTCAGGAAAGAACCTGTCATTCAGAGCCTTACGTCTCTTCAGCTACAGGCCTCGCTGCATCTCAGCTGTTCCTTTAGCTCCTGACTTTGGCTGTTCTGTGGGGAGGGCCACGTCCCTCCTGGGGACAGTGTCTCCTCATATCCTGCAAGGCTGTGAACTGCACCTTTGCACTGCTCTCTTCACTGGGGACAAGGACCCTGCATAGCCCCTGGGCACAAAGGGCCTCACTTGTACCCCAGGAGCATCCAAAGACATCCTATTGCTACCTCTTGTCTCTTGCTGAGACAAATTCCCAGCCCCTGTCAGAACAGTAGGAAAGTGATGCCTAAATGTCCAAGTACCACACCCCTTCTCCAGGCCTCACAGGCTGGGGGAAGTGCTCTGGGAGAGCTGGAAAGATTCCAGTCCTCAGCATCTTCAGCCAGGCAGGGCAGGTGCTGTCTGCTCAGAAACTTGCAGCTCTGCTTTGCTCCAGCCACAGGACTAGCCAGAGCTGCCACTTACTGATGCTGGATGCTCAGGCCCTGCAGTGGCAGCAGGTGCACTTTGGTGGGAATCTTCCTCCCCTTTGGCCTCTTCTTCAGGAAGACATGCATCCAGAGGAGGCTCAGAGGTCTGTTTTGGGCTCTGCAGATAGACAGCAGTGTCAGGGACAGGTAACCTCTCCATTCAGCTCTGGAGCCAGATGCACTAAGGAGAAATCATCTGCAGAGAAATGGCATTCTAATTGTTCAAACTCAAGTCAAATGGGCCAGTTAGATGGGACTGCACTCTCTTGTACAGGAGAACTTCCATCATGGCTTCAAGCACCAAGCAACCCCACTTTCAGCTGCTTAAATGCTCTGAAAATGAGCTGGAGAAAACAGCTCAGGATCCAACTCCTCCTGCAAATTCTGCTGCTGCTGCTGCTGCTGCTGCTGCTGCTGCTGCTGCTGCTGCTGCTGCTGCTGCTGCTGCTGCTGCTGCTGCAAAGAGCCTGCACTGTTCTTTCATTCATCCCACAAGGCTAGCACTGGACTGCACCAGGCCCAGCTCACAGCTTGCTCCACAATTGTCAAATGCTACCCACACCAAAGGTTCCTTTCCCACTCACCCAAGGAGCGGATTCTCTCCAGACACGGGTGATGTGACCTGCAAGACAAAAGGCAAAAAGAAGCAGATGCTGTAAGGAAACTGCCTGTGCTGGGCAAGCCCACCAAATAGTCAGCAACCAAAGACAGAGCATTCTGCTTTCACTCCATCACTCCAGCAACAACCCTTGTGTCACACAGCAAGGCAACAGCACAAACTACTGCCTCGTGTCTACCCTTTGTCCTCTTTGGCCTCTCAACCCATAGAAACTCGAGACTGAGAAAGTTCCAGTGGTTCTGCAACAGGCATTCCAGCTTCTGCCCCACCCCACCCAGCAGGAGCTACAGCTCCTCTCTTCCCTGGACTTTAGTTTCCTGAAGAGATTGCATGCAGCAATTGCCATGAGCTTACTGAAAACCCTTCCCCAAAAAAGCTTCCCCCAAGTCCCCTTTAGCCATGGTGGCAGTTCTGTGGTGACACAGTGCAGGAACAGCTCCTGGGTTCAGGAGCATACAAGAACTGCTCTGAAATGTCCATCTCAGAGGCCTTTTCCAAGCTGATCCTGTGATTTCATCCCAGAAGGAATGGCTCTTTTAGCACTCAGGAAGTGTCAAGTTCCAAAGGCACATGCTGGGATGAGGGAATGCAGACAAGAAGACTTGAACTGAAGGACTTTCCCTCAGTGCTGGAGAGCAGTGCACAGCTTTTCCAAGGACTCCTGCCAAGCTCTCCCAGTCCTCCTATCTTGGAAGTTTTCTGGCCTGAGCCAGCAAACAGAGGAGATTCCAGACCCCATGGGCACAGGCTATGGCACGGGAGGAGCGGAGCCCCTGCAGGCTACATTACAAATGCTGCCCAGGCCCCTCTGGCTAGAGACACCCCCTTCTTAGCTGCAGCTGCTGACAGCAGCTTTACCCAACTCAAGGCCTCTTGGTGGCATTTTGGTGTCCATATGCCACACTGCACAAAACCGTCCACTTACGTGCCAGCTGGGTGAAAAAGTACCCAGAATAGGCCACGGAGAAAGCCGTGCAAACTGCAGCACACACTCTCTCCATGGCCTGAGCAGCGCTGCCCAAGTCTGCACCAGACAACGCCTGCGGGGAAAAACCAAAAATCCTGCGAGTCCTGCTGGCAGAGACCTCGGCGATCAGCAGGTTCCGCCTGCAGTCAGCGTGCCACAGAGCTGCTCTGCTCACTGAGCCCTGCCGGGCCTGGGTACAGCAACTTTGCCTTGGCAACGCTGGGATGCGGCCCCTGACATCACAATAGCAGCCACCCTGGGCTGGTTTGTGAACTCACAGAGTGCAGAGAACCAGATCTTCCCTACAGCTCAGGCCAAAAAAAGCCTGCAAAGCTCTCCTCTGCTACAAAGCAAGACAAAAAGCCCTCCTAGTCCATAAGCTACTGCTCAAGGCATCTAAGAGTAACTCCAAGAACACACTAATCCCACCTGGAGAAGTTGAGCAGTGAGAAGGGAGTGGGATGTGAGGAACCACATCAGTGCTCTTTGGCCACTAATGCTTCTGAGCAAAAACCAGGAGACTTCTTCCAGCTGGACTGTGGTGGTGTGTGTTTTGTGGGATTTTGCAGCGTTTTACTGTATGAGTTAGAAATTTATTGTTAGAAGGTTTTGTTTGGTATGTTCCTTGTACCCCCTATTTCTTCCCTTCACAGTGGTTTCTCCCAGGTTGTTTACCCCTAAGTTTTCCCACCACTTGACTGTCAGTCTCCCTGTTCCTCCCCTTTTACCCCAAAGTAGACCTGCCAATCCATGTTGTACTACCCACCTCCTGTCAGTCTGTAACCACCCCCATATTTTTCTCAAAATTTCTTTGTCAATCATCCCTATTATTGCTGTCACTTGGTCCCCTGAGGCTTCTCCCCTCCCCAGCTTTTCCCCATTGGTTATGACCTGTGATGTAGTCCTAATGTAATCTGTTGCCATTGGATGTCACATGGTGACACCCCTTCATACCCGCACCCTTTATAAGTTCTGGCCTGATCCCATTTTCTTTGGCACTTGTCCCTCACCCGGTTCATGGAATAAAGTCTCCTTGAACCACATACAAGTGTCCTCTCCTTTGTCCCTCTGTCTCGAATCTTCGTGACACCTTTGTGCCAGCGTCACCCATATGGCTGCACACACCACCACCTGGTGATCTCACCGGAGACCCAGGGTCGGCTTCTAACTGATATGGTAAAACGCTGCAAAATCCCACAAAACACACACCACCACATCTCCTCCCTTTTATTTTATACATTTGATGGAATTTTGAGGAAAGATGATGTCGTGGGTATTAAACTTCAGTGACTGCTTGTTGGTCGCCTTCCCACCATTCGTTTTCAGTAGTGACAGCAGCGGCGACTACAATTTTTGAAGCCGTGGACTTGGTGGTGGGGGTGGAAATGATGCGTTTTAGAATCCCAAATGCCAACAAAACTAGGAAAATAACAACAATGAGATATGCAATGTCTTTTATGATGGATACTACCCATCTGAAAAGATTCCAGTTTTTAAACATGTCTCTAAACCAGTCCTCGTTTTCTTGCTTCACACTGTCAATAAGGGTCTTCATCTCTCGGATGGACGCATGGACGCTCTGGCTCTTTGATGACAAGTCAAAGCAGCATAACCCCTCAAACTCCTGACACCCATGCCCATGTGCCAGTAGCAGAAAATCAATAGCTGCCCGATTTTGTAGGGTAGCTTTCCTGGTTATTTCCTCATCTTCGAGGAGATTACTTAAGGCCGTCGAGGTCAAATTCGCCTGCTTCGTCACCCAACACTCTAGATTGCCCAATTCACTTAGTGCTTTGGCTGCCACCACCCATGGCAGGAACACACAGATGGCAACCCTTTTTGATTCTGCCCAATGGTAGATTTTGGCATTGCAATGTTCTTTAAATTGATTTGCACTCCATTTGGTAAATTTGGTTCTATTTTTTGATTGCTGAATTAGAATTTGGGAAAGCAAGGAAAAGACACCCCAGAGTGCGTGGACCTCCGAGAAGGCAAGAGGGGATTCCTGGATATGCCCGATCTCCACAAATCAAAAACAGTCCTCGGTCCAACTTCCTGTCGTATGAGTCATCAGTTGAGGGAGCACCCACTTTGGTGACATACTGGCACCATTGGTTTGTCTGAAATTCAAGCTTATGTTGCTTAACATCCTCATACAAGTTGCGGCGAGAACTGGGCTCATAGTCAGAGTAGACACAGTAGGTGGCTTTCGTGGAGCCCGATAACTCAGATTCTTGGGGCTCAGTGTCGGCATAGGGTAGATCGTAGACCCATTTCCGCCAGAGCACCAGGGGGTTCACAATGGGTGTCTTAGTGGTGTTAACAAACCCCCAATACCTGAGTATCTCCATCCACTTGTTTGGAGAGTTCTCATTGTTAATTTGAGTTTGGATGGTGTGCAGAGAGGTGGGATACTCCTGTAACTTAGATGGAGTCCCCACCAGGCAGGCGGACATCGGATTTTCTGCTGCGGATGACCTTGTTGGAGGGCATGGGCCAGGGTTACCCACACATTTTTCTGGGGTTGCGGAACGATCCGTGCGTCCAGAGAGGACTGGTAGAGGGCCATATGCTGGAACCAAATGAGGAACAGGAACACAGAGGTTGACATAATGTAAGTCTGAAATAAAAAGAGACCATATAATAAATTAACGATGGAAAGAAAATGCCACTTGCTGTTACAAGATGGAGGTTAGAAAGGATTAGGGGACTCTTCTCCCCTTGCGGCGTTTCCTATTCGACGCCACTGCGTCATTTGTGGGATCTTCTAAGGTGTCTGGGGAGGTGTTCTGTGTTGGACTCACTCGCTGTTCAGGGGTATAAGGTTTTACCCATTTCTTGGGGATACATCTGACTCCGGAGGACATGGATACACACACGTATCCACGTCCCCAGATGACAAGCTGGTATGGATCCTGGATCTCTCCAGAGTCCGGATCCCTTATTAATACTGGACGTCTTTCTTCAGGTTTTAATTGCTGATGCTGTTTAAAATGCTGCAGGACTGGCGGTTCCGGCCTATCGAAAGAGCAATTCAAAAAGTTAATAGTAAAACGGGCCTTGCAGAGCCTGAGCTGTGGTGACAAGGCTGGGATGTCTCTCCACTGGTGAAGGAGGACTTTCTTTAATGTTTGATGGGTCCTTTCTATCACAGCCTGGCTGGTGGGGAAGTGTGGAATCCCCGTCCAATGGTTAATCCCCCATTCTTGTAAAAACTCACCAAATGCCTTGGAAGTATAGGCTGGGCCATTATCAGTCTTGATGGTAGTGGGGACCCCTAAGGTCCCAAATGCCTGAATAGGATGTTTTTGCAAATCTGGGTCCTTTTGTCCTCTGTGGGCCAAGGTGAAGACTGCCCCGGAGAGTGTCCACGGAAACGTGTACATGCTGGAATCTTCTGAATTTGTGTATATGTGTAATGTCAGGTTGCCACACCTCACAACTGCGGAGTCCTCTAGGGTTCGCTCCAGAACTTAAAGTTGGTAAGGTGGACTCCTGGCAGTCGGGGCATGCAGCCATAATTGCTTTGGCCTTGTCACGCCGTAGGTGGAATTGGCGGACCAGACCTGGGGCATTTTGATGGAACAGCTGATGGCTCAGCTTGGCATGGTGGACGATGTTTGGTTGGCCAGCTAGCTGTAAAGGGGCGGCCAGAGCATCTGCCCTGTGGTTGCTTTCTGCAATAAAACCAGGAAGGTCGGTGTGTGACCTCACGTGCATTACATAAAAGGATTGCTCTCGGTGGGAAACCAGATGAGTTAATTTCGAGAGCAAGCCAAATATCACCGGGTTAGAAACCTCTTTGAGCACTGCATGCTCTGCCCTGGACACAACACCTGCAACGTAAGCCGAATCTGTAACAATATTAATTGGTTCTGGAAATCTCTCGAAGGCCCTGATGACAGAATCCAACTCAGCAACTTGTGGAGAACCCTCCACAGCCTTAACATCGGCTTTCCACTGCTGAGTCTGGGGGTCCTTCCATGTCATCACCTACTTGTGGGACCATCCGGATAAGTCAGTAAAAATGGCCAATGCCGTCACTGCTTCGTTACTTTGGATATTTTTTGGAATCAAATCAAATTGTGTTTCAAATAATTTATGACCTGGGTGGTTAATAAGAATTTATCCTGTGTACCTGTCCAGGGATAACTGTAGGCTTTTATTGGTCTGAAGCAAGTGCTCAAGGGTTTCCTTAGACAATCTCCCCGTGGATGTCTTAATAGGGAGATGAATGCACATGAAATCACACCCTGCCAGCACCCGCAGGTGAGCCCTGGCCCCCACGATCAGCTGAGCCATCAACTCTTGTGGCCTGGTGATGCTCTTGGACATCTGATGACCAAGGAACACCCACTCTATGATTAAGAGGGGATCCCGTTGATCTGTGTCCCATTGAAAGATCAGCCCATGGAGGTGCAGCAACTTACCAAGAATGATGAATCAGAAGGGCAAGCCCTCGCAGCACCAGTGGGCTTGCCTGCCTGCCAATGTGGACTGGACTTTCTCCAAAGCAGCCCTGGCCTCCTGGGTCAGAGCCTTCAGGGAATCCAACTCCTCTCTCCCCCTCAACAAGTTGAAGAGATGGGATAGGTCCCCCGTGGTGAGCCCCAGCCAGGGTTTGATCCAGTTTAAAGACCCACACAGCTGATGGAGGTCCCGTAACGTTGAGGGGTTGTCATTAATAATTGGTCTTCGGGGAATGATGGTCCTGTTGCTGATCTCAAGGCTGAGATACTTCCAAGGCAGCAGTTGTTGCACTTTTTCCTTTTGTAACTCAAATTCAGCCGCCGACAAGGTTGCAATAGTGTCCTCCAGTGCCTCTGCAAGCACGTTGTCACTGTGGGCACAAACAAGGACATCGTCCATATAATGGTATAAGATGCAGTTTCCCCACTTGGCACACACCGGGGACAGAACTCTTGTGACATACCACTGGCAGATGGTAGGACTCTTTTTCATTCCCTATGGGAGAACTCACCAGTGGTAGCACTTCATGGGAGCCTCTCTGTTGATGGAGGGCACAGAGAAGGCAAAGCATGGTGCATCAGCTGGGTGTAGGGGAATTTGGAAGAAACAGTCTTTTATGTCTATCACCGCCAATTTCCAATTTTGGGGGAGCATAGATGGGGAAGGCATCCCTGGTTGGAGGGACCCCATGTCCTTGATGATATTATTGATCTTTCTCAGAGCGTGGAGGAGGCGCCACTTGTCCTTCCCTGGCTTCTTATTAATGAAAACCAGAGAATTCCACGGACTGTTGGTTTCTACTATATGGCCTTTGGCCAGTTCCTCCTTCACTATCTGAGTGAGCGCTCTTAATTTTTCCTTGCTTAGCGGCCACTGCTCTACCCAGACAGGTTTATCTGTGAGCCAATTAAGTCTTTGGGTAGGGCGCTCTTCAGTGGCTGCACCTAAAAATCCTGAGAGCCTGGCAGTTCTAATTTGGCCCCCCACTGGGACATGGCGTCTCTCCTCCAGAGAGTGAACTCTGAATTCAAAACAAGTGGGCGTACAGAGGCCAATTGCCCATTCGGCCCTGTAATTTGGACTCTGCTCTTGGATTGCTGTGCCAATTGTGGACCCCCTACACCTGAAACCATGCTGCCTACACTTTGCAGCTCCCACTGTGGCAGCCATTTGTGTGGAGGAATGACCGTCAGGTCTGCCCCGGTGTCCATCATCCCCTGAAGTTGGATGGAATGCCCCTCGCTCTTAAGGCCACACCATATGAGGGGCTTCTCCTCTCCCAGCGTCTTGGTGTAAAAAAAAGAGGGGTCCAGATCATCACACAAAAGAGGAGGCACTGGAATGGCCTGTGCAATGATCTGTCCCTCTGGCAGGAATTGAGGGGGTGCACACAGCACGCCATGAGATAGAAGGTCCTAGGATCAAGTGAGAGGATTGCAGGAGGGATTTCTATCACATGTGGGGTGTGTTTAGTGTCCCCAATGACAAGGTATTTGCAGTTCAGAAGGTCGTTCCGCCTGCGAGTTTCACAGTCTCGAATGTGGGGTAGAAGCTCTGCTGTTGCGGTAATGAAGTGCCAATCCTACTTGGAAAAATGAATAGCTTTAGTAAGTCTGAGCCTGTATGGTTCTGTTTTGTCTGTGGCATACACTTGGCTGCTGATACCGAGTACGGTATGGTGCACAGCAGCCTTCACAGCAACACTTTGACCTACCCTATTTATATCATTGCACGGGGTAGGTCCATGCTCCCCAGTTAGCTTTTTGGCTGGTCTAAGGTCTCCCCTCCCCTGTTTTCCCCCCTTGTGGAGGTGCCATTCCTAGGAAGGGGCACTGGTTGATAAAGTGGCCCTCCTGCTTGCACTGGAAACATCAGCGTTTGGGTGGAAAAGGCCTCGATGTTGGAGGCCTCGGGGCCAACAATGTCGAAGCCACAGCCTTTCCCATGGCTTCTTCACCACATCCCCAGCCATCAGGGTGGCCTTCCTCGTGCACTCCTCAAGAAGTTGATCAGGCATCGGAGGAGGGGACACTGGGAGTGCCAAGATGATCCACCGACAATCTTCATTTACATTGGTGGTGATGATCTCGAGTATGAGCTGATCTTGTAGCTCCTGCCCTTCCACTCTCTTTTCTACAGCAGCTCTCACCTGGTCCACAAAGTCAATAAACGGCTCTGCAACAGACTGCTTAAGAGCAATATATGATATCACAGGTTCCTTAGAGGGCATGCTAAGGAATGCCCGCTCTGCAGTGTCCTTTGTAAGATCTAATACAGCCCTAGGAATCCCTGCAGCCTGCTTCTGAGCCTGGCTCCAGTCACCCTCACCAACAAGGTGGTTTATGGTGATTTCTTCTTCTTCTATGTCAGTGGCATAATCGGCGCTCTGTAGAATACCCAGAAGGAGGTCCCCTGCTAATCTCTTCCAAGTTCTTTCCCACATTTTATATTGTCATAGAGGGAGCAGGCAACTAAATAGACGCTTTAAATCAGCAGGGACCATGGTATTAGAGTTAAATGTTGCCTTTAAAATGCTCCTAAAGAATTCACTTTTAGGGCCGAATTCACATTTGGTGTTACAGAGCTCCCTTATGAACTCATACAAGAGGGGTTCCCATCTTGGGTGTTGCCCTCTTGCATTATAGGTTACTGGAGCCAGGAACAGAGGATTGGTGTTGTTTTCCACTTTCTGTTTTCCAGGCCCAGCACTCCCACCCCCCACATCACTGTGGGAACCGTAAGGTGGGGTGTGGGAAACAGGAAGGTGATGGGCAGGGTCCTGGTGGGTGGAGCCTTGCGCAGGAGTGACGTAGGAAGAGGGTGGTGGTGTCAGCATTGTGGGAAAAGGGGTGGGAACAGGTGATGCAACCTCAAGGGGTGGTGCAGTGGGTGGAGCAGTGCAATAGCACCTGGGAGGGGTTTGAATAATTGCTGCAAGGGAAGAGGAGGGGTTAGGGAAAGGAAGAAGAGAGTCTGGGATGTGTGTGGGAGGGGGTAAAAAGGGATTCTGGGGAGAAGAAGTACTCACCACGTGGCGACGGCCATCTTGTGATGGTAAAGTTGGCGTCAACAGGCAGCAGCCATTTTGTGGTACCTCTTCCGAGGGGTTAAGGAAAGGGTTTGGTGGGAAAAGGAAAGGGTTTGGTGGAATAGAGCCTCCTTGAGAGCAGCCAGGACTATTAACAGGGTAAGAGGGATTAGGAGAAGGGTTAGGGACAGTGTCTCTGACAGTATGAACAACACTGTCAGAGCGAAGGTACCGAGGGGACCTGGGGTAGCCAGGGAGAAGGTGGCAACCCTGCGTCTTCTGTGGACGGTCTGCTCCCCCCTGTCTACCCAGTGCAGGGGAAGCGGGGATAGGAGAGTGCAGTGGGGAAAGGGGTTTAGGGAGAACTGGGGATAGTGCAATGGATTAGTCTTAGTATCCCATCCATCTTGACCACTCTCTGTATCCTTCACAACATCCCAAATCAACATAAATAATTTCACAAAACCTCCTTTCACTGAAGGATCACCCCTCTTGCTGTCCTCAGTCAAAACTAATCCAACACTCTCCATTCTCGAAAGCAGTAAACAAGGAGAAGCACTACTTCAATTACATTTAGAGGTTTCTCCTAGCTACAGAGACCAGGTCTTTCAGCATTGTTTATTCCAAACATTTTACATCACAGCCATGGGTGTGATTTCAGCAGGGAAATGCCATGACCACAAATGCAAGGGGGATCCTTCTTTCTGGCTCCCTCTAGCAGAGAGGCCTTGGGACCAAAGCACCACCACCATTTCCCTGCCAGTTCTGTCCTTCCACAGTATTTTTTAGGCCACGGAGTTGAGATGAGTGGCACGGAAGTGACAGCTCTGACACACAACTGAAACCATCAGGGCCAGGGTGGCACATGGGACTGTTTTTCCGCTCCAGCAGAACAGTGCAGCCCAGAGTGGTGACACTGATACCAAGTGAGTTCAGCCAAGCCAAAAGGGAGTCCAGCCAAGCCCAGTGGAGCCCAGCAGGGTGGTAGGAAGAGGCAGTGGAGCGGCAGATCCGATTCCCACGCGCACGCCCAGCATGGCGGACTGATGGTAGCGGCAGTGCCAAACAGAGCTCTGCAGGGAGAGACACCCATCACCATTGCCCCTGCCACCACCAGTGCTGCAGAGAGGGAGCAGGAAACTGCCACTGCAGGCCCACAGCTGCTCCAGGCAGCACCAGCAGCGCCCATCTACCATCAGAATCATTCTGTAAGCCCTCACCATCTTCTCCTTCTTCCGGGGGCCCCATGTGACACTTCACCTTTGTTGGTTAGGCCGTTACCTCTTTTGCACAATTTTCTTTTTACTGTTATATACTGCCTTTTTTTTTTTCCTTACTACATTGTAGCTGTAACATTTTTAGCCTCTCATAGACTGGTTTTTCCGTTGTCCCCCTCTATTTTTGTGGAGACGGGGAGAGAGGAGAGGCGTTACAAGGACTATCTGAGGATAAGGACATGGAAAGGAGGGAAGGTCTTAGAAAGGAAAAACAACCCTTGTTCTCCCTCTTTTGGAAGCAATAAAAGTGCAGGTTTCTTAATATCCAGCCACAAGTCTTTGGAGTCTTGACAGCCAAGAAGCACAGGAACCCAGAATGTTGTGAAAAATTTCACTGTCACCAATTCAACATATGGAGAAGATGAAATTGGACCAATGAGTGATATTATGGTAAAGAAGATATAAAAACTTTGCTGTGGTTGAAACCCCGTTTTGGAGAATACCACGCTAGAAGCAAAATAATTGCATACATTTATGGCAGTTCAGACTCATTCTTTAGTCCCCTTTCCCTCTCATTGTCCCATGTTCTTTCTTTTGGGGATGTTATTTCAGAGCAAACAACTGGGGAGTGAAAGCAACTGGGTGGGAAGGGAGAATTCACAAAGTGGGTCATCCTCTAGTAACAAAATATGAATCCTCAAGGTGGTTTCTCAGTGTCATTCAAACCCCAAATGTCAGACATCTGGCTGGAGCAAACTGCTGAAGGGGAGCTGTGCGTTTTTAAATCCGAAATATTGGCTTTCTGAGCGTCACTTTGGTGCTTCTGTCACTTACACAACGAGAAACGTGGCCTTTCTGCTATTCCTAACTGAGAAGGTATTTAATTTCCTCCGTTCTGATTAAAGATGTCTCTGTTTTTCTATCAGTTATAATATGATAATGTGCTGGATACCTCTGGAAACATAGCTGGATAAAAAGACAAATGGTATTTTATGTGTTGCAGCTGAGAACTGTAAAATAAAAAAGCAAAATCAATTGGAAGTTTCCTCTGGTCATCCAGCTGTTAGGGGGAGGAATTGTCAGAACTGTGCTGGTTCAGATACTATTTTTTTCAGCAAAGAGGTACAATACTGACTTTCTCAGCAGTTTTGAGTCCTGTTTCCCTTTGTTCAGATGGAACTGGCTTGTTTTACAGCTGAAATTGACTGCAGCTTACCTAGTTACTGAAATAAAGGTCTCTCAGCTAGGATTTTACTCTGATTCTTATATTCCATGGATCTCAGCCACCCTTAAGTCAGGCCAGTTCCATCTGTGCGACAGGAATGAGCCACCTCTATTTAAAATGCCAGAGAAAGTTCACTGACAACTCAGTTAACATCACAAAGATCATCCTCCAGATCCTACTTGGAGCTTTAGAAATACATTTCTCAAGTTTTAATTTGACTTTTTTTATAAATATTCCTGATGTATGGAATTATACTCTTGCTTCAAAGGTGTGGCTGAGCTTGAAAAGAAGTGGAAGAGCTGGTGAGAAGCCTCTGCGGTGGAAAGGAAGCAGAGAGAAGGCTGCGGATCCATGCTGAGATACCACAGTGACACTCTGAGGATGTCAGCAGTGCATACAAGTGCTTCTGCTAGGCTGAGCTCCCACAGGCAGCCTCAGGAGGGAGTCTGGAACTCCTGCAGCAAAAATATTTAAACATCTGAGTGTTAAACCACAACACCGAGAAAGGAAAATTCTTGTCATGTAGATATTCTGTGTGTGCCTTCTCTTTTCTGTAAGAGCAGAGAGAAAAGATTCACTCTCACAGCTTCAGAACCTAAATGATTTCATTGGCCTGCATGGGTAAAATTAATGTACAAACACAAGATGATGGACCAAATCCATTCTTATGATCCCACTGAGTATTTGTATGAATTTAATGAACCTGAAATTGTTGAAACTGACAGGCTTGATTTGCTATTAGCTGTGTACTTGTTGTTAACAGAATGATTTATACAGGTGTGAAAGTTCAATGTATTTGCTTGTCTTCTGTTGCCTTATAATAAACTGACCTACCTTGATTCATGTAGCTCACAGGTTCCTCCAGGATTTACTTATTTATATGATTTTAGCAAGGCTTCAAAAGGCAGTTAGAGATAGCAGGGTGGACTAGGAGAATTCTTGATAGTAAAACCACATTAAGTGCCTATTTCCCTGTAAAAGCCAAGAAATCAAAGAATCCCAGAATGGTTTAGGTTGGAAGGGACCTTAAAAGTCATCTATTCGAATCCCTTGCCAGTGGCAGGGACATCTCTCACTAGACTAGGTTGTTCCAAACCCTTGTCCAACCTGGAAAAATGCAAAGTGTTTGTAGTAAAATCAATCAATCAATTGCCTAAATTAACAAAAAGCCATTCTTTGCCTCCACAGACTTCTAGCAGTTATTCTATATTGAAATTAGCCACCTTCTGTTAATTGAATCTCTGCTTAAATGTGAAAATTTGCAAAGCTTTATTTTAAAAGTAACTGAGTGGAAATTTGCAGGGGAAATGGATACTCTGCGAGTTCAAACTGGATGAGTAAAAATAAACATCTTCAGATATTTTGATCCAGCAATTGGAAAACTCAGCAAATGAGCCTCTAGCCCAGATGGAAAGAAGTTGCTGAGGACATTCTGCCAGCTAGTTCTGGATCCTTTCTTTAAGGTAAAACAGTATTTTGTCTTGATTTGATTGCAAGAGGGTAAGTGTAGACCTTTTTTTAGTTTAGCAGGTTAACCCTTAGGACAGCCAACCTTCTTCTAAAGTAGGTCCATACTGTCTGTAGATATTAGAAAAAAAAGAACAGTGTAAAAAATGTGGGACAGAAGGAAAATCTGAACAGTCTGTACCTGGAATAACATATCCAATTGTCTTTTTATAACCTGGTCAGTGCTAAATTTGTGTGTCAGGAATGCCACAATATGAAATGTTGTGCTGGGAATAAACTGCACTGAACCTGCCATGGAGATAACAGGATGTGAGTGTGGTGCAGCACACAAAGCACACACCTGGTCTAAGAAAAGAGAGGAATTTTTTATTTCATGCTAGAAAGAGACACAAATACTGCCTTCCTGCCTCTTCTCAAGGTGTCAGTGTAATGCTGATACAAATGCTGTGTCTGTGCAGTCAAAATGAGATTTCTGTGGGCTCTTATGGATTCCAGTGTACCCAAAAAGACTGAATTCCAGCCAGTCTCTGGCAGAGCAATGCCTGAAAGCACATCTGCACTTTCTGTGCAGCACTGAATGCTAGGAGAATTTAAGAAGCTGCCCAGTTCTCTTTGTAACTCGTGTTCTCCTCAGATTTGGTAAAACCCACAGGAAAAGGGGTCCCAGGGGATCTGTAAATTTCTTTAACTCTTCACTGGAGAAGGGAAATTCTAACACATCATTGTGACAAGTGGCCAGAGATTTATTAAAACATTTGTGTTTATTTTTTAATATTCTTTATATGGAAAATACAACCATAAAATATGGCTATCCATGGACCTTTTTCTTTTTAGTATTTATAGTACAGTTTTGAAGGACATTCATGGCTTTTTTTTAGGAGCTTAATATAACCCAAGATCCCAACCTTTGGCTGGAACATAAGCCACCAGCCCAAGGAAACACAGACTACAATGAGTGATGGTTTTTAGTAATTCAAACACAGAATTGTGTCCAAATTGCTTGTTCTAAATAAGTATTTTACCCATAGCTTTCAGATTTAAAAGATTAAATAGTCATTGGGAAATCTCAAATGGCTGCCTTGACTTTTTGAATTGAGTTTAATTAAACTGAATTGAAGTGAATCCCTAACTTAGGCCTTCTATCTGGAATCCAAGAAGTTTATTTTTATGTTTGTTGTTATGTTTGTTGAAACAAGTTTAAATTCTAGTGTGAATTTTGGGTTCCTAGGTTGTGCATGATGTGCTGATGGCTCCCTTCCGGACATGCCTTGCTTCAGGTGATCACCATTCACCTACCCTACCCTGTACCAGCAAAAAAACCACCACTGTGCACTCCTCTATGAGGGGCCACCAGACAGTGAAGCTGCTTTGGGAAAAAAAAAAAAAAAAAAAAAAAAATTCCCCCAATACCAAGGGCTGTCAAAAATACAGCACTCCTCCAGCACACATGAGCAAAACTGCCTAAAATGGATTTAGATTACCTGTTCTGTGTTATAAGTAGTAATCTGGCACTGTTGACCAGGGTATTGCAAAGGGAAAACAAGGAAAAAAAGCCTTGGGGTACCACACAAAGTTTGGCTTATGTCTCTATAAGCTGGATGCTTTTGTGTGGGAAACGAAATTGTATTTATTTTAGACTCGGAGAATGTGTGGAGATCAGCAGGAATATGATGGAGGAATGCTAGGATTAAATTCTAGCTCACTTAACTTTTTTGTAAAGGAGACAGAACTCTCTTCTAATCCCAGGGTAGTTTTGGTTGGAATGGACCTTCAACCTCACCCAGTGCCACCCCCTGCCATGGGCAGGGACATCTTCCACTATCCCAGGGTGCTCCAAGCCCCATCCCAACCGGCCTGATGCACTTCCAGGGATCCAGGGGCAGCCACAGCTGCTCTGGGCACCCTGTGCCAGGGCCTGCCCACCCTCCCAGCCAGCAATTCCTAATTCCCAATATCCCATCTGTCCCTGCCCTCTGGTAGTGGGAGCCATTCCCTGTGTGCTGTCCCTGCCTGCCTTGTCCCCAGTCCCTCTGCAGCTCTCCTGGAGCCCCTTGAGGCCCTGGCAGGGGCTCTGAGCTCTCCCTGGAGCTTCTCTTGAGCAGGGGAACAGCCCTGAGCACAGGGGCAGAGGGGCAGAACCCCCCTGCCCTGCTGCCCACGCTGGGGATCAGCCCAGGGCAGGGGGGTTCAGGCTGGGGCAGGTCCAGCTCTCACCCACAGCACCCCCAGGTCCTTCTCCCAGGGCTGCTCTCAATTCATTCTGCACCTGCCTGCACTTGGGTTTGCAATTGCCAAATCATTGAATCATTGGGGGAAGAAAAGACCCTTAAGATCATTAAACCCAACTGTAAACCAAACTGTGACAAAACCAGAGATGCCACAGATAGACACCTAAATGTATTTTCACATTCACTTCCAGGAAACCACAATAGCTCTGTTCTAATGTTGAACATTGAACAATGTCTTTAGATCAGTGACGCAGAAACTTGGAGAGGGGCTGGACTCAGAATTCCCTGGAGTCCTGTGTTCATCTCTATGGCACCCAAAATAAGACCTGGACCTCTTGGAATAAATCCAGAGGAGGCCACGGAGCTGCTGCCAGGGCTGGAGCCCCTCTGCTCTGGAGCCAGCCTGGCAGAGCTGGGGCTGTTCCCCTGCACAAGAGAAGCTCCAGGGAGAGCTCAGAGCCCCTGCCAGGGCCTCAAGGGGCTCCAGGAGAGCTGCAGAGGGACTGGGGACAAGGCAGGCAGGGACAGCACACAGGGAATGGCTCCCACTGCCAGAGGGCAGGGACAGATGGGATATTGGGAATTAGGAATTGCTGGCTGGGAGGGTGGGCAGGCCCTGGCACAGGTGCCCAGAGCAGCTGTGGCTGACCCTGGATCCCTGGGAGTGTCCCAGGCCAGGCTGGATGGGGCTTGGAGCACCCTGGGACAGTGGAAGATGTCCCTGCCCGTGACAGGGGGTGGGACTTGAGCGACTTGAAGTCCTTTCAAACCCAAACCATCCTCATTCAGTGATTCTAGGAGGCTTTTTTATTCTAAAGTTATGAAAATGTTAAATGGAAATAGGTAAATTCTTCTTCAGTAACTTCTGGTAAGTTACTATTTGGAGGTAACTTTTCTCCTTTCCTTCTGTCACTAAATCTTTAGGATAACAAGCAATGAGTAGCCTAAATAACCAGAAAGAGCAGAAAGAATTGGGGGTTTAAAAATAAACTCTTTTTGAACTGTTTAAACATTAACTTCTGGCCTTTGAGTAACTAGATTTTCTTACTAAATTAAAATTTTCCACAAAAAAGCCTGAAAAATACATTCCATCCTAAAAGTATTTGTTTATAACTAAGCCCAGCTTTTCACACACCAATTTGTCTTAACTGTCTTAAAAGCAATTGGAAGATTTAAAACCTGCTTTAAAAATTGATTCTAGACCACAGTGCTGAGTGGTGGACAGGAAATATACCTGCCCAGCTGCTTAAAAAATCTCTTGGCCATCAGGGCTGAAGGTTGTGAGTGCAAGGACAAAAGAGCAAATTGGAGAATTTTTTCCACCTCCATGACTTGTGAGACCTATCCTGGCAAAGCAGGGGAGTTTTGCAGCTGTAGTGATATTTTTAAGCCAAATTGATGGTGGTTTTTTTTTGTACAGTATTTATCAGATTGCGTGTCAGCCTGTTGTCCTGTACATCTTAGTTCAGAACAACTCCAGATAATTTACTCCTTTTTTCCTGGCAGCCAGCTCCTCCAGGCTTTGGTGCCAGCATAGGGTGCCAGAAAGATGTGGCAGCTCCTGCACACTCAGACTTTTCCTTTTAGGTTGGGTTTCCATCATTTTAAGTAAAGATTTTCCTTTACAGCAAGCCTAGGAGGAAGAGTTGGTCACCAGCAGCAGCAGGGTAGAAAATGTAGTACAAATTTGAAGTTTTAAGGGAGGACACTGTGCCAGCCAAAGGACCTTCCATGACAGGACACCCCCTTGCCAATCCTTAGGTTACCTTTAAAATAATGTGATCTTATGCTGCTGCTGAACATTTTTCAGTGTGGTACAGAGCCCTTCCTCTGGTACTATGGCTTGTTTTTGTGTCCCATTTCACTCCTGCCTTTTTAAAAATGCACTTCAGGAGTATCCTGTAGCATTGGGAAGTTTCATGGGGCACATTTGGAGCTCCTCACATGGAAAAAGTGCAAGAAATGCCATGTTTTATTTTGGAGGTGTCTCCTTTCAAAGCATCAGTGTGGTACCTGCTTAAGTAATTAAGTGATGAAAAAAGTAATTAAATAAGAGATGGCCAACTTAAAAAGTCTAAACTGGCAATCTAACTCCTTGAAAAAATAATTTACGTACTTGCATAGCTGGGTTTGAATATTTAGGAGGTTTCTGTCCCAGGTTTAATTTTTAGCCCTCTGGATCTGCTGCCTTTCCCATGCTGAGGGCCTGAGCCTGGCTGAGTGTGTTCAGGGCTTTGTTCATGTTCCCCTTCTGGAACCTTCTCTGCAGTAATTGCTTTGATAATAATAGAGCCACACTGCACAGGTTCATAAGGACAGGCTGTCACTGAACATAGTGTTTTGTGTCCTGTTCCTTTCCTAACAGGTGCAAGCACTCTTATTTCTCATCTTGGCTGCTTCTGAACGCTGAATTAACACTTCTGAGTCCTTATAATGCATTGCCCAAGGAGCTCAAGCTGACCAGGTCAGCTCCTGTGACGTGTGAAACACCTTTTTCTCCATATCCCATTCTATCTGAATTGAATTTTGCCTTTCTATTGCCAATTAATTTGGTCACATGAGATCTTTCTGCAAGTGGGAGTTAGCCTCACTTTTACCTGCTTTAAAGAATTAATTGGAAAGCAGCTGTTTCCTAGCTACCATTAGGGTGTTCTAGGGTTTTGTCTATGCAGAAACACACAATAAGCCCGTCCTATTTTTTCCTATAGCTAATTAATCCCTTTGTAATTTATTTTTTTTTTCCTTCCCACTAGATTTTACAGCCGATTTGAGATCCAACACTGGCAGCCAGGTTTTTCCAGTACAACTTTGATCATTGGCAGATTCTGCCTGGAGATCCTTGGCAAGTCGTGACTGAAACAGGTAAAGGCAAAGGCTTTGAGGAGTTTGTTCCACCTCTGGATAACTTCCTAGGTAAGTAGTAATCACTCTGTTTCATGGGGTGTGATGCACTGCCCAGTGGAAATTTTTTAGTGTCACATTGAATACACACAGTGTTAACAAAGTGTGGTGATGACATGACCACCTAATTAAAAAAAAAATTTAAATTACATCCGAATTTGACATACATGGTTGTTGTTGCCTGTATGTTGTCTGTGACCACTCCTGCCTGTGTCAAAAGCCCACTTTAAAAAAAAGCCACTTAGGACTGTTCCAGTTTGCCTAGACCACAATAATTTTTAACCTAGCAAGTGCCTCCCATCACTGTTGCTCCGGCAGCAATTCTTGCTGTATGGTCAGGTTTTGTCCTCTCAGACAAAATACGTGTTCTTTGATTTCCTAACAGGAATCCTCTGTGCTCTGGGGGATGGATGGCAAAAGGCTGGCAGTTCAGAATCACAGAAAGAATTAGATTGGAAAAGCCCTCTGAGGTCATCGAGTCCAACCTGTGACCCCACCACCACCTTGTCACCCAGAGCACAGCACTGGGTGTCACATCCAGTCTTTCCTTGAACACCTCTGGGGATGGTGACAATGTCTCCTCCCTGGGCAGCCCACTCCCATGCCAAATCACCCCCTGTGAAGAATTTCTTCCTAATGTCCAATCTAAACCTCCCTTGGCCCAGCCTGAGGCCATTCCCTCTCCTCCTGTCTCTGTTCCCTGGGAGCACAGCCTGATCCCCCCCGGCTGTCCCCTCCTGTCAGGAGCTGTGCAGAGCCACAAGGTCCCCCCTGAGCCTCCTTTTCTCCAGGCTCAGCCCCTTCCCAGCTCCCTCAGCCCCTCCTGGGGCTCAGCCCCTTCCCCAGCTCCGTTCCCTGCCCTGGACACGCTGCAGCCCCTCAGTGTCTCTCTTGTCCTGAGGGCCCAGAGCTGTCCCCAGCACTGGAGGCGCCTCAGCAGCGCCAGCACAGGGACGGGCACTGCCCTGGGGCTGTGGCCATGCTATTTTTCAATTCAGGAAATGCCTGTTCCTGCTGCTGGATGGGTGCAGAGTCTCCTGGAGCAGGTGTGGTGGTGTTGGGCAGCAAACTCCTGCCTCCATGGCTCTCCGACAGCTTTATTGGATGGTGAATGCAAAAATCAGAAGCCAGTTCAGGCTGAGAAACTTTAAGGTAGATCTTCCTGTCACTAGAATTTTAGCAGCTAGCTCACTTCCAGAAACTGCAGAAAAAATCATAGCAAATGAGAAGGCGAGTGGAACACCAGTGTGTAGAGCGAGGCTTTCATAGCATGGTGTTATTTGTGCAGAGGGGAGGTGTTAGTGCACTAACCTCAGCAGCTTTACTGCCCTTCTGCAGCTGGCTCAAAAGTGTATTTGATACGGTCCACTCCAAGCTGCAACCATAAACTCCCACAGCAGAAACAAACAGGCAAGACCTTATCTAATCTTTTCTCCAAGCTTTTTCTTGTTAGAAGTTCCTGGACAGACATTCTGATGTGTTTTAGGATTTGCTGAAAGGGAAATAAACCAAAGCCACACCTAGCTACACTGGCCAGTCTGACTGAGCAGCAGGGCAGTGGTGCAGGCCCCACCTCAGCTGCAGCCCCCCTGTGCCCCTCCCCACCCATCCCAACAAATTCCTTGTTCTTTTGTGGAAGCAGAAGATGGAAGGGGACACTGCACTGCTCAGTCACCTTGGTACACCCTCATCCCCAGCAGAGTTAAAGGATTCAGGGGTTACACAGGACTTGTACTTACTGGCACATCAGGAATGCACACACACCACGGCCTGTGACAATCCACGCTGAAATGTCTCCAGCTTGCACTGTTGGTGTCACGGCTCTGGAAGGTTTTAGGCTGAAGAACACAATCCTGCCTCAGCCCCAGTTACTGCCTGCTACATGTGGCACAGTAATTTACAAAACTGCAGCTGTATTTTATTACACCCTGAATGTTTAGAGCACATCCTAAGGACGGACACCTGTCCTTACCTCACTTCTCTGATGTACATGTGAGATGCTCTCATCCCCTCAGCCACACTCGAGTTTGACATTAAGAGCACAAACAGCATTTTCAGCAGAGACCAGTTTTAAATCTTTTATTCAGAATTACTCTTGGAACCTCTTTCCACACTCTACTTACAGGTCAAGTCGACGTGCAATGGTGATGCAGAAAGCACTGATCTGCTGCAGGCCATCAAGAAAAACTTCATAACAAGCATGGTTTTATTGGAAATAAATCGTGCTAACAACTGATCCTTAACAGGTACAAAATATTAAACTGATAAGAAAAAAGAAAAGAAAGATTGGGGCACTATTAAGACCAACATGTGAACACAGGACTGCATGAAATATCATACAAAAAAGGCAATAAGGAACAGTAATGCAGCATTAAAGGTAGGGATACAGGGCAGACAAAAATTACAAAACATCCTGTTTCAATATATTTCATCCATGTACTTGGTTCAAATACTGTAACAGTACTGGAAGGCAAAAAGCACCAGACATCCAACTAAAGAGGTAAGAAAAAAGGAACATGAAATTAGCAAAAAAAGTTAAGATCTGGTCATTAGGGAAGAAATAATCTCAAATACAGTTACTTAAAAGAAACGCAACACTTGAAAAAGCTGTTATTTCAGCATACATAGACAATATCATTATTCCAGCTCTATGGAAATGACTTGGTTTTCCTAGTCTGTAACCTCTTCCATATACAGTACTGCTGAGGTTATCCCCAGGTGTGTGTGGGCAGACACTGCATACACACTAACAAAGCAGCACAGTCATTAGAGGAATAAACAGGGGGGAGTTGTTCCCTTTGAAGTAGAAAAGCAACAATCAGGAGGCCAGGAAATGTGGGGCAAAGCATCATTAAGCCCTGAACACACAATTCAAAATTAGGTGGGGACACTGTGCAGCTATGGCTTCTGTTTCCTAAAAAGCCAAGCCTCCCTCACAGTCCACATGGAATACAGCAGGTGCTGAAGAGACATAAACCATAATCAGGAAATCCTAGAAAACACTCCTGCACTGGAGAAACTCTTTCCTATTTATTCTTCTTACAGCTACCACAGAATGCAGCTGTGCATTCAGCTGTATGCTGGGAGTTTTTGGTGGTGGCAAGGTGTCCCAGTTGTAACACGGCAGCACAGAGACTGTGTGATGCAGGGTTTGCATAGATAGTCTGTCCCCTTCCTAGCTCAAAAAAAACATAAAAGGAAAGAGGTCACAGCTTAGGTTCTTGTTGCATTTGTGAACATGAATCTAGGCAAAAAAACCCCCAACAACTCCATTTATAGTGGCTTCCACTATGTCCCCTTAATGGGGGATGTGGGGAACAAGACATTAAACACGTCATGGCTATTTCAAAGCTTCATTCTCTTAATGAAGTTTATTACAGGCCCCAGTGAAAATATTACAAATTCACTAATTCCTACACTTTTGCACTTTTTTCTAACTGCTGTCCTAGAGCGAGTAAGTGCTTTTCTTTATCAAAAAAAAAAAAACAAACTCATTTGTTTTTACATTATTGCTGTGTTTTACAACAAAATCAAAAAGCACTTATGGAATCCACACAACAGAAAGTCAGTATCCCCAGAACAAACAAAAAGCTTGAACACGTATTCTCAAAAGGGCCTTTTCTACACCAGCTATTCAACGAGCAGGAGAAAGAAAAAAAACCCAACCAAAAGTCATCCTATCGCTTCTCTTCCGAGCATCAGCGAAATTCACCCCACTCTCCCAGGAGGCAAATCCTTTCAATAAATATCAGCGTGAGCTCCGAGGTGCTGGAATTCCGGGGTGGGGGGAAGGAGGAGCAGCAGCAGCAGCTGTGTGCAATGCCTGTGGGTCCCGTGCTGCCCCGAGGGTCAGTCCAGGGAGATGATGTCGGGCGCGCCGCCGCTGCTGGTGATGACGCCGGCCTCGGCCCGGCCCGAGGAGCTAACGTGCGTGCTGCTCTCGTGGTGGCTGGTGGAGGTGATGATGCTGCCAGGCGTGCTGCTTGTTAAGGTTGAGGTGAGACTATCCAAAAACATAGGAGGACAGTACTGCTTGAAACAAACAACGAAGAGTGAAGAGACTAACTGCACCAGAGAAATGTACGCTCTGAAGATACATCTTCCCCACACAACAAGCACCAGACGTGTTCCAAGCGGGACCACGGCGAGAACCGCAGTTCTGCAGATCGGTGACCAAACGGGGATGGCAGCCATGAACCTCCTCCCTCACCCTCCCCTTTTTGTTCTCCAGAATGGTTTGGGTTGGAAGAACCCTAAAGCTCATCTCATTCCATCCCCTGCCCCTTCCACTACCCTAGGCTGCTCCAAGCTCTGTCCAACCTGGATAATTCCAGGGATGGGGCAGCCACAGCTGCTCTGTGCAGCCTATGCCTGGGCCTCAAATACACTCTGGGTATATTCAAGTTAGTGCTGAGCACATATTTACTCTAAAAAGGCAAACTGTCAGTAAAGAATGAGTTTCCAGGCCTGGGTTCATCATAGAAAGGCAAAACTGAATCCTGTTTAATGCATCTTCATTACCAGTTCTTGCTAGGTGTTCCTAGACTGCTGCTAGGTCTAAGCAAGTGAACTGCAAACACAGTTTGGATAATGACACCCTGATAATTACTGGAGCACAATGTCAAAAAAGTCAGACTTGGAAATTAACCCCATAACAGATCAGAAACATACCTGTGAATCAACTGGGAATAGCGAAAGAACATCCAGACCTAGGAAGAAGAGAAGGATGATAAATAGTCAAGTCTCTAATTTATTCACACACAACAAATTTAAGGATTTTTTTTTTTTTTTGTGGTTGTAGAATAGATTTTGCAATTCATACAGAGTTTCTAAATGGAATATACCACTGTGACACCACTCTCAACGACTACTTCAGGCAGCAGCAAAACGAATTATCTAGTACATGTGGCTCTTTCTAATAATGAGGATGACATAATGATGTATTATTCACTGAATACTGCAGGGTGGTTCAATGTGGTTGCTTAGATGGAGGTTGCCATTTGGAGCTGTTGGTTCATTAATGCAAGTTTCACTGCATATTGTACCTGACTTGGCCAAACTGGGACATGAAGAGTGTCATCACATTAAAGATGCTGGAATGAAGTAAAGTCACAACATGCACAAGTCCAAAAACAAGCAGCAGGTCTCTTCCTCCACCCACGGGCAGCCAATAAGGAAACATTTCTAATATCATCCCCGTTTTGTGTCTAGACAAATAAAAGGAATGAAGAAGAGGAAACTACAAGTAGTTCAATGTATATCCTCTTAGAGCAGTCACAACTAGTGTCCATCTTAAACACCATTTGCGTGTAAGCATTTAAGGCAAGATGTTTAGAATTATGAAACCAATGAGAAATTACCACTTTTTTTTTTTTCCTAAATATTGGCCTTGTGTTTGCTATGTCAACAGAAAGAAATGATATACTCCCTCCCTCTCCCCTCACCTCCAAATCTCTTCTGGCCCGTGAAATCTCTCCTCTTCTCTATTAGAGAAAAATTTTGAAGGAGATTTTAAAGGTCAGTTGCATTTACAGAACTGACAGCT
Organism: Taeniopygia guttata; assembly: GCF_048771995.1. NCBI lineage: Eukaryota > Metazoa > Chordata > Aves > Passeriformes > Estrildidae > Taeniopygia > Taeniopygia guttata. The sequence continues at coordinate 5,027,796 of NC_133063.1, read as the reverse complement.
TCTTTTGTCTGTACAAGTTCTAGAACTTGGTTGGTAAGAGCTGAACAGCAGCTCTAGACTTCCATTCTCTCAGCTTATTCTCCCATCCAATTTGGGAAGACTACTGATTTCTTAACAAGGGAGAAGTGGAGGGAGGGAGCAGTAAGGGAGCCAAAATGGACAGAGAAACAAGGGGAATGATATCCATCTCATTGCCAAACTGGTGCTGAAAGAAGAGGAAAAAACCCAGAGATGTTGCAGGGGAGGAATGGAGACAGGCAATGGAGCAGGGAAAGGGAAGTACAGGAGGCCAAAGTGACACCTGTCACCACAAGTCACCACTTCCTGGGCTCTGGGTTTGTTACAGCCGGCCAAGAGAACCCCCAGAGTCCCTATACACAGTGTTCTTTTCAAGGAGCCAGGATAGAAAACAATCAGTATCCCCACCTTTTGTCTGATATTTAGCAGCAGTGTTGAAGAATACATCATAGGCATTTAGGGTATGTCTAGGTAAAGAAAGTCAATAGAGGTCAGCTCACAGATTGTAGCTCACCTTAACCTTTTTCATACAGTCTAGACAGAGCACCACTACAATCAGCTAGCAGAGTAAGTACACTGAGGGCTGGGATGAGTTAGCACCCTCACAGCTCTAGTAACTAAAACAAGCAACTACTCTCCCTCACATCTACAACACGTAACTACAGGATGTTTACACAAAGTCTGGCCGAGCACCGCAAGAGCAGTTTCTGGCTGCTGTGCGTGCTCACGTGCCAGTTTGTACCCCAAAAGCAGTGCTTTTCACATCACTGCTGCAAAATGCAATCTGAAAATGGGCAGACAGCCTATACTAGGCTTGTCTAGACATCACATCAGTGCCATACTGCATATAGACTTGTTCCATTAAAAAAAAAAAAAGCCAAAACCAAAGAGTTAATAAATTCTTCCAATTTCTACCCACCCCATAAATTAATACTGCTGTCAGAACATACATGAAAAACACCCAGCACCTACCTGGCAAGTCTGATGAAATACTGGATATTGGTGGGTGATGGAATGGTACTGGGTAGTCTGTTAATGAAGGAGGAATAGCAGCAGCATCGACCGTCGTCACGCTGGGCACTCTGGCAGTAGATGGCTGATACATGAGAACCCTGTTTCAAACAGCACGGGAAATTACAAACAACCTGGCTGTTAGTTGCACAAGGGAAACCAGGCACTGCTGTGCACTCTCAGTCACAAGTCACCGTGCAACAACACAACTACAAGCGTGGCTACTCACTACACAGTACTCCACTCTAATTTCCTTTTTCATAACAGTCTTCACAATACATGACCGTATCTCGGTTCTCAACAGCAGCTGTGACATAAGAGCAAGCTGGCATTAAAACAAAGTACAGTGCTGGAGTCATTGGCAACAGTCAAAGACCAATGAGTGTCTGTGAGCACCCAGAGGGATGTGAAGGTGACCAGAGCCAGGATGAGAGTGTTCCATTTGATTTCTCCACGGAACTGCTGCTCAGTGCCCACCTATTACACCAAGGGCACAACTGACCATTATCCTGCCCCACAGGATGACAGAGATTACACAGGTGGGAATTAAATATAAGCCTGTTTTTACTCACAGCCTCCAGTGGAGCATGTTACAACCCTTCTGCTTCCCCTCATGCTGCCTGACCTCTTGACAGCATTGTTACAAACACCGCCACAGGTGCCCAGGCACCAGCCACACGCATAAAACACATCATGAGCTCCAAGCAGGTGCAAACACACAGAATTCTGCTTCCAGATGCTCTGCACCGCTCCTTCCAGCCTTAAGTGTTATCCACTCATCTTCCTTCCCACACTCCTACTGTTAACCTGCTTCTGATGTCAGAACCTTGGATTTCAGACCCTCACTTCTCAGGCACCTCTCATACATCAGCCTACATTGTTGCTTCCTCTAAGAAGACACCCTCGTTTTCCCAAAGCCAGCATTCAGACAACACTGTTTAAAGGAGCTAAACCCCAAAAGCCTGGCTTTGATCTGAATTTGAAAGATGAAAATATGCCATATCCATACCCAAAAATCAAGGAAAATACATGGGTCATAAAGAGAAAAGAAGTCAGTCCTCCTACAATTACAGTTGCAGGTAGCCATCTAAAACACAGTAGCACAGAAGGAAGTCTTGGTGCCTTCTGAAACTTCATTAAGCGATGTATTTGTAGCTACACTTTCTTGTAAAAGTGAGGAAGAGTCTCTTGCAGAAGGACTCCTCCACAATCCTCACAAAAAAAGCAACAGCATCGCAGTATCACTGCTCAAAGTGGTTGAAGATAACCAACTACTTGCTCACCAAGGACCACACAGACATTCCTGTGGACTAGAGACTCACCACACCTGCTCATTACTTCTGAAACAGAAGGGGAACCTTCAAAACAGAAGGGGATTTGGTTTATTATTATTATTTTAGTACAGGTCATAAGCCACTACACAGAGACACACACACACCCCTCATGCAGGCAGCAACACTAACTGATGAGCCATTACTAAAAGCTGAGCTTGGAGCAGTGAGTGCTGGTGAGCCTGAGCAGTGGCCCTCACTCCCTGCAGGTCTGGGGTGCCCCACGGGCCAAGAGCAGAAACATGGGAGCCACAAGCAGCACCCGAGCTGAGGTGCAGCCATCAGGACAGACAGAAGGTGGCACAGCAGCAGAGAAGCTGGTCAAGCCTGGTGCCAAAGTCAGGCCTGACTACAAAGATGGAGGAGTTGCCAGAGGACTTGGGAATTCATTGGTTGTGCTAATCAAGGTGCAGGACTGACTGATGACCACAGCCAACAACAGCATCCAAGACATTCCAGGGTTTAACAGAGAGACGGAGGAAAAGCTCATCTTGATTCAAAACAGCAAAGTGGCTTCCTTCCAAGACTGACAGGATGGATGAAACACACAACACAGTCTCATTCCCGGGGCACCAGAGCAGATTAGATAGAGGATATAGCAGACAGCAAGAGAAAAGCCTTTAAGATGACACTAACTCAGCAAGAATGCATGAAGTTCCTCCACTTGGCATAATCTACTTTCTCAGAAGAACACTGCCCACTAGCTTAGTCAGGTTCCTTTCCTATGGAGAAATGTCCCTGAAAACACAGCAACAGTCAGCGGGGAAAAAAAAAAAGTTCTTTGTGAGGTAAAAATCTATTTAATAGATTTTCCCTGTACAAAGTTACTGCATCAATACAACCTTCTACAGGAGAGGCCTAGACATTCTCTTCAGCAAGTGCAGAGCTGGATTCCAATTACTCTACTGGATTACATTACTCTACAGATCAGTTTAGCTGAGACATTACAAAATAACAACTAACTTTAAAATTAACAAACCCTTTGGTTGGGCTCCCGTGTATTTCAGACATAAATATGCACTTCCTTTTGGCTGGTGGATCTTCTTCTTCATCAGAAGAGCTTTCTACTGTCAAATCGATAACATCAACCTTCTTGTTTACCTCACTGGCCACTGTCACGGAACATGGTTTGCTAACAACACTGGAACCTGAACAAGAAAATAAAACAACATTGTTCTCCAAAAGCTGGTGATATCAGCAGTTTCTATTTGCAAGAGAACCAGGAACCCAGATCCTGTACACTAGATCACCTTCCTGGCCATTACAAAAAATATTTTGCCCCAGTACCTGCTTTATGACCTTTCTGTGTTACATTGAGACTATCAAAGAACAAACTTTTGTTTTCACTTATCATTTTAAGGATGTAAATAAAAGCAACTTTTAAGTTTCTTAACTGCTATTATAAAGAGCAAAGACAAAGACCAAAATGCACTCTTAGAGATACAACCCTTTCTTTTCTAGCTTAAAGTATAAGAGGGTTAGTAGTAGTAAGCCCTCCACAAAACAAACACCAACATCCACACACATTATCCAAGCTACAACTAAGTCTCCAAAACTTTGTGCTGGTTTGCAACGAGTACCCAGATGTACGTACTTTCAATTTTGGTGCACTGTGGGCTTGACACTTTCACAGCTTCCTTCTTTGGCCTCATGGGGCACCAGGAGCCATCCTCCTGGAATTTGATCTCATCCACATCAGAACATTCATTAAGGATTTCCATAAAGAGGCTGAAAAAATAAAGTTTCATTTTTGATTCTAAGTGACATTTTTATTCTAAGTGAAAAGGAGACACAGATAGAAAGATAATTATGATCACCTTCTACCCACTGTGTCTCCTTTCCCCCTAGTTCCTCTTTACCTGAAAGCCTGTAATTACAGCCTTTGCAGGTATCAGAAAATAAGATAATCCCAACCCATCCACCATAACTCACTCCAACACTACTGCAATGCAGATTTCCATACTGAAGCAGAATCCATCACCCCTTGAACCAAGTTAGACAATTGGTGTGAGTTAGAAGTTACATTTTGAAGTTAACACCTTTTAGGGATAGAGACATGTAAAAGAAAGACCTGTCCTTTTATGTTGCATTTATATTTCTCCAGAGGAAATACACTCAGACTCAGGAATTTGATGGTGCAGTTAGGAGATAAATGTACATTATGGGAAGAGAAACTAATGGAGTCTAATGGTTCCTCCAGTCTGAAGTATTTTGACAAAAAATAGTATGAAATGGCTAAACCTCAAGTCACAAAAGTAGATACTGAGTACATAATGGAAAATTTAAGTAACTGTATAATCTGCAAAGCCAGTCTCTTACCCATCTAGTATGAGGCTCTCATAAGCTGCCTTTTTGTCACAGACAGGGCAGATCCAGGTAGGCTTCTTTTCATTCATTTGAAGATAAAGAGCAGCATCGAAACATTGCAGGTGTGTGCAAGTCACAGCCCTGCATGGGATTGTCAGTCTCATTTTTCCCAGCTGCAGGAGATGCATTTAAAGGGTGTCAGAAAAGAAGACAGAGAAACAGGCCTGAATGGTTAACAATTAATCCAGAGGCACTTGGTGAAACAACTCTTCCTGCTCACTACAGAAGTGCCTGGGGCTAAGGGTGCTGCAAGTAAATCCACCCCATCACAGCACCCACACAGAGCTCCTAATGGAAAAATTAAAACCCTGCTCCAAGGCTTCACCACACTGCCAACAGTCAGAAATACTTCTAATGAACCTTAAACAATGTTATTTGCAGGATTTCATTTTAATTAAACAATCAACTGAAGTAACCACTTCTGTAATTTTCTTTTAATCCAGTATTTCAGGTGTTTTCCTGAGCTCCAGGTACTTATTAATCTCAGAATGACCAATTTCTTCCTGACAAGAGAACCCCCAAGGCAGCATTACCTTGTTATAAGGTGATCACCTGTTTTTCTGTTTGCTTCTGTATCTGCAGTATAGGCAAAGCCACCACGATGAGGAGATAAGAGGTTTTAATTATCATTCCATTCTTTAATTATTCTGTCAGCCTGCCTGATTAGCCTCAGCACGTCAATATAGGAGAATTATCCTTCTACAGGCCTCACTGTACACAAGCAGCAGCTTGACTCAGTGCATCACAGCTGAGGCACCCACAGTCCTAAACCACAGCTGGGTTACTGCTGCTTCTCCCCACTACTTTATCTTAGCTTGCTAATAAAATATAAAACAAGTGAGGTTTCTATAGCAAGGCCTTTGAAAAGCAGCCCAGTTCTGCAGTACAGATGAAAATATGAATGTTACCAGGAAATTTCCAGCCATACTTACAGGACACATCAGAGACACCCGCAGACTGGTTGTGGCAATCTCACTATCAGGATCTGCAGTTAGTTTTTCTTTAACTATTAAAATAAATAAAGAAGTTATACATAGAGGTCATTATTTCAAATGCTAACCTTGTTTCAGTAGCACATACACCTTTCTTTCAGCTATCTAAAAAAATTAATCTAGGAAACTAGTTCATATACAACAACAGTTTCATTACTGATCAGCAATGGGCAACCTGCATCACATCAGATGTTGTTTGACTGCAGATGCAGTAAAACCACACAGAGCAAACACAACCCAACATGTCAAGAGATAAATAAACCATTATGTGTGAGTGAGGTACATGTGAAGAGAACTCAGGACATCTAGCTGCACCTCATAGCCCAGCGTAGTAAGGGCTTGTGGCATTCCCAAAACCACATTTCAGATGGGATCTCTGGGTATGCTCCCTAAAAATCCTCACTGAAAAAGAGTGTGATGCCTCACCAACAGCCAAAGGAACCTGTGAAATCCTAGGCATAGACTTTATTCTCAAAATACAGCAAATATCTTCTGTATTACCAATTCTAGTTTTAAAGAGCCAATAACCACCCTCCAAACGTACGGACAGGCAAGTTAATTACTTACTTAGAGCTCTGGAATGATCAGGATTTCTGATACCTTTCATTTTTAACCTCTGCAAAAGCATAGCTGAGGTGAGCTGGCGAACCAGATACACAGACATGGAGTAATTCTACAAAAAGAAGAATTAAAGATTAACTGTTGATTTCATATTGTACTCTCGCTATGACAATAGATGACTATTTACACAAGTTGTAGCATACAGTAAAAACAAAAATGTGACTTTTTGCTTAATCATTATTAAGAGCACTGACAGACAACTTCAATTCTGTGGAGGTCCAACATTCTGCCAGAATTCTCTGGCCAATCAGGTCTAATTATCTGACTCCAGTTATGGCTGAACTAAGAGGTAATTTCACAACCAGGAGACAATCTGAGCTCTTCTCCTGGAAAGATCATATGCAACACTTTTCATACATGTGGTCTTTTAAGAATTTCTTACATTTTCTCTCCTTAATCTTCCTCTTCTTTCCAGTGTCAGTGGGGAGCTCAAAGAATCGCTTGACAAAAGATAAATGGTCTTTATGGTATAAACAACAGCTTCAGATGGTATGGAGCTGCCCCATTTTCTTTGTACCTTTTCTTTGGCTTGTTCTGTACTTCTAAGCCCAGCCTTGTTACACCATGTCCGTTCCACTGAGCCTGGCCCTGTTCCCCAGCATTTTCTACTCCTCCCTAACTCACACCACTTGTCAGCTTCTTTTGTTCACTGTTCACTCCCTCTTCTAGGTCACTAATGAAAAGTCTGCAAGCCCCAGTGCTGCAGGATAATAATGGTTTCATCCATGTAACAAGAACAACCTGTGACCTCTTATTTCCACTGCCTGCCAGAGATCTTCCTATGGCTCCTGCACTGCCTGGGTACTACACAGGAACTTCAAAAAACTCCTCCAGCCCTGCTCCTCCTTCACCACCTATAGGAAAACCAGCTCTTACCTAGAGCAGCAGATAAAGCATTCTAATTGCACATGAAAGCACTAAGAAACCCAGATTTTTGGTTTTTTTCCTTAAAGAATGGCCACTTGTTGCCTTACAGAGAGGATTCTACAGGCTCAGGTCTGCCCAGCAGCGAGGGGTTTATGCCCCTTTGGCTCAGCAGCCCTCCAGTATCAGCCCAGTCCATGCCAACAAGCCCTTATGTGACACCTGGTCACTTTGAGGATGAAAAGCAGCAAATTCTGGCACCAGCACTAAACCACAGAACTCGCTTCACCTCTCAGGCCAAAGGGAGGATGTCCAAGCATTCCAAGTCATCTGCTTCCATCAGAGTATATTTTGGCATACAGGGAGGAAAGCTAGCAGGCCTGAGCATGAGAGGCCAAGACCACACACAGGACTGGAGCCATTTTAAGATTCTGTGCTTTGACTGGGAAGCAATGGCTCAGATCTTTGTCTCCATCCCTGTTCTAGAAAATCCTCCTTTGATGTCAATACTGACCCTTAATTTATTTTTTGAACATTACCTTTCAATCCAATTTCTTCCTAAAATTTTAATATAAACGCTTATACTGGAGTCTCTTTGAAATTTGTGGTATTTTTAGTCCAGAGAATTTGATTTTGAATTAAACCTCGTAGAGAAAACTACTTTGATAACTGCATCCAGAATTCCCACGAACAGTCACAGATAAGGAAGAAATAGTTCCTGACTTGCTAGCAGCTGAAAGGGTGCTGCAACAGTTTTTTAAACCTAGGTTGAAGTAAAAAATTCCTTGTACTCTCCTTTTCTTTCCTTAATAAATCTACAAGGGCATTTATTATTCATACCACAAAAAGTTTGTTATTTTTGACATGCATTTCAGGCAAACTCTAAAAGGAGACTTTTGAATGTGAACCTTGTAAGAAAATCTTTCCATCTGTATGTAAATCCCACATGTGTTACTGAAAACTACCACACTTCTAGAGCAAACTTTGTTTCCTGGCACTGACAATAAGTTCAGCCACGTAACAAAAGACATTTGCCAGCCACATCAGGCAGGAAGGGAACGGGAATGCTCAGATAGCTTATTTAGATGACTTCCTACATCCTACAGAAAATGCAGGTTACCTTTCCAATTTCAGAAGCCCAGGAGATGGAAATCTGGTTTGGCACTGCTGATGACAGCCTGACTAGAGATGTGATATTCAAGGGACGCCCAGGTCGCTTCTGTTCAATTCCATTTTTTGGTGGTGGAGCATATCCCTGTGGAAAAAAGGACAATGAATGTGTTACCCAGACACCCCAGTGCACTGAAACTGCTGACATGTACTTGTTAGTTCTAAACAGTAGATCACCAAACTCAAACACAGTTATAATGCATTTGCTGTTTTAAAAGGGTTTTACAGAATGGCTGGAAAAGTGAAAGAGAACACAGTTTGGGTCCTGGTAGTTCACTGGAAGAGTAAAAGGTCATGTGGAAGTTCTGTCCTCTTTCTCACTATGCCCTACTGGAACAGAGTGAAACATCACAAGGTCATAGCCTTAGTGACAAACAGAGTAAGTAATGAAGACTTAACTCAGTGTCTCATACACTGAAAACACTTCACTGATTAAGAAACAATTACACCTTGTTCCAAGAGCTCCACATCCCCTCTGTGACTTCTTTGCCTCGTATCAACTACTCTGGCCCCATTAGCAACAGGTGTCACCTGTCCTCTGCCAAGGCCCTGAAGGAGGACTGCACATGGAGTACCAGCTGTATTTAAGAGATTATGGAATCAAAATGGTTTGGGTTGGAAGTCACCTTAAAGATCATCCTGTTCCAACACCCTCGTCACGCAATAAGCCTGTAGCTTATTCCTCTCGCCCTGCATCTGTCATGATGACAACAAACCAGTCTGTCAGAGCCACTCTGAGAATCCCTGCTCTGAGCTCACAGCCACAGCCTGAAGCCACTCATCTCAAACTCATGCTGCACCTGAAGGATGCCAGCAAGATGCAGCTTGGCCTCTTGCACAGACCTTATTGATGCATTTCCAGCACTGTCTTCCAACCCAAAAAAATTACTGAGAAAGGATATGCTGAGAAAAAAAAGTATTTCTTTAGCCAGAGAAATACACACACATTCACAACCTAGTGCTTGGCAAAGGAGTTACTTTGAAAGATGCCAAGTCTGGAAATAAAAACAATAATAATTAAAAAAAATATATAAACAGCCTCTTCTACTCACTAGCCCAGTATGCCACAAGGGCTTTATTCCAGAACACAGAGGCAGCAGACATATGGGAACTGGTGATAATTTCACATTTAAAATATAGAATTATTTCAGAAGAGAGTGAATGCAAGTTCTCTTACATTTCCCATTTTTTTTCCGGAGAGAGACTCTGCAGTGCACATGCTTTGTTTCAGTGAAGCTTTTTAGTCTTTTCTTCCACAGAGCCTATTCTTGAGAACAGGCTCACCCTCATACTCCTACAACAATTTGGAACCTTCCCTTCCTGTCCTTTTAGAAGCATTCTGCTTGCCTCCCAACCAGCTTGGCCTGGCACTGTTTAGGCAGGCTGCCAACTCTGGTGACAAGAAACTGCCAATATTATTGGGGCCTTGAAGTCTTCCATGGTTCTTCAAAGAACCACACTACTCAAGGCAGGTATCATCTGCCACAGCAAGGAAATTCATCAGGAGAAAGCCTAACTACTCATTTATCTGGCTTTTCCCAGTGACACAGATGCAGTATACAAGGAAACATGATGATAACATTAGCAGAACCTGGTACAGTATTGGCACACAGGCAGCGTTTCTCAGAAGCTTCTGGTAAGGATTGCAAGGAAGGAGATGACCAAGAGTAATTTACAGACTTCTGCAGAGGCATGAACTGTCCTACCAGGCAAAGACAGAAGCTCACTTTTGAAGCTGGCATCATTGGTTAATTACCTAACACTACTGGAAATGGAAAACAGTGGTCTTTGAAGCAAAGAAGTTACCTTACACTTCCTGCAACAGAAAGGAAGTGCCAGATGATGCAGAGAGAGACCAAATGAACAAAAAAAAAGTCTGCAGAAGCGCTCAGACTGAGACTATTTGTCATTCAGCTCACAGTGAATGAAGAGGGGAAGTTGCCAAGACAATAGTGATTTATTCACTTTCCCACCTAAGGTTCAGCTGAACAGATTAAAAAATCATCTTACCATGTGCAGGAAGAGCCTAGAGGATTTAAGCCTAAAGCAAAGTAATAATCCAAGATTAGTAGTAGCTTTTCCTACAACTGTGACACCTTGTGCACAAAATGGAGAGCACAGCAGGGTGTAACCTATATGAACAAGATTGAGAATCAGCTGACACTGATGTCCAAAAGGTAACATCAGACTGAATTCTTTGTCATTGGTTGCTGAAAGACAATCTGCAGGAGAGAAAACCCTCAAAGTTATCACACACAATGTAACCAGCATTTGCAGAAAGCAATGACCAGAAAATGTGAGAAAGAAACCATTTATAATCTGAACACTGAAGTAGGAGGAAGAGAATCTAAGGAGTCTCATTTCAACTGAGTAGAGGCAAAAAAAAAAAAAAAAAAAAAGCAGTCAGCGTTGCATAGGGGAGGAGGGAAGGTACAGGACGGTATGTCTGATACACCAAGGTGGTTAAAAACAATCTGAAAAAGTGAAAAAGAGATTTCACACCTTCTCTCTCCACATGGTATCTTTGCAAACCCACTACTGAAAAAACCCTCTGTTCCATGACTTTTACCACACTTTATAGCCTCAAGAAGTATTTCTGAGTGGGCTGTGCAAGGTGCAAGAGCTTCTCTCTGTTCTATTGAAAGAAAAAAGAGAGAAACCCATTCCAGAGGTATTTTGAGAATGAGAAAGCTTTTCCCTTTCTGTCTATACCCAAGCCTCCAGATAACCCTGTGACTATGCTCTGAAATGTGACTGCCAACAGTGTTCTGTTACAGTATCAGCAATGTGCAAGGAACCCTAAAACACGTCTGTCCTTCATCCCCACAACAATGGTGCCCTAACCAGACAGATGCAGAGCACTGCACAAGCAGCACACAAGATGCTGATGCCATTTCCTCCGAACAAGAAGGAACTCAAGCCTCTCACAAATACAAGCAGCTCACACAGCAAGGGCTACCACCCTCAAATAAACTCAGTCTGAGCACCTGTGAGGAGGATTCTCCATGCAGACAGCAGATTGTTTTTGAATTATTTAGTTATGTTACCAGCAAAAGAGGAAGTTTGCTGTAGGGGGCTTAATCACATCTAGTTAGTGCTGTGGCTGTAATATGATTAACAGAAATGATGGCTATCTCACACAGCAAATGTACAAACTCCATACCTAACATTAGAGAAATCTGAGTGATAACAAACAGCTTGACTGTTTTGGCAAGCTAACACTACAGAAAAACACATACACACTCCACAAGTCACCAAGAGACCACAAATACATACATACATACTTACAGGCAATGGGAACAGCTTCCCATTTACTTTAATGCACAAACTATTAGGATAATTATCCTCTTGAGGGCAGCTTGTCTCTGCTAGGCATAGCCTGTATCCATAGAAAGAGAAAGCATCATTTTCAGGTGTCCCCATGAACATCCATCAGCCACTTAAGTTTTCAGACAACACTACACAAAACGTACCTTAGCTGAACTTGGACTGTGTAATCTCTCCTGCCTCCAGGCAAAAAGTCCCTGTGACAAAGACAAAGAAAAAGAGAAGTACCCACTTAGCAGGACTCATATTGCAGCCATACAGAGAAACAACTGACACACCTGCCCCAGCGTCATTAAACTTTGCCCTTGTTTTTGTTTTATTGAGCTATGAACACCTTACAAGTGACATTTCTGTTTAACTTCTCCCAAGTTACACAGGGCTTCAGGATCAGCATCTTCCATCAAAAGTTCATAGCAACAATAAAGTAGGATGCTGCCAGGGATGAAAAAGCACCTATGAATTTTCATAGTTTACAACATCAACCCTGGGAAAAAAAGAAAAGCAGGCTTCCATTCCTGCAGCCAAGAGAAATGTGGGGAAGCTTTGCACGTCTCTGAACAGCAACACTTATTTGGAACTGAGTAATTGCTAATTCTTTAACATGAGTATGATTTTCGTAAAATGCACACAAATTCTGTGCACAGTTGTTCCTGAAGGAAATAGAACAGATATAAACTCAAGAGTAACTTCAGTGAGGATTATCACTCTGCATCTGCAGAGTAAGTGATGCATATGGTGAATGAAAGCCTCACACTTTCTCCTGAAATTCTGTAGAAATTTACCTACACCATACCACATTCTTACTTCTTACCTGGAAATACAGATTTCTCTGACCTGCTGAGGTGTTAAAGCAAAGATAAAAAACTTCTCCTGGAACCTCTGAATACTGCTCTGTACTAGAAGAAGAAAAAAGACACAAAAGAGGTTGAACCATGGTGATAAAGCCATTGATTAAAACAGGATCTGCAGTTTATGTCTGGAACAAGGAATTAACTCACTCGAATGGTGGTTGAACTGCATATAACTGCTAACAAAAAAAGCAATGGAACGAATCTTTCATTAAATTACCTTCAGACGGTTTGATATCACATCACACTTCAGTACTAAAGCAGCTTGGCAAACTGTGTTACAATCCTTTCTCCCAAAGGAGGAAGGTTCAAACAAATACACAACAAAATATTTCACTGGATATCTTACACAGAAATGCCACAGAGATGCCAACAACTACAGTAAGGTACCACAGGAAGAACATGTGCACCAGAAATTATTAATGGATAGCTGGAAAATTCACAAACAGCTACAGGTAACGAAATCTTTGGGGAGGAAGGGACGGACCCTTCAAGCCAGAAAAGCCAGCTAGACTTCATGTCTGGAGTTACCCTTTAGTGGCATCTGATAAAAACATAAATAAATACAATGTTCACACCAGAATATAACTTGTCTGTCAGTGATTGGAATTGGCAATATTTTTCTATGTAAAGGCCACAGTAGACATATGTCACTTTCCAACTTCCTTTAAAATTGAAGAGAAGTTAAAAGTTTTGACCTGAAATAAAGGCAGATTATGCATGTCCAATTTAAAATAAGTAGCATGGAGGACAAATGCAAAAATAGCACAACTAAACAAGCAAATTTGGAAGAGCTGGACTGTCTTGTGCACTGTGACATTGAGTGGAAATGGTTCCTACACCCAGAAAATAAAAAAACACATAAAAAGGAGGCAAACATGAAATGGAAGCCAGGTGGAGCAAACACCCACCAAGTACCTCAAGCAATTCCAAGCAAATACAGTGTGTATGTATGCACACACACACCACAGAGCACATTTGATATTTAAGACTACTACTTGAACACATGTAAAAAAGTCAGTGGAAGTATTTTATTACTTAATTTGGTGTGGGTTAAAACTAAACCCCACACTTACACTTGTGCTCTCATATTATTGCAAAGGAATACCACACTCATCCCTTCTCAAGCATGAAGCAATGAGGTGGACTATACTCCTAGCTCTCTGACTTAGCTGTAATTACTGTTTGTTGGTAAAGTTTTCTGGTAAAGTTTGTTGGTAAAGTTTTAGGTACAGGAGGATGGCAGAAGATCAGTCATCCCTCACTGAGTTACGAGTCACAGCCTAAAAGACTTCATGATCAGTTAAAAAATGAAACTGCTTAAGAGGATGCAAACTATTTTATAAAAATATTACTAAATAGTTACAGAACATTTTTTGCCATGTAATTTAAGCCAGACTGAATTTCAAGGCAGAAGATGTAGCTCCAAATAATTAAAAAATATTCAATACTGAGGCACTTGGCAAGATAAACATGATTTCAGGTTATCTGGAAGACAATGTCCACTCCATATTATAACACACAGTATTGCAACAACTTTCAGGCTGAGAAACTTCACCACTCTGAGCACAACACTGAAGATCACAGCACAAAGTATCTATTTCAGTGCCAGATCTCAGAGCCTGCAGAATTGTTGCAAGTGAGATAAGGGTGAAGCAGCAAAACAATGAACTTGTTCTTTTTACCCTGCTGCAAATTGTAAATTACTGACTCTGAAATCCCTTCTCTACTACTCCTGACAAAATGTTCCTCATTTGCACTAGGCAGAAACTTCAGGTCCAAGTCTTTCAGCCAAAAAAGTGGAGGTTCAGACTAGGTATTAGGAAACATTTTGTTACTAAGAGGGTGGCCAAACAGCACAACAAAGCTCAAGGAAAAGCAGTCAATGCTGTCAGTGCTTAAGAGGAATCTGGATAATGTCCATAACTATCATTCTCTAACTTTTGGTCAGACAGTTGGAAGATCATAGTAGGTACCTTCCAACTGAAAAACCCTACTCTTCTTCTTAATATTCAAAAGAGAAAAATGTTTAATCATATGACTTTTATAACAGAAAACTCTATTTTCTCAAGTGTGGTTTTGCACTTTTGGGGAAAATGGTAAAGAAAAGGAAAAGACATAAAAGGAAAGGAGTTTCCATTTGTCTCAGCTGCAAAAACCCACTGGGCTCAGTATTGTCAGAAGCAAAGCTTATTTAATGAGTTAAGCAAGCTGCAGAGGTATTAAACACTTACCTAGACTCGTGGGTTTAATGAGCACGTCGAGCACATCGTAGAAAGGTAAGCTTTTCAGCTGAACATCAGGATGAACAGGCGGAATCGGAGGGGATGGCTGCTGCATCTCAAAGTGGGGCTTAGTGTCTTGGAGGAGCACGGAACTGACAGGTGAGGATGGAGACTGGGGCGTGACTGAAGTGGAAGGGAGCGGGTGAATGCCCGCGACAGCCAAGTCAGGCTCGACTGGAGAGGAACTGCTGTCCAAGTTGAATGCTGCAGGTTTTATAGCCGATAAATCCGACAGCCCCTCAATCGTCCTTGGGTACCGACGCCTATAGAGTTCTCGGATTTTGATCTGAACTGCTGGGCTGCAGCCGCTCTTCAGTAAGTGCAGTGCCCTCATCAGGAGGTCATGTTTGCGCCCACTTTTATTACGTCCAGCAAATCCCAGCAGCACTTGCAGTTCAGAAACACGAAAACTTGATACCATATTCTAAAAAAGAAAGAGAGGAAAGCACAGGTGAGCCAACAGCACCCCAAGGAGGCCTTTTCAGGAGTATGATGCGGCATCTTTCACCATCTAATCTGACAACTTGTCACTTGGTTATGGGTGCTGCCCACACCTTCACAGAACACAAACGTACAGTTAGTTTAAAATGAAGAAACAAAGTGTTCAGGATGCAGGTTGAGTTTGCCCATGAAAGATTTGTTTCCATGCTCAAACAATAGTAACAACAAAATCTTAAATTCACAAGCACAAGCTGTACCACAAAGAATCTGTCTCACTTTGTGGAACAAAATACCAAACAAAAAAAACCAAGTGAATCAGTATTATCACCTGTCTCCCAACACACTTTAAGCATGTCCTTATTTTATTTTTTATTTTCTGAATAGTTTATTGTGAAACTCCCTTTATTTTGGACACTGTTAAAGGCAAGCATAAAGAGAGATAGGCATATTTCATTGCTGAAAGATATGCACAGCAAGGAGGACAGTTCTTAAAAGCTACATTATCTACTGTAAACTGTGGCATACAGTATGATACACAAACAACATAATTGATTCTTCAAATGCCACAAAGAACCTCCTCTCCTTTTCAGATCACATTCTTGTATCAAGAGTCACGAAGATATCTTCAAAACAAATAATACTATTTACTTGGTTTTAAGGTTAGTTTTGGAAGACTGAAGATTGAACTGTGAAGTTGAAAAAATTAGAATCCTACTGTTTCTGAAAACAGAAATTTAAAAAAAAAAAAAAAAAGGCCACTATACAAAAGGAAACAATCTTGTGCCTCACTGCTTCTAAGAATTAACTTGCATGGATGCATCATCTCACAGTTTTGTGAGCACTTTAAACCTACATTCCAGAGGTATAAAGTTGTCCAGAATACTTCTAGCCAACTTCCTTCCAATTTCTGGGAGACTCTTTCACCATAGCAAGGAGGTAAAGTTTTTAAAGGTGAAAGAAGACCTGCCTTCAATCTGTGCTCCTGCAGCATGACAACTCCAGACTCAAGGAATGAAGGTGCTAACAGAAGCTATGAAATAGTGGACATGTGGGATCATATGTATTTTTACCAACAGTTCAGAAGTGCATCTGGACTCTTACTAAAGCTTTTGGCATTGATTTCAAAAGGGACACAATTCAAAACACAGTTGTTTGGACTTTACCTTCCAAGACGTTACTACACAGAGCTAACACTTGTGTTCTGACACAGATCTGATCTCAGCTGAAGTTTTAACACAGTTTTTTGCCCAAACATTGAGTCAGTCACCAAGAAAAGTCAAAATCCTCCCTCTGTCCATGGCGTGTTCCCTATTCTCTTTTTAATACTGTGAAAATTGTTTTGGCAGTAAGACCAGTGAATTATTTCAGATCAAAACTGAACTTAAAATCACAGAATCGTTTAGGTTAGAAAAGACCTCCAAGACAATGAAGACCAACCATTGCTCCAGCAGTACCAAGGCCACCACTAATCCATGTCTCTAAATGCCACATCCACATGACTTTCAAATCTCTCCCAGGGCGAGGACTCCTCCACTGCCTGGAACAACTTGTGCAGGGTGGGACAACAGCCTTGGTCAAGAATTTTTTCCCAGTAGCAAATCTAGAACTCCTCTAGAACAACTTGAAGCCATTCTGTCTTGTCCCATCTCTTGCTGCCTGAGAGTCCTACACCCCGGCCCCCACTCTGGTCCTTCAGCCACTCCTGGGGCTCAGCCCCTTCCCAGCTCCGTTCCCTGCCCTGGACACGCTCCAGCCCCTCAGTGTCTCTCTCCTGAGGGTCCAGAGCTGTCCCCAGGACAGAGCTGTCCCACCACTGCTGAGCTTCCCCCAACACCCTGTCTATAAATGCACCATGGACACAGCAGCCAGCAAAAAGTCATGGGAGCTACTGAGTGGCTCACCCAAACTTCTGAAGAGGCCAACAGCAGATGTCACCTTAATTTCATCCCAGCAACTTCCCTCAACAACAAAACAATACAAGATGGAGAATGTTAGTTTCTACCTGGCATTCCCCTTCTACTTTTCCTTGCACTCAGTCAAACAGAGTGATTAAAAGAAAGTGTTTCAACATTCACAAAAAATGGCTTGGAATAAAGTAACAGTTTATGACAGAAAAGAGAATCTGTGTGAAAAGATAATAGTAGTATTCATGAATTTACAAAATCTTCATGTTGCATGGTTCTGTAGATAACTGCATAAGCTTGATAGCAATGCCAGCTTCTTTATTTCAGATGTAGCCAGTAAGCATGATGCTGGATTCCATAATCACAATGCAAATGTGTAAAATAATCCTTTACATGGAGATTATGGAAACAGCATGTATTGCAAAATACTGTCTACTACCCTGCCTGCTGCCTTCTGTGTGTTCCTTCAAGTTAATCAAGGTGAAATGTGCAGTCAGTCACGCCTCAACACAGCTAACATTTCATACAAAAAAAATTCACAAACTAGCACTTTGTTACAAGACGGATTTCATTTTACTAGAAGACATAGCCTGGCTTCAATACCATAGTCATCAAAATTTTAAATTAACACCTCCATGAAAAATGCTTGCAAGTATGAAAATATATACTGTTTGTCCACCAATGTAAAAATCTTACACAGGCTTTAGAAAGAACACTTGCAAAAAGAGAGGTTTACAGGAGTATCTAAACAATAGCTTTTACAACACTTTCCCTCTAAACCTGTTTCTACTTTCCCTTTAAGGCAACAACGAACATGTGTATGAAAACACATCTGCCAGTGCCTAAGGGGGCTCCAGCAGAGCTGAGGAAGGACTTGGGACAAGGCATGGAGGGACAGGACACAGGGAATAGCTTCTGCCTGCCAGAGGGCAGGGATGGATGGGATATTGTGGGGGCACTGCTCCCTCCCTCTGGCAGGCCCTGGCACAGGGTGCCCAGAGCAGCTGTGGCTGCCCCTGGATCCCTGGGAGTGTCCAAGGCCAGGCTGGATGGGGCTTGGAGCAGCCTGGGACATTAGAAGGTGTCCCTGTCCATGTCAGTGAAGCTTTAAGGTTTCACCCAAACCACACCTATGATTCTGTACTTATCTTCCTACTCTGTTTACAAATACAGAGTGGACATTCATTATAATCAATAAACTCTTATGGGGATGTAGGTGTGAGAACATTTATAATCATAATGCAAGGCAGACACTGCCTCCAACAAACCCTTATCAAGTTCCTTTCTTTTGGTTTTTCAACATATTGCGGAAGACTGCAGCCTCATTATTAATATGCTTTTCACATCACTCAATTACAATTAGACATTCAAGTTGTGTCATGTACATGACATTTTCTGTTAAGAGAAGTTCTTTACAGCTGCACAGCCGAATAGAAAAAGCTTTTTTAACACAAAACCAAAGCCATTTTAGTTTTAACATTACTCCATGAACACAAAGCACTTTGACAGAACGCTAAGGAAATCAGACTGGGTAATTCAAGCACTTTTATATTCCAGAAATATTTTTCCCCCTGAAATTCATACTTAAAGGTTATAAGAAGCTTCATAGGCTTTTTTGTTTCTCAGAGTTAAACTTTAGCAACCATGATTCATCAGCAGAAGCACTGTTCTAAAGCATTAAGCCGTAGGTGTATCTGGAATGGCATTAATTTCCCTGGCATGATGATGTTAAAGAGCCCAGGAAATGCTGACATGCCACTGAAAGTAAGGGGCAGGCATGTTTCAAAGCAAAGGAAAGGGATCAAACATCTCTCCAAACAAGAGCTGTGTGATTCTTCACACTTCCCTGCAATATTAACAGTCACCCTACATGGCTCTCTCTCTTTTTATATTTATTTATTTCAGTGGAAGGTAACTGAAAATGACTGTTAAATTAGTTTCATTCTTGATGTATGCCTACAATAAGCAGCAGCAATTGTGCCTTTAAGGCAAGCACTGGACACTTGCACTGCAGAAGCAATCCAGCCTACTCAGAACTAGTGGTCAGCCTGCCCCTAAGAGCTCTGCTCCAGCCCCACTGGCTTCCAGACAATCCCCACACTGTCTGAATGCTCTGTACAAAGAGACACGCCAAGGACAGGTTCCACAAATCCTCACTCCTGACTTTAAGCCCTTTCATGGACATTCAGCAAAGTAGTACATTTGTGACATCTTCTGCAGCAGATTTGTGCCCATGATGACTTACAGCAGGCTAGAAATGGGTAATGATGGTAAGGAAAAACAACCTGTGTCCTGGGATGGTTGAAGACCTCTCTGCTGAGTGGAAATGTTTTCTCAAACTGATATAACCATAGATAAAGAAATGCAAGTCACAAGGAAAAATTAAGATGCCATTTTTGAAATCTGTGTCAGTAGTACATGACAGCAAAAGCAGCTTTAAAGAAAACCATAGTCAATACAACTCACAACCACCAGATCCTCAGTATAATGGAGATTTTCCTCTGCACAGACTCTAGCCTTCTTAATTAAGAATCAGCTCCAAAGTTGCATGCACTTAGTAACAAAAATCCTAAGTTAAACAAACACAAATATTTAAGACATTCAAAACAAAGCTTGGCCATTTCATTGCAGCTCCTTTTTTAGAGTACCTAAAAGCTCATTATCTTCTTCCTCTCCCAAATACCGTATCTCAGCACAAACAGTTAATTGTTAATGATTTTACATAAACAAACTTTCAAGGCATCTCAGTAAACCTCAACGATCTAGAACAGTGACTGTGAACCTATGGAGCACATAGGAATTTTGTGCAGATACAAGGCAACAGCACATTATCGTAGGCTATTAGTACTATTTTATCAGCATTTATGTTATTTAATACACTCAATTTAACTGCAGCCTAAGGATCATGACAGCACCAACAGCAACTTCTCATATCTATTCTGTTCACCATCTTAAGTTTAGCCCAGATCATGATGTGGAACTTGATTTCTACATCAAAAACATACACTGGTCAGCACAGACAATAAAATTATATTAACACAGATAAAATAAAACAGTATTTGTCAATGACCTTGGGGAGGACACATGAAAACTGCTCTCAGCATTTTCCTGTTAGCAATTTAATACTAAGCACTGCTTCACCTGGTAAATGTGAGGCGGTCACTTACACTGTTCTTCCAGACTGGAAAAATAAAGCAAGTGAAGTGGAAAGGCACCAAGGCTGGTATTAACAAGAGAGCCTAAGTATAAAAGAATGAGACTTCAAATTCTGTATTTTAATATGGCATCCAAACAACATTTCTCCTCCCATTTGAATCATGTGACCTCACGATTAGGTGTGAAAGAGCAAAAAGTAAAAGTGGAACCTACTTCCAGCATTTGTAAACATGATTTCCCAGTAAATTTTGTGCAATCTCTTGCACCAGAAAGGATATATTAGCACGTCTCCATCTCTTCTCAACCAAATAAGTTCTTTTCCACAATGGCTATGAAACTGATCACAAGTGTCACAGATGAGTTTTGGCACAAGCAGAGCCATTTGCATATAAAGAGACTTCTTTTTTGCCCCACAAAGATGACACTAACAAACTACTTCAAAACGTGACTAAACATGAACTACAAGACTGATGCTGTCACCTAAACTAGAGATCTGTTTCAAAGACTGTGTGGACTCCACATTATTTGTTTCCATTTTAGAGTCAGGACGCCAGCAGAAACACAGGGGACCCAAGAATATGAAATAATAATATGTAACTGATCCTCTTATCTGCAGTATTTTGTTGATATTCAACAAGCTTCAAGCTAAATCTTGGTGAGTTCAGAATCTGTTGGGAGCTGGAATTGTTGCCTCACAGATGGCTCTCAGAAGGAGCTGTAATTCCCCATTTCTGGGCCAATTCTATTAAAAAATGTGTCTACTCGTCATCTCTGGCCTCCACACCAGACTGATGAGACTGATGATTCTCTTCCACATCCACCTGTGCCTGAGTAATTCCTTCATCATCTACTGGGCTGCTCTGGAGAGGGGATTATGGATAATGGTACGAGCCAGGTTTAAAAACACATATGTGAACAGCAGCTCTGGAAATGGCATCTCAAAACGAACTATAACTAGACACCGTTGTGCTCCCCTGAAAGGCAAAACATATTCTCAGCCACTCCCTAATACTCCAGAAACCAGTAATCTACAGAAATCAATAAACACTACTAGCTAATAAAATCTTAATCACATGGTCTGGAAGAGTAAGCCTTAGACCAGACATTTTCACCAGTATCTTGAAAAGTAGCAAATCCTTTAACAAAACTGAAGGTTTCCAAAAGGCCTGATGTAACAGCAGGTTTCTTGAAGTCTGGCTCCTTTCACTACAGCCTCTCAGTTATAACCCTGGAGTCCCAACTCCACAGAACTTTTACTGGGAAGATCCAGAAGATGCCAGGGATAGTCCTAACAAATATTAAAATGTTCCTTTGCCCTGAAAAAAAAAAAAAAATGCTGTGCCTGCTTGCTTCCCTCAAGAAACAGTGTTTAAGAGAGGACTCTGATCTCCTGCCTTTAGACAGTCTTTAACAAATTACTAAAATAAATTCCGCTCTCAAAATGGCCCAAGTGGTCTTTTATATAGCAGGTAGAGATTATATACTACAGGAAACTGCAATCATCAAGAGAGCAGCAAACAATACTGCCATAAAAACATTCAGTCAGTTAATCTATAAGGCAGCCATTTCAGATCACACCTAAAGGTCAATTCACAAAATCTACCAGGGGTGGGGGAATCTCTCTCATTTTTGGTCAAAAGCAGGAAGATTTGGTAGTCTGAAAAAAAACTTCAGCCTCAAAACCAACTATCTGGTATTCAAGCAGACACATTCAAATACATCCTCAAATGTGAAAAGAAAAAAGGAAAAATTCAGCCATGGCCTTGCAGACATGAGGCAGACAATTACATTCTCTTCCAAAAATTACCTAGAGCTTTCCCACAACAGTCCATGAATTATTATGAGACGGATACTGAACATTTAAAGAAGCTACAGGCTAACGGATTCATCTCACAAGCACTCCAGTTTACAAATAAGATGAATGGGAATATCAACAGATATGTCTTTAGATTTTTTTTTTTTTAACTAGGGGCATCTCTTGAATGATGAAAGGGCAGCTCTGCAGTCGGCCTGAAACACAGCTTCCTTTTCCCTCCATACTTCCTGCATTACATCTATCCATGCACCTCAGTTTCTTGTCAATGTATTCAGGAACCTAATGCCCAGAGGGAAACTATCAATACTTATGGATATCTAGAAAACCAATGATAGTGTTCCGGGAGAAACAGATCACAACTCCACCTCAAGACTGGAGAGGAAGAGATAAAAGAAGAGTCACCACTGGCACAAAGTTTACACAGGGGCTTCAGCCAAACCCTTTGAGACACCTTGGAATGAGGGCTGAGAATGGGTGAGGACACCGAGCAAAAAAAAATGTGTAAACACAATCCAAGGGGGGAAAAAAACCCCAACAGCACAAGGCTCATGCAGAAAAAAATAAACCAACAATTCCTAAACCTAAAACTGAGACAGAGCACTGCTGTCTTCAGACAAAGAAATACAGTTCTTTCTTTCCACTATGTTTTTGTAAGTGATCTCCTCAGTTGCACTACCAGTATTAGTGCTGGAAGAAGCCTCAGCATGGGAAATTCTGTGGCCATTGCAGCACGTTTCCCACTGGTGACACCAACACCAGCTCTTCCTCGCCACTAAAACCCAGCTCATAGTAACTCCTATATAACCCGCTTTAATCCCTCCTTTAACAAAGTCCAGGTCGGGGGAAGCGGCCTGCACGCAGAATTCTCACCAAGAATTCCACTCCTGCAGCTGTGGACGCTGCTGAAGACAACCTCCTCCTTCCACACAAAGGTTAAGAGCGGATTGTTCAGGAAATAGGAGGAAAAGCACCGACTGTGCAGTCAGTTCTTTGTGTACACACCTAAACAAAATGAAAGGACACGCACGCACACACCCAAGCCGACAAATCTGCTACACAGAGTCCACCACGACAATATGAAAGATAATGAACCGAAGAAAAAAAGTCTGAAAAGCGGCACTGGGTTTCACGCTAGGCAAGCACAGCTTTCCCGGCTGGAAAGCGGTCCACGGATTTCCAGAGATTCCACATCTATCAGCATTTTTAACAGCGGTGGTTATTCACCCCCCTCCCTAGAGCCGCACGGAGCGCGGGGCCCAGCAGGAGCCGTCCGAGCCCTGGGGCCGCTCGGTAGCGCCGAGATGGATTTTAAAATGTCGGGAGGAGAGAGAAGAACCCCCCCGGCGGCAGCGGCAGCACAGCCCGCGCGGCGGGGACGGGGAGCCGGGCACTGACAGGGAGGGTCTCCCCAGGCAGAACCCGTCGACCCCCGGGAAGTCGGGGCGGGCCCGCTCCTTCCCTCCCTCCCCGTCACCCCGAGGAGACGGCGCGGACCCCCCAGCACCGACATCTTGCTCCCGCCGCCACCTCTCTCCCTCCTTCCTCCTCACCCGCAGCTCCTCGAAATCCGCCATTTTCTACCCGCCGCCGCCGGGCGCCGCCGCCACCATCATCGTGCACCCGGAGCGCGCTCCCGGCACGTGACGGGGAGGGCGGTCCGGCGGGAAGGGCGGCGGGAGGGGCGAGGGGAGCTGAGGGGAAACCGGGCTGGAGTGGTACAGACACACCGGGAACCCTGGGGAAACCGGGCTGGAGCGGTACAGACACACTGGGAACCCTGGGGAAACTGCGCTGGAGCGGTACAGACACACTGGGAGCCATGGGGAAACTGGGCTGGAGTGGTACAGACACACTGGGAGCCATGGGGAAACTGGGCTGGAGCGGTACAGACACACCGGGAGTCCTGGGGAAACTGCGCTGGAGCGGTACAGACACACTGGGAGCCATGGGGAAACTGGGCTGGAGTGGTACAGACACACTGGGAGCCATGGGGAAACTGGACTGGAGTGGTACAGACACACTGGGAACCCTGGGGAAACTGGGCTGGAGTGGTACAGACACACTGGGAGCCATGGGGAAACTGGGCTGGAAGTACACACACACCGGGAACCCTGGGGAAACTGCGCTGGAGCGGTACAGACACACTGGGAGCCTTGGGGGGAAACTGGGCTGGAGTGGTACAGACACACCGGGAGTCCTGGGGAAACTGCGCTGGAGTGGTACAGACACACTGGGAGCCTTGGGGGGAAACCGAGCTGGAGCGGTACAGACACACTGGAAACCCTCAGGGGAAACTGCGCTGGAGTGGTACAGACACACTGGGAGCCATGGGGAAACTGGGCTGGAGTGGTACACACACACTGGGAGCCATGGGGAAACTGGGCTGGAGCGGTACAGACACACCGGGAGCCATGGGGAAACTGGGCTGGAGTGGTACAGACACACCGGGAGCCATGGGGAAACTGGGCTGGAGTGGTACAGACACACTGGGAGCCATGGGGAAACTGGACTGGAGCGGTACAGACACACGGAGTCATGGGGAAACCGGGCTGGAGCGGTACAGACACACTGGAAACCCTCAGGGGAAACTGGGCTGGAGTGGTATAGACACACCGGGAGTCATGGGGAAACCGGGCTGGAGTGGTACAGACATACTGGAAAGAAACCCTCAGGGGAAACTGGGCTGGAGCGGTACAGACACACCGGGAATCGTGGGGAAACTGCGCTGGAGTGGTACAGACACACTGGGAACCCAGGGGAAACTGGGCTGGAGTGGTACCGACACACTGTGAGCCCTGGGGAAACTGGGCTGGAGTGGTATAGACGCACTGGAAACCCTCAGGGGAAACTGGGCTGGAGCGGTACAGACACACTGGGAGCCTTGGGGGGAAACTGGGCTGGAGTGGTACAGACACACTGGGAGCCATGGGGAAACTGGGCTGGAGCGGTACAGACACACCGGGAGCCCTGGGGAAACTGGGCTGGAGCGGTACAGACACACTGGGAGCCATGGGGAAACTGGGCTGGAGCGGTACACACACACCGGGAACCCTGGGGAAACCAGGCTGGAGCGGTACATACACACTGGGAGCCATGGGGAAACTGGGCTGGAGTGGTACAGACACACCGGGAGTCCTGGGGAAACTGGGCTGGAGCGGTACAGACACACTGGAAACCCTCTGGGGAAACTGGGCTGGAGTGGTACCGACACAGCGGGAGTCCTGGAAGGAAACTGCCCCAGACTGGTACAGACTGGGAACTGTCAGATGAAACTTGTCCATCTGCACACACACATGCCCATAGGTACCCGCCCCAGTTACACGGTGCTCCTATAGCAGCTGCAGGGTGCGAAGAATTCAAGTGGTCCTGGAAAAGATTCCAGAGGGATCACAGAATGACAAAATAGAGATATCTCTGGAGATGACCTAGACCAAGCCCCTGACGAGGCAGGGTCACACAGAGCAGGTCATACTGGAACTCCAGGTGGGTTTCAAATATCTCACAGAGGGACACTCCTGGAACCCCTCTACCAGAGCTGTGCCACCTTCAACATAAACGTTCTTCCTCATGCGGAAGTGAAACTTCTTGTATTTCAGTTTTGGCCATAGCTCCTCATTCGGTTGCTGGACGCCACTGAAAGAGTCCAACACTATCCTCTAGATACCTGCCTTTGAGATGTTTATCTGCGTTATTGAGATCCCCTCTCAGTCTCCTCTAGGCTAATCATACCCAGGTTTTGCAATCTCTCATCACAAGGGCTACTCTAGACCCCTCATAATCCTTGTGCCCTCCACTGGACATTCTGCATTAACTCCTTGTCTTCCCTGTACTGAGGAGCCCAGATCTGGTCACACCTGCCATGTTTCTTCCCCTCCAGAATTAACACTCCGCTCTTTGACTAAATTGTTCTACTAAAAACCAACCAAACAAAAATAAAAAAACCAACCAAACTAGGAAATCATAGAATAAAATAAATAGAACATATTCCAGTTTGCAATTGAAGTGGATTAAATAGAAAGCTTGTGATTTTACAGCCCAGTTTATCCACCCAATCAACAGCACTCATAATTTGTGTTATAATGATGATGCAGCATGTTTTATTAATAAAAAATGAAGGGAAAATGTCATCAGCAGTAAGCCTCAAAAGCTGGATAATGGGTTTCCAGCTGTAAGGAACGTAAATGTTAGGACGTTTACAGAAAATAAACATCGAGGTGCAGCCGAGAATATTGTTTTCAAAAGCAGCCAGAGATCATTACCTAGTCACAATAATTACCTACTCACAAAATTCAGTTTCATCAGCAACTTGGCTGTAAAACCAAACAACCAATTTATTGCAATAAAAAATAGGAAAGACTCAGCCAACAAAGAGGCGAGCAGCCAGCATAACCCAAACAAGAAGATAAAGAAAATAAGAGGCCTGGAATGCAAAACATATTTGCTCATATTAACCAAAAGGCAGCTAGTTTTGCACGACTGACACATCCAGAGCAGCAACTTCAACAGGAACTTATGGGCCAAGGGACAGGCCACGTCAGCAGCAGGCTCTGCAAGGATGCTGGCAGGCAATTTTAGGGAACAAATAGCTGACCTTTTCTACAGGATATTGATCCCTGCCATACACACTATCTATGGACACTTAATGCCGCTGTAAGACCTGGATACCAAGAAACTCAATAACTAACATCATTAGTTGCAATTTTGCAACAGCTTGCTGAGACAGGCTTTCCTTTTTATTTACTATTTACTCCAAGATAAACCCTTAAATGTGCCAAAGTTTTCCACTGCAGGCACAAATACCTAGTTCTCTGCACTAACAGCTTTTGTGCTTGGTCTTATGACACCCCTTTCCCCTGAAGATTTAAACATAAGGACTTCATTAATTTCAAACCCCTTCTGTTAGTCAAAACCAATAATTGACAGGCTAATAAAACATGCCATCTGCCACACCACTGCATGAGTTCAACTCCTAAGTCCATCAAATGCTTATTTTCCCCTCCAATTCAATACCAAAGTAAAGGGGCAAGCTGCAGGTTAGACTCCCTTAGATCATTAAAGCATGACCAGACCAAAGCCTTCTTTTGTTCTTTTAACAAACCCTCTAGTGTTCCTTCCTTCAAACACACCAGGAAGGACATCAGTGTTCAAGCTCACATCAGAGCCAGGCGGTTCTTTTCTAGTGTACAACTCACCTCTCACTTCATGACCACATCTTTCAACATTTCCATTCATCTTATCCCCAATATCTGCAGGGATAGGAGCAAATGCTATTTTTATATATCTCATATACATAAGATAACAAGAGTTTATGTAGTAGCTTTCCACAATATTTTACTGAAGTGTTCCTCCATCTTTCCCACACAGTCTTTGCACTACACATTTTTGGGGTCCTAGCCACAAAAAAAAAAAAAAAAAGTCCTCCTCATTTTTTTTATAGGGCATAAGCCATTTTCTCTCCCATTCCATTATCTCCCCACAAAAATTTCTTTCAAATCTCCCTCTTCTGTTTTTCCAGTAACTAGAATTAATCTCCCTTTTAATTAATCTCCCTGCTCTAGTTCTTCAAAATCCTGCTGTTTTATAATAACTTCTCACAAACACATCAACTCCAGGCTTATACTCCACAGCTACCAAGTCATCTTTGCTAAATTTCAACATTTCCAATATTTCTTTTTCCACCAAACTTTTAAGAAACCTACCTCAAATGTCAGAAATTCATCTGGGATCCAAAACTTCTGCTTCTTCTTGGACCTCCATCTCCGAAACCCCTTTCTTCTTCTCCTCTTTCTTCTCACTAAACCTGCTGCTGCATCTCCTGAACCATTTCCTAGGCTCTTTCCTTGGGTATTCTCTGAATTTTCAATATTAGCGTTAAAACTCGGCCCAGCATCAGCCATTGGAGGAGGAGACTCCCCAGAGCAGCCGCTGCATACTCCTATCTCCCAGAAATCACTGAATTAGTTGCTGGGTTTTTGTCTTCCCCAGTAGGCTCTGATTAGGGCAAGGAACGAGCCTCTAGGTGCTAAGCAACCTGCCCTCTAAATTGAGGCTTGTTAGGGAAAAAAACCCCATCTGGTTTCAGCCTTTTCTAGTAATCTTTCTAGTGCTATGCACAGTATGTCTGTATAAGCACTGCCTGTTCCCACAGCTGTGTTAACTACGGAAAGACATCTGAACATCCAAATAAACCCTCCCAGCCTTCCACAAACACTGCAGTTAAAAAAAAAAAAAAAAAAAAAAAAGCCCAAAACAACAAACAAAACCACTCTACAGCTGCTCGAAGGATTGCAACAATTGCTTTTATCAGCATTACACACCATCAAACCCCCCCTGTGCTGCTTAACCAGCTGCTAATAGACTACAGGCAGGCAGGGGTGGGGCTGGGTCGACTTGGGTATAAAGTAGATTTGTTTTGTGTGTCCTGTGTTTAAAGGAAAGAGTTTTATGAGGTCAGCCTTAAGCTTCTCCATCATCTCTCGTATCCCACAGTCATGTCCTTTTTAAGGTAACATTAGGAGTGAATGGCAAAAACATTTAAGTGGTTGTCAGACCTCTTGTGTGAGGTCTAGATCTGACAAAGCAGAGAGACTGAAAGACACGCTTAATCATGCTGCTGACAAAAAATATGTGTGCTCTGGCTATAAGACAAAATATTTTAAGTTGGATACTTAGGTTGCACAGGGCTTGGAGAAACCTGGTCTAGTGGAAAGAGTCCCTGTCCGAGGCAGGGCACTGGAACTGGATGGTCTTCAAAGTCCCTTCCAACCCAACTATCCTGTGGTTCTCTGATTCTGCTTATTGTAAAGAAATAAGTTATGTGCCTGCATTGTATCCACATTTTCTATGCAGCTGTTTGACAAAACAGAGTTTGGATGTAATCTGTTAAAGTGATGCTGTTTGGGTTTTGCCCTTTTTAATTTTATATGCTCTCTGTATTCTTCACGCATATATTTGTAACTCTGTCACTTATTGTATTAGCAGCTAGTTTTCCCAGTACTTTTCCATGGGCTTTCCCTAAGCAGAAAGACACGACAAATTCCAGAGCTCCAAGCCCCGGGGGTACAAGGCTCCGGTACTGTCTTGGTTCTTCCTGGGAGACAAGGCTGAGAACAGCCCTTGAAGACACATTTTCATGGACAAAGTACAACTGGTGCTGAAGAGGGGACTGCAGAGAAGGGGCTTGACCTGGGGAGAATTGCATCATCATTTGTCCTCCTAATTGGCGCCTTTATCAATTATGCTAATTTCCCAAAACCTATAAAAATGTACTCACCCCTGGGGGGGAGTGGGCTTTTGTGGACATCTTTCCATAACTGTGTTCTGAGTGTCTTCATTAAAGATCCTCTTTTATGTTACCTCCTTTCTAAAATTATCTCAAGTTTCATTTCCAGCCTGGGACAAAGGCAACAAAGGGACATGATGAATGTAGTTATAGAAAACTGCATTGACAATAGCTATATTAAAGTTTAGGAAAATCTAAATTAGAAACCTAATGTATTTATATATATGTATGTATGTATTCTTATCAGTTTTGATAATGAAATATTAATTTTTCCTGCCCATCCTATTATACTACAGTGATACACCTGTATTTTGGTAATAAGAACAACAGCAAAATATTTACATTTTGCTGTGAAATTGCTTACTTGAACTTTATTATTTTTATTAAATTATGTCTATTGACATAGGCCTAGATTCCAGAATCTTGAACACAGCCTCCCTGACTGTACGTGAGCATTTGCCTCTATGGACAGTTTTTGTGAAAATTACCCTCAATTTTTTTCAAAGGATTTGAAAAGTCACTTTATCCATCAAAACTATAGGAAACCACATATTAAGATAGCATTACCCCTTCAACAATCCTGGTGGAAAGCTCTCCAGTCAAGCACAGTCCTGAACCCAGGCTATTCTCCCAACAGTGATGAACTTGGGATGGCTTGAATTCTAACTTCAATTACAGGAATTTCTCTTTCAGAGGCATAAAAAAAGAAGCCCACGGTAATAGAATTACAAATGCACTACCACTCTACTACCACATTCAGGCCACAAAATTAAGCATGCATTCTAATAGGAGGGGACCTAAGTTAGTTAGAAAAACATTAATCTGATCAACTTTGAAAAAACTCCATGTTTTATGGGAATAAAATGTAATAAAAAATGTGTATTGAATTGCACCCTTGACAGGATAAACAGCTACCTGAGCTGTGAACACACATTGAAGCCTGTGTTGGCATGTACCAGATTGGGAATGTTTTAGAAAAGGGCTGGGGAAACATTCCACAGTGGGAACGGAGTGACACCAAAAGGACAAAGCCATAATGGAATATTGACGCATATACTGAGGAGTATTTTTGGAAGAAGATCTAGATGTCTGGAAAAAACATGGTTTTGAGGATGATAAGCTAAACAAGTATGGTATAGAATCCCAGAATGTTTTGGATTCAAAGGGACTTTAAAACTCATCCAGTTCCATCCCCCTGCCGTGATCAGGCGCATCTTCATTTGACCAGGTTGTATTGCATGATGTGAAAACCTGGTCATTGCCCTGTCCGAGAACTGAGCAGCTGTTGGATTTGGGAACAGGGATAATAAAAGCTCTTCCCACAAAGCTGTGCTTGTGACCATCAATTCCTCTTCCCACTGTGCGAGAAAAGCATAGCAATCCTCACGAAAGAGGAGGTTTGGTAGAGGTCCTGATACTGAGCTTTAGGTTTCGTCTTACCTGATCATGGGTTCTTCTCCAGCTGCACTGAAGCTGGACCACATCCAACAGGCACAATTCACCTGTCGAATAATTCACACCCTAAACCCCAGGAGGCTGCAGCAATCAGGCAGTCAAGTTGTGCTCCCAAGAGAGTGTCTCTCACAGCGCTGTGCTCCCTCACAGCGCTGGTCCCCATTTTAATGCCCACTGCCGCATCCTTGATGTGAAAGGCAGCTGCACCCTGCTGCTTCTCAGGCACACCTCAGCCTGTGGGTGAGCAGGGCAAGTTTAACAACGGAGTGAGCTGGGCTGCGCTCATTCGGGTTGTTTTGGCTCGATTTGGCTTAGTTGGGGTGGGGTTTGGTTGGATTGGCATGTTTTGGGTTGGTTTGGCTTGTTTGGGGTTGGTTTGGCTTGGATTAGCATATTTTGGGTTGATGTGGCTTGGTTTAGGTCGGTTTGGCTCGTTTTGGGTTGGTTTTGGGTCGTTTTGGGTTGTTTCGAGGCCGGACCTCTCCATCCCCTCAGCCCGAGGCCCCGGTTTAACCGCCCCGCCCCAGCCAGGAGAGTCCAGCGCCCATTGGCTAGAGCCGCCTTCCACCCACGCCCCTCTACTTGTGATTGGGCAGATCTCCAGTCAATCTTTCACATTCCGAGGTTCCGATTGGCTGCACTGGTGAGGCGGGGCGCGCCCGTCTCCCTCGGGGGTCGGTCGGCGGGGCGCGGGTCCGGGCGGTCGGTGCGTTATTCCGGGCGGCATTCCCGGTAACATTCCCGGCGGCACCGCTTGCCACCATGGAGCTCGCCTGCCAGGCGCTGAGAGCCACCCACCAGGCGAGGGAAGCGGTGAGAACCGGCGGGGCTCTCGGCTGCGCGTCGCGGTTGCCTTGTCAACGGGGAGCGCGGGGGGCCTTTGCGCATGCGCGCGGGGTGTTGGTGGTGTCATGGCGGCCGGGACGGGGCTGGGCGGGCGTCGATCCCTCACAGCCCCTCTCTTCATAGTTCTGGAGCAGTAGGCACGGCCAAAGGACGCAGTCCGTATTCCTTCCTCCACTCGTACTTGTTTCTAAAACTCACGGCTGTATTGCCCCATCCCAGGTCGCGTTGGATGGGGCTTGGAGCAACATGGGATAGTGGAAGGTGACCCTGACCATGGCAGGCCTTGGAACTGGATGGTCTTCAGGTCACTTCCAACCCAAACCATCCTGTAGTTCAATGATTTTATGGTTCTTGCTCTAGAAAACCGAGAAACAGCAATATTTTGCTGAATTTCATAGCCTGTTCTTCTGCTTCCATCTGCTGGTTAAATTACACCAGAGGGAGAGAGGCTGCAGGGATGATAAAAGCCTTCCCATAAGGCTGTTGGGTGCTTTGCGTGCATCCACCAATCCCTCTTCCTACTTGAGAGTGAAAAGTGCAGGATTCTTCACAAAAGAGCTGTTTGGGAGGAGACTTGAGACTGAGCTTTAGGTGTTACATCAACCTCCTGTAGAATCATAGTATGTTCTGGGCTGCAAGGTACCCACAAGTGTCATCATGTTCTTACTCTTGGCCTTCCACAGCACAGCCCCAAAACTCCATGCTTTTGAGAGCATTGTCAAAACACTCCTGGAGCTCTAGCGGCCTTGGACTACTCCTTGAGAGCCTGACCACCTTCTGGGGGAAGAACCTTTTCCTGATATCTAGCCTAAAACTCCCCTGCCACAGTTGCATGAAATTGCCTTGGGTGCTGTCACTGGTCACCAGAGAGAAGAGATTGGTGCCTGCCTCTCTATTTCCTCTCCTTAGAAAGTGTTAATAGGATAGAGATATTTACCCAGGAATGGGATCCTCTAGCGCGGTCTCCTGAGCTCTAAAGTGAATTCAGATCTGGGCCACTGCAAATGGAGCCTGAAGGTGTGGTATTGAAACATACCACATCCATTAGGAGAGAAGAAAAGGGGACCTGATTTTTAACATCACCAGTGGGGATTTGCATGGCCTTTGTCTCAAAGTATTGCTGGATACTAAATGCAGAAACATTTGTGGGACTGAGAACTGGAGTTCAGGAGTTCTGTCAGCTGTGCCGCAGATTTGGTTTGATGTGCTTTTGGTAAACTGGCTTCTCCATAACCTTTTGAAGGTAACAGTCTATATTTTGGGTATAGAGGCGATGGGAGTCATTTGTTTTGCAGAGGAGCAGAAGTTTGGAGCCTCTTTTTTTAATTAGTGACTTGAAGAACCACCTGAAGCTGCTAAGCCAATTTTTTCCTTCTTGTTTCCAGTCAGAAGTTCTGTGGTGAGCTTCCTGTATGTCTTTAATTATGAAAGCTCATTGTAATCCTTGAAAAACTTTGGCAACTCTATTGTTTGCAGCAGCCTTGTATTATTTGGAGGAGAGAGGAGGGCAAAGTGCCCTTTCTTTGTCCTGGGAAATCCTATTCAATGGCAGCCAAGTTATACATTGCTTAAAACTCACCAGTTCCATTCTCTTCTTGTGTTTCTCAAAAAGTACAGTCAGCAAGCCAGACAAGAACTGAACATTCAGCCTTCTGAAAAGCCTGTCAAGGGTGCAAATATCCAAAGGGCTATGTGGAATGGAAAGCTGTGGAGATACAGGATGGTGGAGGGAGGAGGAAAACTAGGTGAGCCCATCAAGCCTCTCTGTCCTGGCACACGGTGCCAGCTTGATTTTGAGGAACTCCATACTTGTCAGCATCCTGGTATCCCAAACACGAAGAGGGAAGGGGCTCTGTGTGTGTATTATGATTAGTGCTTTCCCTGTGTGATTGCACAAGGCTGCCCCTTGCCCGAATTCCTAATCAGAGATCGTTCTGAGCACATCCTGACTGCTCTAGGTGGATGCCCTTAGAGTGCATACACTAAAGCAGAACAGTTCTTATTTCCAAGCTCCCCAGATGATGACTTGCTCTTGTAGCTCTTTATTTTTCATCCCAACAAACATGCAAAATTCATGCAGAATATATAGGGTCAATTGCTAATGAAATGTTACTGAGTTAAATTAATCTTTTAGTAGGTTCATTAATTTCGGGAAATTGCACAAGAGACTTGGTTGATTTAGTATGTAAATGCATTCCAGTGAAAGGTGTGGAAATGACTAAACAAACAATTGCACCTAAAGATGCACAGCTCTATTAGAGTTTAATTCAAAATGACTCAAAGAAAGGAATATGTGCCACTCTTTTGTTAAGCTAGAAATAAAGAAAATAACACTGTAAGTGTTGAAGCTAATTAGTTAAATGCTCAACTATTTAGGTTTTAAAACAAGATCACATTTAAGTGCCTTAAGGTTTTATTAATTTCATGGACCCCAGAATCCCCTATAGTAATTGAAAATTTAATTACATATGTTTTCTGTTCTTTTACGAATGGAAGCTTATTAAACTTTAAACATTTAAACATCTATTGAAATACCAGTGGCTATAAACAACATGCAATTCTAAATACTAATTAAACAGGAAGGCTAGATCACTATAAAGCTAAACTGAATTTTAAGTAACTTTGCACTTGTAAGAACTCCTGGTTTTTTAATGTTGTGTAAGATTTGTCATTTTTTTCTCTAAGCGCAGCAGAAGCCCTGGGCTGTGTTAATATCTGCCTGGACTGTGGCAGGCAGCTTTTTTTGGACATAAGTGCAGTGGGTCAGTCCTAGAGGACAAACTGGAGCTCAGGACAGCAGACCAAGGCTGGCACAGAGCTCTTTTAAGGGGACAGATAAAGCTGCTGGTGGCACTGACACAGATGGAGGCTCGTCTGCCCCGTGGAAAGAGTGTGTGCTAAAATAATGGTGAAATAATAATCTGCTAAAATAATAGCTAAAATAATGGTGAAATGCAGGAAAGGGATTGGTGGGGCTACTCAGGCAATGATCTGTATGTTACTGGTTGATCAGATTTGTGACTTGGTAACAGTTGCATGTTGAAAGATCCTTGATTTTTCTTTGGTTTGTAGAATGCTCACAGAACTGAGCTACCAGAGATACCTTGGTTCTGCTTCTCCAACCTAATACAAGTCACTGCCAGTTGATTAACTGATTAACAGATTAGTTAAATTTGTTTGGACACCTCTGTCTTCTCAAAATCAACCATTGCTGTTTGCATTCTTGTTAACAAAGGATAAAGACAGAATTAACCTCTCAATCTAAACTCTCTTCTCATTTTTTAGATGGAGCTCTTTTGGGGTGTAAAGGTTCACTTTTCCTTCTGTTTGGTCAGCACAACCAGAACATTGCTATATCAAGTTTGCAGTAGGTGGCTCACACAATGTTATCCTACCCCCAAAGCAAGTCTGTACTTAAATTGAGATGCTGCCAATCACTGTATCACTATTTATACTAGAACTTAAAATGCTGTAGGGATAGCAGAAGTAACAAAAGGGGATGAACAGCAGCAGATGACATGCTAGAACACAAATTCTTTTCGAGGAAAGTTCCAACCATCGATCATGAACCCTGTCAGTCCATCAACCAGAAGTAATTCCCCTCTTGTCAGAATATCCATGTTTATTACATGAAACACTTGATGTGTTTGTCTTCTGTGGCAGCCACTCCGTTTGCATACCGTGTTTTAAATATTCAGAGGTAGCTGTAACCTTGCCCTTTGATACATTACCAAACACAACAGTTAATGTTTCTCAACGTAAACCTTCAGGAGCAGTTGCATTTCAAAGGATGTACAGGTGGGATTCTCAGCAACTCCAGCTTGCTTCTTGCATCTCCAGATGTGTTTCAGAAGTTTCAGGTCATCCAGGAGAAATCGTAAAAGGGCAACAATTCAAAATCTGTTTTCCAAGAACCTGCATATCAAAAGATTAATAAGAATCTTTCACCTCAGAGTGTGTGTGTTCTCTCTTTGCTCATGGCAATTCTCAGAATTAGTTCATTTCTTGTTGCAGCACCTCTCAGGAACCAGTCTGCTTCATTCAAGAGTTACCAATCTAGAAAACATTTACACAGCACTCCTTTCTCCCCAAAATGGTTCAGAAAAATTATCTTTGTACCACCACTGTAGTGGTATTGTAATTTCCTTTTGGAAAAACTTTCTCAAGAGGATATCAAAGGTAGTAAAGGTAGTCCCTTTTCCCTAGCCACTTTTAGCCTTCATTTTAGAAAACCAGAATGAACATTCTACAACTCTTATTTGCAATATGTGAAATGCCAATACATTTTGAATTTGCAGAGAACAAACCCCAGCTCTTCCTTAGTCATGACACTAGATGGCCCCACGATTGAAGCAAACATCCCAGGAAATACCTGCTGGACTGGGATACTTTTTCCCTCTTCTACCCAGTACATTTCACAGGCTGGCAGGTTTTATTTTAAAATAAAACATCTGATGATGCTATCTTAAGTGCTGAAATTAGCTGTGGAATTCTACGTGATACCCAGCGCTGTGTACAGAGGGGGGGGGGGGGGGCTAACCTAGCAAAGGAATTGTGTGTAAAGAGGTGAATTGGTTTTGTACTGCCCAAAAAACACCATTGATTTTTGGAATAAGTTATTCTCTACTATAAGAAGTCTGCTGTGGTTGCTCTGTCCTCCAAGAAACCAGAAAGAATAGAGTAGTGGTCGTTATGTATATATATTTATTTTGCATATCTTGTGGGGGTTAAAAACATCAGCCTTGGCTGATGTTTTTAACCCCCACAAGATGTGCAAAATAAATATATATACAGTATAGATCCTTGGCATCTTTGTGTTCCAGGCACAAGCAGAGAGCAGCCCAAGTCCTTGCTACAGGTGGTGGGGCTCTGTCTGCAGTATGAAGAGGACAGAAATCTGCATTTGTCACCTGCAGCAGCGGGTGGCACTTGGGCTGGGCTTTTCCTTGGGGGTGGATGAGGATGTTGCTCTGTTGGGATAGAAAGGAGGGAAACTGGGTATGGAAGTGGGAGCCTGTGTAGCTTTACTGTGCAGTGTGATCAGGGGTGTGTGTGCTGTGCAATCAACAGAAATCGTTGCTCTTTGCCCAACCATTAAGTGACACTCTTTCCTGTTCACACTGGATCCTCACAAGTAATCACAGAATCATAGGAAAGACACAATACCTCAAGTTGGAGGGGACACGTGAGGATCATGTCCCACTCTCAATGCCTCCCAACCTAAAAGGGAAGTCATTAATTTACCTAAATATCTGTTTGGCCATACCTACTTACCCAGTGATCACAGTTTCAAGTCCCAGTGAGGCAGACCAAAGGAAATGTGCTGATTTCTACAGCTTTCATTGTAGAACCTTCTCAGAAGTTTTCTGCAGACACTGAGCATAAATGGTATGTTTCATCAGAGTAAGGCTTTATTCCATCATCTTGTATGATTCTGTTTCCACTGTGCCTTTTCCTCTACTTGTTGCATCTGGTACTCTCTCAGATGACGCTTCACTGAATGAAGAAGAGGATGTTTTATGCTGCCTTGTTTTTATTGCTGAACCATTATAAATTACTTTGGGATCTCCAGTCTGTGCCAAGACATCCACGGGACTGACTCTGTAGTGAATTTCTTCATGTTGAGTCCTGATTTTGGTCAGTCCTGTGTGAAAATCGTGCAAGTTTTGTGTTATTCCAATCCACTAATTCTTCCAGTGTCTGTGTTTCATTTGTTGTGTTTATACATCAAAGCCTATGAAATGGGAGGTGTCAGCAAGTGTTACAGCTGGTTTTTGTAGCAGAGTCATGCAGACCCCAGACCTGATCACCAGCCCCCCTTCTCCAGGCACTCAGAGGACAGGTTTCTGGTTACAAGGGAAGGACACAGCCAGGATGGTGCACAAGGTTTCCTTGCACAGTCCCTGAAGCATTGAGGTCTGCAAGAGTTCTGCCCTGAAATTCACAGCAGTGGGAGCCATAACCATAGTAAGGGAAGTAAGTTATTTGTCCAACCCAAAAGTAATTTTCTCTTCTCTAGGAAAACATTTCTACCCATCCAGTAGTGTTGATAATGTGTAAGAAAAATTAGATTGAAAACCACTTTCCTTGTGTTTATTAACAGTGAGTTGTTTTACAGTTCTTACATGCTGTTGTGTTAATTTGTTTGTTTCCAGAGGCTACATTTAGATGTTGTTAACAGCAATAAAGAGAATATTACATTTGATCTAGAGTTCTGTCTTAATTCACAGGAGGAGATGCGAACAGAAGCTCGTCGGAAAAATCTCCTCATTCTAATTTTGCATTATTTAATGGAGGAAGGGTATGTTTTCTAAATAATAGTGCTCTACCCTTGTGGGATTGTGTGCACCTGACCTGCTGTACTGCATCTTTCTGTCCTCTGTTGGCTGAGTGGACAGTGTGGGCCTTTGGGTTGATGTGAGGAAGTGGCAAACTACCATGAGGTATCCTCACAGTTTGCTTTGCTAAATTGTTTCAGTTTCTGAAATAAAAATTCCCCATATAATTTAAAATTATTTTAGCTCAACCAAAAAGGCTTATTAAAATAGAGTTTATACTTCTATAAAAATAGGACTTTGGACAGGTTAAATATAACATTTGCTTACTAGTGCTATTGTTTGCTTCTTCTCTCAGAAATCAGAGTAAGATAATGACTCTCAGTTTTTTGATCTTTGTTTTGTTTTTAAATTGCCAGATATGTTGATGCTGCAAATGCTTTGGAACAAGAGACAAAATTAGGTTTACGTGGCTTTGAAGTTTGTGACAACATTGATCTTGAGACAATTTTGATGGAATATGAAAGCTACTATTTTGTAAAATTTCAAAAGTATCCTAAAATTACCAAAAAAGTCCTGGGCACTGGTATGTAGCTCTGTTCCAAAAACAAAGCTTTTGTTTCCAAAGTCTAAAATGTGTATCTCCCTGCTATGCTCACAACCTTTGTCATGTATGTCAGCATTTAATGTTTCAACTCTTACAGTTACAGATCTGATGTTCTAGCACACAAGGCACCAGAACTGAGAGGCGGTTTTGAGCCCTTCTGTTTTCCTTTCTTTCCTTATATAAAGGAACTACAAGGTGGAATTTTTCTGTCTTTTGAAATCTGCTTTGGTACCAGAAAATGTCAGCTAAGCACAAAGCATTATGGCAAAGATATGTTTATCCACTTTTTTCACCAAATGTAACTTGGAGAAGCTGTAAGAACAACTGTATGAGAATAAGAGCTTGAAGGATCTAGGTTTGGATTACGCATTAGAAAAAATTTCTTCATGGGAAGGGTTGTCAAACCCTGGCACAGGCTGCTCAAGGAAGTGGTGGAGTAATATCCCTGAAAGGGTTCAAAACACATGTGGATGTGGCACTAGGGGATGTGGGTCAATGGCCACTGCAGGGGTGGGGAAGTGATTGGACAGGATGGTCTTAGAGGTGTTTTTCAGCTTAAAGAGTTTAACAATTATTTGCTTGAAAAAGACATGTACATCTAATACCTATGGATTTGTGGTGTTAAAAAGAAGAAAACCCTGCAGGACAAAACAAAAAAGATTTGTTATGAGGCAAGAGTAAAAATATATTATAAAGCATTTTTTCACATCATAGTCAAAACTAAGTAAAAAAGAATTCGCAAAAAGCCACTCTTGGACACTTAAAAGCTCTCATTATGCATTTTTTGGTCAGTAAAGCTTCTCAGGCATGAAGCAGTCTACTATTACCTAAGACCAGATTTGTGACCATGCTGGCAGGGAGGCATCATCCTTTTTTCCTAAAGCATAAGCAGCCTCCTCCTGCAGTGCACATAGTTTTCACCATGCCCTAAATTGTGCCTGTTTCCAGACTTGGATATCTAAATAAAATCCTTGGTGTAGTGCTCCTTCCTGTTGAATTCTTTGCAGCACTCTTGGTGAGTCCTACAATAAAAGGTTGGTCATTTCCATGCTGAATTCCAGTTGGAGGAGTTGTAGATATACCCACAAGAGTACAGGTTTCTCCATGGGCTCTGCTGCCCCTAAACACAACATATTGCCAAGGTCCTTCAGGGAAAGAGCTGTTTGGGAAGGGTTATTTTGTGCAAGTGTGTGAGAATCGTGAGTGGAAGAGCATTGTACCGAGAACACTGAAAAGAGAGGTGTTTTGGAGCAGCCAGGGCCGTGCTGGTAGCATACAAACCCTTGGCTGTACGAGTTCACATCTCGGCTTTGTGAGTTTGACATTTTGTGGAAAAAAAAGCTCTCCTTTGACAGAAATTGTTTAAAATTATATAATAGCAAAAGATAATATCGTTTGATAACCCCTATTGCAATGTGACATTTATTCTGTTTTGTTATGTTGAACTTGATTCCTCTTCAGAGGAGTAAGGCAAATTCATATTTCCCAATTCAGCAATGAAAAAAATTACTAGCATTAAATAAGCATTCAGTGTGATATATTAAATTATTGTACTTAATCTAATTTTTGGTGGTGTCTGTTTTACTGTGAACATGATACTGGTTTTAAAATGTAAGCAGAGAAACCAAAGACTGAATGTAAAAAGCTTGAAGCAAAAGCACTCTCACCAACACCAGTTTGTTTTCCGTAAGTTTTTGCAAGCTTGCAGTGCTTATAGTCATGCTGTTCCTGTTTATGCATTATTATTTCCAAGGTCATTATTGTGTGCTTAAAAATATTTTTAAAGGGAAAAAAGGTTCAAATTGCCCTCTTTTATATCCTTACTTATTTTACATTTTAATATTAATTTTGCCTCAGCAGAAAATAAACAAGAGCTGAGAAGTGGAGGAAGAACAAGAAGGTGAGATATATGTGTGGGGTGTTTTTCTGGGCAGAAAATTTTCCTAGTAAAAGCAAACATGCACAGTGGTTAAAAGAATGCTGTGATACCAGAGGAGCACCAAAACCTAGAGCCATTCTCCTGACTGTGTGGTGCATTTTTTCTGTTTGTGCCAGAGGAAACTAGAGACTTACTTCCCAAATGGAGAGGCAGACAATTTACAGAGCTTCTGCAGTGTGGGTAAAGTGGGGTGGGGTGTTTGAAAAAAGTAAGCATTGAACTCTGCTGTGATTGAAATTAACACCATAACTTCAGTGGAAGCAAAGTTAGCCTAAAACAGCTTTATTTGAAAGCTTTGGGTTTTAGTCTTCTGGTATTTTGAAAAAAAATAAAAAAGGTAATGAAAGTCTTGCATTTTTTTCTTTTTTTCTAGGACAGCAGCTTCCTCTCAGAATGTACTAAGGGTAAAACAACAGACAGTGCAACGATCAGTATCAAAAACTTCACCTGGGTGTACAGCAGAACCTAAATCCTCCACCAAGGAGAGCCCCAGACAGGTTTAAACATGTTTTATCTCGGCAGCAATACAGTTGAAATTAATGGGATTTTTTGGGGGGAGTCTGTAGGCAGCAAGAGGGTGGGATTTAGACAATTAATAATTGGGCAACTAATGGGTTTTACTGATTTTGTCCCTGAAGGATTATAGGTGCAAGACTGTGAGAGAATTTCTGGCCATGACTTTGGGGGCAGTCACAGGCAAAAATTAGAGGAAAAGGAGGCATATAATCCAACCTATACTCTGACTGAAACTGATTGAAAGCAATCAGAGATTTTTTTCCATGA
Organism: Taeniopygia guttata; assembly: GCF_048771995.1. Classification (NCBI taxonomy): domain Eukaryota; kingdom Metazoa; phylum Chordata; class Aves; order Passeriformes; family Estrildidae; genus Taeniopygia; species Taeniopygia guttata. The sequence continues at coordinate 4,986,458 of NC_133063.1, read as the reverse complement.
ATACCAATATATTCATCCTTAGTGCCAGAAAACAAAACAAACAAATAAAGAATGAAGTGGTATCAGTTGTAAACATCTTCACAGTGCATAAGTGGTTTGAGACTGGGGGAGTAATTTGGGTCTGTAATGTTTAGGTTTGAGTCTCATTTTGTTGAGATTGCTGTGAAATCTACTTTTTGTCATCCCTTTACAGAGGGTGGACAGGATCAGGAAGTTGGTGGGCAAGCACTGTGTCAATTGCAGCCTTTTTTTTTAAGGGCCTGGCTATATTTCTGCATCAAGAGGAACTCTTCTCTGACCTGTTGCTACCCCTAAAAATACCCCAGAACTTTGCCTTTTGGATTTTACAGCAGTAAATGCTGTGAAGTTACTAAAATAGCTCCTAGAATAGCTCCTCATTTCTGAGTTGACATGCTATGCGTTTTACTTGGCCTGTCATTTCCACTCTTCATAAGAGTTGCTTCTTATGTAAAATGCAGTTTTGTGCTCAGTACATGGAATAAATTCACTGCTGAGCTCCAGAGCCTTGGCTTTCACTGCTGTCACCAGTCAGGTGAAGTCCAGTTAGAGCTTCAGTGATGTTTAAATGATCAGTATTTATCTTGGAACTTCATCTGGGCCTGTGTGAAGAGAGGGAATGATACCTATCGTGTTATACCTTCAATCGATTTACTTGGCAACACATCTGTTTTAAAAGGCATTTTTCTTTAGGAGAGTGATGGTGCAGATGCTCTGGATCAATCTGATTTTGGCTTAAGCATCTCAGGAGTCAGCAAAACTGGAGGAGACAGCTCTCACCCAAGAAAGGTTGGTGGAAACCTGGTATGTGGTTTCTCAGAGAAATACCTATGTGGAGAAAAAAAAAAATCACAGAGGTTTTCAAAAATATCAAATGATAGGGTTTTTAGTCTATTTTTATATAAAAATGTTTCTGTATAGTCAGCTGAAGAGTCAGTTTTATAATTTTATATTAAAAGTACCTCCTTTGCACAGGAAGGACTTTTTGCATTAAATACTATTTCAAACATAGTCAGAGGGGAATATTTCTTTTTTTAAAGCCTGGTGATAAATAACTATGATTGAAGGTAAGTTTTGAATTCCTGAATGAGGTAATGAAAGGCTCTGCAGTTCTACTATTGAATTGACTGAGTTGTGTGTTCTATCCCTATTGCTACCATGGTTTTTGGGGTCAATTTTTGCCATAATTAGGACTGTATATGCAGAAAGGAAACACACTGTTGTAATTGCAGGCAAAATTTGGTCCAGGGTATTTTTAAGAGTAGTGCTACCATTGTGCCTACAGCAATATTTTTTTTCTCCTTTAGGGCCAAATAATTGACTTCCGCAAGATGATTCAGGATGCTGCCAGAGTGTCACCAGATGGAATTCCCTTGAACAGCCTTAATTGTGATCCAGATCCATCAGTAAGTGTTCTGTTCATATTTCCATGAACAGAAAAAAATGAGTTTTGCACAACCAGGAACAAAACAAAATACTGCAACAAGCTTGTTTTTGTTCCCAAGTGCTAAAAAAGGCCTTGGATTTCTGAGAGGTGTATTTCCTCCTTGAAGGGACAGCCATACTTGATAGTGGTCTAATTTAATGACAGTTATTTATGTTGACATGAAAGCAGGCAACAAAAACGAGGGCTTAAGATGAAAAAAAATTGCAGACACCTGAAGTTCTGGGGGTTAAATCCTGGTTCCTTTCAGCTCAGTATGTCTCTAGCATTTGCCTCAGCTGAGACAACAGAATTTTGATTGTTGAGATAAGTTTTCTGTAAACACTCCAGACACAAGCCAGAACTTAAATAGTGCATCCAGCTTTCATGGTGCTTGTCTGCCTAGCAACTTGCTACACTGGAAGAAACTATCCAAAAAGAAAATGTTACAAAATAGGAACCTATGGTTATATTTTTCATTCCTCTTAATCTATGTAAGGCATATTTAGGACTATAAACGCAATAAGAAAGCTGCTTATTTTAATGTTGATTAGGGTTAGATTCTGTCAGAGGAAAACATGACACTGCAAATATGGTTTACTTTAAAATTTGTATTATTACAAATATTTCTGCAACTTTAACAGTTGATACTACTATGATGCATCAGTTTTTAAAAAGATACATAATAGTTTGCCTAAAAATACTTGCAGTCTGACAGGAACTTATGTTTTTCTCTTTTAGGAACGATTATTGAAACCTCTTAGTGCTTTTACTGGCATGACTGGTGAGATGAGAGAACTTGCAGTGGTTGTAAGCAGAGTAAGAACAGATCTCCATGTCAGTTGTAGAGAGATGTTATCTTTGTCATCTGGGAATGCTGTTTGTGTCTTTTCACTGATAGTGCTCATTCTTGAATTTGCAGATTATTTTCCCTCCACATAGCTCCACAACAAGTAATTTCTTTACATGTAATGATGTTTCTTTCTGATGTACAATGTGTGGAAATAATCAAGTCCATTCCTTTCTAATGGGGAACAGGTAATTTAATCATGTTGTGCAGACTGTCATGGCATTCCTCTTTGCTACCTACAAAAGAAAGTGCAATACTTCAATGGAGAGATCTAAATATATTAGCTAAAACCAACTATTATCTAGTGTTTTATCTAGCCGTGATCAGGTAGTGGGAAAAGCCTTGATTCCACCTTCAGGTGAAGTTTTCATTCCAGGCATAGGGCTGTAGTCAGTGTGGATGGTGTGCCAGTATCACAGCAGTATCTGAATTCTGAATGTATCTACTAGATAGCATCTACCAAAATTACTATTAAACCCTGGTATTCCTGCGTGGTTTAGAATCAGAGAATCATTTAGGTTGGAAAAGCCATCTCAGGTCATCAGGTCAAACCATTCTGACAGCACTGCCAAGGCCACCACTAACCCATGTCCCCAGATGCCACATAAACATCACTTTTAAACCCCAGGGATGAGGATTCCACCACTGCCCTAGGCAGACTGTGCCAAGGCTTGAAAAACGTTTCCATGAAGGAATTGCTCCTGATGTCCAACCTGAGCCTGCCCTGGCCCAGCCTGAGGCTGTTCCCTCTCCTGTCTCTGTTCCCTGGGAGCAGAGCTCGACCCCCCCTGGCTGTCCCCTCCTGTCAGGAGCTGTGCAGAGCCACAGGGTCCCCCTGAGCCTCCTTTCTCCAGGCTCAGCCCCTTCCCAGCTCCCTCAGCCCCTCCTGAGCTCAGCCCCTTCCCCAGCTCTGTTCCCTGCCCTGGACACGCTGCAGCCCCTCAGTGTCTCTCTTGTCCTGAGGGCACAGAGCTGTCCCCAGCACTGGAGGCGCCTCAGCAGCGCCAGCACAGGGACGGGCACTGCCCTGGGGCTGTGTCACACCCTGGCTGGGACAGCCCAGGGGCCACTGGTCCAGTACTTGCCCTGTGCCTTGCTTTGTGCATGATCTGCACTCCCTGTGCATTCTCACGTGGTGCAGTGGAGAGATGCTGTAACTGTGAGCTCTGCAAGCAGTGCCCTCATCCCAGCACTGCCAGAGCAGCATCAATAATACACCATATCCCAGGGCAGACTTGGGGATTCTTCCAGAATGGGCAGCTTGACCCCTGGAAGGAACCACAGCATTGTCAGCAGCATTTTATTTCACTCCTGGGTTGAAGCATAGCCCAACAAACAGGCCCTGGTCTGCTGGGGATCCGTGGCTGCAGCACACACAAATGCTCAACATCCACCACTTTTGGATGAGTCATCCATCCAAAAGAATTCACTACCACAGTGTTTGGTAGTGTTGTGACTTTCTGGATATAAATATAATGAGTGGTATCAGCTTGAATAAATCTGCTTATAATCATCTTTCCAAAAAGCCTGGAAGACCTTTGCACAGATTTTTATATCTGTGTATGGCCGAAATTCTTGGTCCACAAGTTTTGTATTTGATGTTTAGTAGAACTTAAGAAACGTCTTAGGAAATTTCCAGCCTTAAAGTAAGAAAATTCTCATTTGTTTCAATTCCTGTCTGGTCTTTTATTTATGGTAGACCTTTAAAATAATGTTGTTCTTGCTGCTACATTAACATAAAAAGCAATAAAATATAGCTTTCCATTTGTTATGGTGTGTTTTTTGAATTGTGCTCCATTATGGTATGTTCCTAGTTGCTATGGTAATCAGCACTGTATAAATCAATACAAATAAATAGCATGTTATATCTATTTCATAACACAATCTAATTTAATTTGGAAACAGTTATGTAAGTCTCTACTTAATAGCAGAAATCTGATTCATCTTAATTCACTGTTAATAGACAGGGAAAGTGTAATCTACTCTATATAAATAATTTTTTCTAATTGTATTAGCTTTTCCCCTTGGATACAACCACATAATTTTTTTTTAGTCTGTGTGGACTGTTTTTGTTGGAAAGCAGAATTTATCCTGAATATTTGTTCTGAGGATGCAGTATTTTTTTGCAGAACAATTAGCCCCTGGAACACAAAGCCACAAAATATTATGAAGGCAAATTGAAAGATTCATAGAAGATTTGGAAAGTTTGATGAATTAAATTAAATTAATTTAGTGAGTGTTTCAGGGCATAGACTAATTACCATCTATCTTTTGATAGACTCGTAGGGGAAAAATTTCTTCCTGTTGCAGAGTTTCTCACACCTTTTCTTGCAGCATATAAAATCTTGCACACAGTGGAGTAAATAGAAATTTTTCACTGTACTTACAACACAAGAAATAACATAAGTAATAGGTATTGACATTATAATAGGTAATAACCCAAGTAATAGGTGCAAGCATAAAGTTACTGAGCATCGAGTTTAAAAAAAAAACAAAATATTTTTACATTGCACATGAGTGAGCTGTGGAACTTGTGACTATAAAATAAGCATGTTTAAAAGAGGGAAGAAAAATTCACTGAAGAATGAGTGTCAAAAGGTGTTTCAGCTGAAAGATTCAGATGTAATTTGAATTACTGAAGTCCACTGATGCGTGTAAACTTGAACCAATGTATCACTAAGATTACTTTTACTTCTTTTTTTAAACATCCAATACTTGTAGGAGTAGAGACAAAATATTAGGGTTGGTGAACCTTCGTATCACCAAACTAACAGAAAACAGACCTGAAGAAGATCTGCTCAGCATCTACATTTGCTAGGATTCCATTAGGGAAACTGGGGCCTGGAGGGGAAGTGATTGCTGTGGATGCTTCCCTCCTGGGAGGTCCTTGGTACCTAGGGTTAAATAATACAGCCTGTACCACTTAACAGCACCACTATTTTATCCCTGAGTCGATCCTTTTACTTTGCCAGAGTCATTACCCGGCTGCAGAAGGAGTTTTGCTAACAAGATGTGATGTGTGTTGCAGGACATTTGTCTCCATAAGCCGAATGTGAAGTGGGATGATATTATAGGACTGGATGCAGCTAAAAGGCTGGTCAAGGAAGCAGTTGTTTACCCCATAAAGGTAAGGTGCAAAATAGCTTTGGCAAAACCAGTGTTGGGCTTGTTAGCTTGTTTCCTTGCAATTACAGTGATGTTTTAGGGTTCTCAGTATTTCTGTGATTTTGTAGGCCATTCGTGTTAGAGCTGTTGGTATTCCTGTTTAATGCCAGAACTATTCCTGTTCTATCTGAAATGGCACCTGCATTCTTCTACAGGAAAATTACCTTTCAGTGTTAATATTGTAAAAGGTTCAATTCTTTGGCACGTTTGGCATTGTAAGAAGTGCTGGATTTCACCTATATTAATTCCATGAAAAATGACTTACAGAAGAGAATGTCACATCTACTGCACTTGAAAAAAAAAAAAAAACAAACACTGGAATCAGATTTCAAATAATAAATTGCATTTAAACCAGCATTTTTCTCAGTACTCAGATCATACATGTCACATTGTTTTGGTGTGGTTTTATGCCTCTCTTCAAATTTCTGATGTTTCTTGAATGTGCTAGGAGCAGTGAAAGTAAGGACTACAATCCCTTGAAGTTTGTTTTAGATTATATATTTTAAATATCTGAATTACTTTCCTACAGTATCCAGAACTGTTTACTGGCATTCTGTCCCCTTGGAAAGGATTACTGCTGTATGGACCGCCAGGTATGGAGAGCTTTTTGCCACATTTTTGTGTTTGTCACTGCTTCTTGTTTTGTCCTGTGGATAAATCATCAATGTTAATTAGATCAGATTGTTAAAAAAGAACATGCTCTGTACATAAATTAAAAGAAGAGAATGTTGGATGATTATGTTCATCTCTGACACTCAAACCTGGCCTTTCTTGTGAGCCTTGGCTGTTTTTATACCCAAATCTTCCAGAGACAGCACTTTTACCAGCAATTCAGGGAATGAAGACTCAGATCTTTGTTTTTACTCAGCTTGGACCATTTTAATCAAGTTTGGCGTGATCCTATGAGACGTTAATAAATCTGCCATGGACTTACCTCCATACTGGAAAATGTCCTTCCTTCTGCTTTTCAGAATTATTTTGGGAATGGATGGAAGCTTTGCCTTCTTCTAGCTGGGTGTTTTCCTTGTTAGTGCAGCTTCCCTCCCCTCATTGCCCCTCTTTGACACCAGGATGTGGCTGGAAGGGGGCAGAGGGCACAAGAACCAGCTGAGTCGGGTTGCAGAGCATCTCTCTGCAATGAAATCCCTTTGTTCCCGCAAATGTTTGGGTGTTCTGCCACAGAAGGCATCTTACCATTTCAGCATGCACTACTTCAGGATTTGGAGAATCTGCATTTGCAGTTGTGTATTACCTGAGTTTCTCCGAACAATCCTGAAAGGGCCACAGAATATTCTGAGGGCTGGAGCCCCTCTGCTCTGGAGCCAGCCTGGCAGAGCTGGGGCTGTTCACCTGGACAAGAGAAGCTGCAGGGAGAGCTCAGAGCCCCTGCCAGGGCCTCAAGGGGCTCCAGGAGAGCTGCAGAGGGGCTGGGGACAAGGCAGGCAGGGACATCACACAGGGAATGGCTCCCACTGCCAGAGGGCAGGGACAGATGGGATATTGGGAATTAGGAATTGCTGGCTGGGAGGGTGGGCAGGCCCTGGCACAGGGTGCCCAGAGCTGTCCCTGGATCCCTGGGAGTGTCCCAGCACAGGCTGGATGGGGCTTGGAGCACCGTGGGACAGTGGAAGATGTGTCTGGTCATTGCAGGGTGTTGGACTCAATGGCATTTAAAGGTCCCTTTCAACCCAAACCATTCTATGAGTTTTTTACTGGTTTTACCCAACTGGTAGTAGGATTTTATTCAAACATTCACATTTTATTTCTTTGGAGAGTGAATTTCTCAAACACTGTTGTTTGTAGGTACTGGAAAAACTTTGCTTGCTAAGGCTGTTGCCACAGAATGCAATACAACCTTTTTCAACATATCAGCATCCACCATTGTCAGCAAATGGAGAGGTGATTCAGAAAAACTTGTCCGGGTAAGAATTCCTCTCCCGTTCATTCTACTTTAACAAACATCACACTCCCCCTTGAAGAACTTGGGTTCAGCACAGAACTGGAAACAAGTGTTCCTCTGATACTCATAGTCTTTCCTGATGTAGACAAAACATGACTTCGATTATACCTAGTTATGAAAGCAGGAATAACATCAATTATGCAGAAATCTTGTAATGGATTCTTGCTGTGAGACTTCAGTTCTGTAATGTAAGATGGAGCAGATGTTCTGAAGGCAGCAAAGATCATTGACTGCCTGATCAGGAGTCAGACAATCAGAGTTCCAAACTAGTGTGTGCTTAGTACTCTTCAGAGCACTTCACATCCATTTTGCAGGGGTTGGTTCCTAGGCACCCTGTAAAATGTAATCTAGATTCCCAAAATTCCTAATTGTTCTTCATGGCACAAAATGGGCATTGTCGGAAAGGTCTTCCAGTCAATGAAGATACAATGTTTTTTCAAGGAAGGTAGTTTGCTGGCAAATGGGTAAATGCATTTTTGTGTATAAACTAGCAAGGAGTCTGCATGGCTCAGGTATGGTACAGAAAAATTCAGGGGTTCAGGTATAGCATCCTTGCCCATCTGAATCTCTCCATAACATCCACCAGCTCAGTAGAAACCCACAAGCCCTTAGCCTGCCTTACTCTCATCTCTTGGCCTGCACTTCAGGTAAATGCAGAGCTCTTGGAAACTAATAACCACAGCAATCAGTTCTCTGCAAATATAATTGTTTGTCTCTCTTGAAGTGTGGGCAGTGGCCGGAGCACACTCACTCGTCCTGCCTCCTACATCCTTTAAAATTGCATATTTTTCTTCTGACATTCTTCTCTCTTACTGATTCTCTTAACATCTGTCTCAGTAGCTTCCTGGAATTTTCTCTTCTGGCAGGAGTATGTGGGGACAATCTGGTTTCTGCTACCATGATAGAGAAGGCTTTTGTGAACCTGCTGTAGCACGTGCATTGATATTTGTGGCATTTTCCCCTAAATTAAACTTACTGCAGAATCAAAAAAATGAAGTAAGACTGTGGATCAGGAGAGCTCTAAGAAAAATATTGTGTGAATTTTTATCCTAAAATCCCATGTTGCTGGTGAAGGGGAAGTATATAGGGGTTTGTGGTCATTTGGAGGCATATCCTCTCATCCTATTTTACTCAGTACTACACTGTATTTCTGTGATTTTATGTTTTTATATATTATATTTCTAGTAAAATTTTATACTGGTCATGGTCTACTTGTTGCTCTGGGCAAATGACTTAAACCCTGCGTTTCATGCTCAAAGTGATGAAAATAATATGTATCTTTTAAAATATTATTTTTTTCAAGTGTTCAGATTTAAAAGTGCTGGACTAATATATATTAATAGTGATACTTATCTAAAAACTCAAAAACCACTTTACTCAAGAAGAACTGACAGTGATTTCTTACTCCTAACACAGGCCTCTCCATGTTTACGGAAAATTAGATGAAACTTCGTTCTCCAAAGAGCAGATCCACATTTTTTGTTTCAGCTTTCAGTCCATTTTTAAAATTGTGATTGTTCAAGCAATTTATGTTTGTTTTGATGAGGAAAAAAAAAATGAGTGCTTGATTCTTATCAAAAGAATCAGTGCATTTTCTTTCATTATGCTTTAGCTGACCTGCATTTTTTTTTCCTCAAATCCTTATTAAAAAAAAAAAAGTTCAAATGGAACAACAACAAAAGGCACATGTTTAATCTCAGTAACAATTTAGGAGTTCCCAGAATCCTCTGATGGATCATTTTCTTCTATCCCATTATTCTCAGGGTACTCTGATAGGATTTAGACAGAAAGATTTACACATAAAGACAGGATTACAAGGCTGTGTTCTTTATATCTCCTTTATAAAATCTCTCAGATTTTGAGAGGATTCAGGAACCCTCAGCCTACCCAGAGCTTTTTTCCAGCAGATATCCCTTGGGATGTGGGTGCTGTTAATTTATCTTCCTTGCCAGTTCACTTTAGTGCCTTCTTGTGTTAGTTTCTCCTTCACATTTACTCTTCTCTCTGACAGGTGTTGTTTGAGCTCGCCCGGTACCACGCTCCTTCCACAATTTTCCTGGATGAGCTGGAGTCAGTTATGAGTCAAAGAGGCACTGTTCCTGGGTAACTGGTGGGACCACTTTGGGATTAAAAGAGAGAGGTTCCGTGGTTGTGCCAGTCACAGCTGACAGCTTCTGTGAGAATTAGCAAGGGGCAGCAAGAGGGAAGGAGGTGCAGGGCTTTATAACCAGTTGTGCTGTACTTTAAAGGGATTTGAAATAGAAATAAAGGGCAGTGGTGAGGGAAACAGCATACCTGCTGTTGTTAGAGGAAAGTAAGAAGCGTTATTTTGTGACACTTTGAACATAGACATAGCAGAGTAATAGGGAGTGTACACAGTGGAACGGTGTTTTCATTAGTGACAGATTTTGGTGGCATTCTCAGGACTTCCTGTTGCAGGATTGGGATTGTGTTGTTACTTGAATCCAAGATTCAAGACAGTTTATAGTTAAAAAACACATTAAGAAAGGTTAGGGATGGGAAAGAAGCCAGAGAAATATAAAAATATTATTACAACCATTAGGAACCCATTACAGGGGATTTTATGTACAGTGAATTACATGATCACTTTATATGTATTATATTGTATGTCTGTATTGTTTGCTTACTATTTGTAAATAGAATATGCCCTATTGTAAAGATGCTGCTTGTAGTCATTCTCACTTAATTGATGCAAATTATGAGCCAAATTTGTCCTTCATTAGTACATTTAAAAGCTCTCATTAACATCACTGGGTTATATGGTCTAATAAGGACTTTTATCCTAGATGCTGTACTTATTTTTACGTGTACTTATTAATTACTGACTTGGCATTGATGTTTGAATGCTTTTGCAGAAATAAGTCATTAAATCTGAACTGCAGCCCTTGCCATCTAAGGTCCTGCTGTTTTCCCTGGGCTTGATCCAGGAGTTTCCAAGAGCTTCACATCTGGAACCAAGAGTTCCAGCTGGTTTTCTGCAAAACAGATTACCTGTATTTGGGCCAGAGTTCTTAGTACTTTGCCTAAGTTCTCCTTTTTTGAAGAAGGATCCTTTCTGTGTGGTCTCTGCCCCTTTCTTACTTCATATCAGTGTAGTGTGTTTTTCTGTTTTCTTTTGATAGAACATTTTGGAAAATGTTGAATTCAGTAGTAGTTTTATTTTCTTGTAGCCACTTCACATTCACTCACAGAAAAATGCTATCCTGAAGAGGTAGGTGCACCAGTTATTTAATGGAAACTATCACATTATAAGAATTCCCTGCTATAGATCAATCAACCAGTCAATCAATTGGAGCCCTAGCTATTTTGCAGTAAATGTTGGTCTTGCATGGAGGTTAACATGAAGAAAGAAACAGAAAAATATTTTCTTTGGATTCCATTATAGTGAATTCTCCTCACTTTAATGCACTGAAAAGAGTCCATTTAAGTAATCATTAGAAAGCTTGATTTTAATGCTTAGATGTTAGCTAATGGAGCTTAATCATGCTTTGAACTGGGGCAAAACTGTGACAAGGGCTCTGTTGCTGTGAATGACACTGTATAAATAAAGATGATTAATGCACTGAGCAAATAATATTTCTCTGAATCTTGGTAGTGGTGAACATGAAGGAAGTTGGCGGATGAAAACGGAATTACTGGTGCAGATGGATGGCTTGGCCCGATCTGATGATCTTGTATTTGTTTTAGCAGCTTCCAATCTGCCATGGTAAGAGATCCAGAGAGTACATTTTGAATACATTTTCATGAGCTTCTAAGCACAGATAAAGATTTTATTTAGACTTCTGCAGAAAAAGCCTTGATATTTGGTTAAAGCATTTAAAGATTAATTTGGAGCTTTTACTTTTAAACTCTTCAATTCTTGCTATTTGTGTCACATGAGAATAATCCATAATAAAGTCAACATATGCTGCTCGTACCAGCTGCTAATATTTAAAATGGAGTATTTGACTTTATGGGCAAGTTATTTACTATCTTTAAGCTAAGAAGGGTTTTCAGCCTGGAACCGTAAGGTGCTTAAAACATCTGGCACTTAGAAGGATACTCCATAAATAGGAATGTTGGATTTTATTAGTATCAAATGTGACTTTGAAAAGTTGAGGGACAAAATTCTCTAGTTTCTTCAACACAATTTAGTATAGAAGAAAAAACAGTTTAATATTGGAACTGTGAAATTTCATCAAGCAGGGCAGGATGTTTATTGGGAACAAGACAAGTTGGAGAGAATAAGGAAGGGAGGTAATATTTGTAGTGTAACAACTGTGGGTGCTCAGGAGAGGAGATCCTCACAGCACTGAGATCTTTCTGGATACCCTTGTCCCTGAAGGCACATGGACCAAAGTGGGTCTATTCCCCTCTCACATGGAGAAGAGCACAGCCTTGGGTCAGAACAGGAGAAGACAGCAGTCCTGTGTCCAGGAAACTTCAAGCCATAGTCTGGGAGTCATTTGTTGGAGCCCAGTGGGAGGTGTTCCTGGAATGATCTTGTGTGAGCAGCAGTTCAGCAGCATTTCAAGAGGCAAAACTTGAAATTTGACTTAAAGGTGCTTTGTTTAGTGAGATGACACTTGCCCAGCTCTCCAGTGTGACAGACACAGAGTAGGGCACCTAAAATCAGACAGAGAAGGCTCTGTACCCACAAAGCCACAGGCTTCATTTATGGACTGTTTTTCAAGATGAGTGATTTTTGGATGACTCTTACAAAGTTGCCATGAGGACAAATGTTGGAAAAGCCTCTCTTTGTGACTGGAGAGCTCTGGGTTGTGATCAGCAGACTGTTGGGAGTGTCTTGAGTCTGAATGTCACTGGCTGTGTAATCACAGCTGCTTCCTTTTAAGTACTTACGATTAAAATCTAAAGGCCTAGAGCATATATTATTTTGAACATACAAACGCACATTTTGGTTGTGCATATCACCAAATGTTCTCTCACAAAGTCTGTGGTAATATTTATCCCCCTTGTGAGCTGATCCCCTTTTCGTCAGGCCTGGCTGAAAAGGTCCAGGGAACAGGCAGATAGAATTAAACAACAGAAGAGGAGTTTTTGCCTGAGAATTGAGGCTTAAAGATAATATTTTCAATCAGTTTCATATGGCAGGTAAGCCTAGCTTGTCTTGTCTAGGGTTTTCAGGCTCTTTAAATGAAGGAATGGCTGTGTGAATACCTAAATAGAAGTTCCATAGAAGTAGCTGTACTAAGTTAGGCTGGTCCCTACCCTGGCCCAAAAGTATAACTATAGAGTCACAATGGGCTTTTTTCTTTTTTTATAGCCATAATAGCAAAGTCTATGTGTTGGTTTCAGGGATTTATGTCTTGGACAAACTCATGAATTTAAATCAGTACAAAATCCACGCCATTTTGTTACAGTATCTACATAAAAGGAACTGAGCTGAATTTGATTTAATTGTGTTCCAATTGTGTAAGAAAATGCTGAAAAAATAACTGCTCTCTGTGTAAACAGTTAAGATTGAAAGAGAAGTAATACAGTATTAATACTTTTGTCTCTTTGTTAGTAGTACTATAATGTTTACATTATAGTAATATAAACTATAAATGTTTACATTATTGCAGCATTGTTGCCCTTTCAGAAGAAGCTCTGAGCAGTGCATTGCACCTGTGGTCTCTTAAGTTATCCTGTGAGATAATTATCCATGCAGAGAGATTTTTGAATGTGTTTTGTTACCCTGTATCTGCCTTACACAACCAATAAGCTTTCTGGGAAGTTGTGTAAAATACACAGAATTCCGTTTTAAGTATTTTATGTATTTTGATTTTTGATCATTTTGTAATACTGAAGTTCTAATTTCTGCAAAATTCTTCCTTGAAACATCCAAAATGACAGCCTTTGTTTAAGGTTGAGACAAAACGACAGGGTTTCTGTTTTGAGGGACCTGCCCTGAAAGAAAGCAGACAGTCTGTGTTGGAACAAGAGTGTCAGCTGGGGTTTTCAGTTTTGAAGGTTTTATACTTGAGACTGTAGAATTTCCTTTTGGACTTTCTCTCTTGTCTGGTGGAAATGTGCCTACCACATAGAAAATGCTTTAAGAAGGGGCTGGGCAAATGCTTAGAAAGGTGTTTGAGGGGGATGAAAAGCCTGATGAAAGCCTGAGCTTTCACGTCACTGGGGTTCTCCAGCCTCGAGGAATTTGGGATTATCTGCCTCCAGAGAGGTCATCAGGTTTTAAACCTCTTTTAGGATCCTAACTATATATTTACAGATTATTTTTATGAGTATTAGGTGACATTTAGCCCTACTGTCAGACTTAGACTTCATCTCCACAGGAATATTTCATTTAAAAATTTCAGAATACCTACTGCTACCTAAGTTGTGGCTTCACAGCACCACCCTGTGCTCTTGCAAACATTTGTTGTTAAGCTGGATTTCAAGAGATTTATTTAACATGGATATTTATTGATCAGGGAAAAAAAAAATAGTACCAAGCTGCTTTTAGAAGAATGAAAAGAAGCCTAAACAAAGCTCTTTACACTGTCCTAAGCTGCACTGCAGCTATTGATCTGCCTCTTCAACCTGTGCTTGCTGCTCAGCCCTGCTTTCTGCTGCTCATCTGCAAGGTGTTTCTATTAACAAATTACTTGTTGAAATGATTGAATGTAATTAAGTAAGAGCCTTGTTAGTGAAGGAATAAAGAGATCCTAATCCTGTAGTGAATGTTTCCTAATGTATCAGCACATTTAATTCAGTTTTCATTCCAGTGCTGTTTTTTTCTCACCCTTACCCTCAGGATGGGTGAAGTTGTGGTGGGCTCCGATAGATTCTTACCTTCCAACCCAATCCTTTTTGTGAATCTGTGATGCCTCCTAATGTTAATTGCAAAAAGCCATCCATCTTATGGATCTGTAGAGCTTTGTTTATCCTTTCATGAGCATCTCTCAGTACTTCCATTGGCTGTTGTTTCAGAGAATATTTAGGTTGGCTCAGTGCTTTGTATTCTGCTCTGGTTAATGTAACTTAACCTTGCATTTGATCACTGACAAAACAATTCAGCAACAACCTAAACACTCGAGATAACAAAAACATTGTTTCTTTATTTCCCTCTTCAGCCAACAGGTCAGTATAACCTTCTGGATGAACAGAATCATAGAATCACAGAATCACTGAGTGGTTTGGGTTGGCAGGCACTGTAGAGCATATCTAGTTCCACTCTCCTGCCATGGGCAGGGACACCTTTCATTGGACCAGGCTGTTCAAGCACCCTGGTTTTGAACACATTGGAGATGGGACAGCCACAGAGCAGCTGTGGCAGAGCTCCTCTGGGCAGAACAGAGAGACTTCTGCTGGAGATTTACTTATAAAACATGGCTAAGGGGTCATGAAACAGTATTTTTGGTGGGCCTGAAGCAGAAGGAGTGATGGAAAATGTCATTTGGAGGATTTGCAGGGTATTTGCAGAGGCTGGCTGTGATTGCCCTTCACCTGCAAAGGCTTTTTAGAGTACCTGTCTGGGCACCTCTAAAACCCTGAGAACTTTTGGCCTCTTTACACAGATGATGTTAATGTGGGTATCAATACATATAAATAACAGCAAAGGTTTATCAGCCAGAGTAATTATTTCCAGTCACGTAAGGCAATTTTAAGAAGCTGAGCTGAAAAATACGTTTGGAAGATGGGATAAGCATGGTTCTTTGTCTGTGCTGGGTGGGACCCTCTGCGAGAGGTATTGCACTGAACATTGGACAACACCTGAAGCAGCCTAAAAATAATAGTATCAATATAGCAATAACAATAATACCAATATTGCAACAGCTGTTGATTAACAAATTCTGGTATTTATTTCTGAGGCCTTGATTACAAACACAGGGGTGGATCTGAGTGGATTCCTGTTGTCCTCTGGGCTCCTGGTTTTCTGATTTTTGTGTTTATTGTTTGGATGTGGAACAAGGTCTCCCAAACCAAGATATTGTGGGGAGATGGACACTTCTATTCCTGCAGAGCTGCCAGCCAGGCATGCTAAAGTCTGGTAGGCACCTCTGTGGGGATTTGGGAGCCCATGTTTGGTTTTTTTAAATAATGTGCTATGCCATAGAAACATTTGGTATTAAAAAAAATAGGACAAGTCACCAAAGGTGACAGAAATCAGCTCTGGTGTTGGGCTGGAAATCCATCTTGAGTTGGCTTTGAGCTCCCTTTGAACTAAAAGGGAGTTTCCTTTTAGAAGGAAACAAGAAACTCCATTTGTTGCTTTAATATTGACTTTGCTGGGAAAAATACTTCACCCAGGGAACTGGAGATGGGTGCAGGTTTATTTAAGTGCATCTGCAGTCCCAGTTTGTAGGTACAACCCTCCAGCAGCTGGTTCCTCATGCTCAGCCAGCACATGTGGAAATGATGCTTAGGGCTTCTGTTCTTCTGCCTGCACAAAAACTTTGAAGTGGGTTTCCCCTGGACGAGATTTTCTTGACAGGTATGAGGACTAAATAATATTTTAAAGTGGAGTAAGGAGTCTGTGACTGAATGAGGCTAGTAGAGGAAGATTGGTACAGGACCTTTTTCTTATCTTTGTCAGACAAAAGATCATAACCAGTGTTGATGTTGACAGAATCAGAGGTTTTGGCTCACTGACTCATTTATCCAGCATGTTCATCCTGCACATGATATTTTTCATAAAGATAATGTTTCTTGTGGCTGTTTATTTATAATAATAAAAACATAAATTAAAAATCAGGAACAATTAAACAAAATATAAATAATATAAACAATTATTTATAATTTGTATTGCAGGAGGAATCTCAGTTTGGTGTCCTGTTCTGCCATAATACACGGCCTGACATCCAGGACCTTCAGTCTGGATTTTAGACCTCCTGAGCATCCCTTACTAACTAGCAATTAATTAGTCCTGAGAGTGCCCCAGACAGGCAATTTGTAGTGACTCCTTAATAGCAAAGGGGGGAAAGGGAGAGGTTGTTGGTGATGAGACATTGATGCAGAGGAGTACCAGGGGGAAGGATGGAAACTGCCACTTCTGATCGTAGTTGTTAGCATCACTGTCACAAGTAACATATCACTGAACAGAAATACAATGGATAATTTGGATAATTCACCCCTCTTTTTTTTTAGCACAGCTATAGGTGAGGGTCTTGCTGTCAAAGCCACGTCTCCACTGCTGAGACGCTCCTGTCCTCCTGTGCTTGCAGGGAGCTGGACTCTGCCATGCTGCGGCGGCTGGAGAAGAGGATCCTGGTGGACCTGCCGAGTGAGGAGGCACGGCGGGTGATGATCCAGCACTGGCTGCCCCCTCTGAGCAGCAGCGGCAGGCTGAAGCTGAGGACGGATCTGGATTACAGCCTGCTGAGCCAGGTGGGCAGGGCAGTGATGAGGGCTGGGACAGCGCCTGGGCGTGCTGCCACTGCCACACGCAGAGCTGGGCACCACCTCAGCTCCCCTGAGGCTCCAGCTGCCTTCACGCAGCTCTGCCTGCAAAACGGTGTGTGCTGGTCCTCTCTGCTGGGCCAGTGTCATGCACGGTGGTGAGAGCACTGTGACATGGAGAGGAGAATGTCACACTGGCCGGTGTGTCTGGGCGGTGCCACGTGTGACATTGGAAACACAAGAGGTGGCAGCTGTGTTTCCTGGGGGTCTATGGTGCAAGGGGGACTCCTCTCTTCCCCGATGGACTCAGTATTGATTATATTGAAGGGTGAAAACTTGATTAAGGATCCAAATGGGTCTCGCTGGGGTTTGGTGGAGTTGGGTGGTAGGAGGAGGAATGTTTTGGAAGGTTTTCATTTCGAATTTTGTGTGGTTTTTTTTCTTTCCTTTCTTTTCCTTTTATAGCAGTAGTAGTAGTAGTGTAATAAAGTTTTTCCTTTGTTATTAAGTTTGGCCTGCTTTGCTCTGTTCTTGATCACATTTCACAGCATTTGATTGGTAAGTTGTATTTTCATGGGGCGCTGGCATTGTGCCAGCATCAAACCATGACAGCCAGCTTTTCCGCCTTAAATACAGGGAGACATCCAGCAACAGCAGATTTTATCACTGCTCTCGCCAGGCTGGGAGCACTTCCAATTCATCAGGGTAATGAACAGTTAATTGTGTAGGGAGGGTTTGCCACAGCTCCACTGCTGCGGCAGAAAAGAGCATTTGGCATCGAAGAGATTCACTAGATACCCCAGATTCCTTCATGTAGCCCTTTGTCACGTCCTGGATTCTTTGGAAACAGAATCCTGGAATGGTTTGGGTTACAAGGGATGTCAAAGAGAATCTTGTTCCAGTTTCCAGCTGTAAGCAGGAGCACTTTCAATTAGCCCAGGTTGCTCAAGGTCCCAGCCCTTAAATATTTTACTTTACCTAGCTGAGATTCTTACATCTGTTTACAGAGACAATGCTGCCCAGTACTGGGTTCATAAGGAAATACATTTATTTTATTTACTGGAAAGCTGAGGATAGACTCAGAAAGGTGGGTTTTATTTCACCTACAGAAAATTGGCATTTAGTAAGAAAATGCCCAGTATTTTTCTTGGTCCTATGAGGTATTGTGGGCATTCAAAGAATAACAAGCTACATAATTTTGAGGAGACAATACCAAAAAAATTTAGATTTCTATGTGTATATAAATGTGTATTTCAGACAGCAATAGACTTCACGAATATTTATATAAATACATAAACAATATATATGCCTGCAAATTCCATTTTTGTCTGATTCGTGAATGTAATGTATTGTTCTGATCCCCTCACAGGAAACAAATGGATACTCTGGCTCAGACATAAAACTTGTGTGCAAGGAGGCAGCCATGAGACCAGTGAGGAAAATTTTTGATGCTCTTGAAAATCATCAGCCAGGTACCTCAGCTCTGAGCAGAGAATCTGGCCTGGGAAATGCTGATTTTCTGCTCTAACTCTTGGGATGAAGATTCTAACTCCAGCAGGTGGAGCTCTGATATCTGCCTGGGAAAGTTTTAAAATCTACAGTTCCAAACCCTGCTAAATTTCTAAAAATCAGGGCGTCTTTTAAAGCTGTCATTATTTGTGCTCTTGGTATAAATGTAATTTTTCATTTATCTCACTACATTTAGTCTGTTGTTTTCCTACATTAACTGTTGGACTAAGCATTGACATAAAATAATATCTTTTGGTAATAGTAACAGGATTTATTCAATTCTCTTTTCTTTAGGTAACAGTAACTTGCCCATGATCCAGCTGGACACAATCACAACAGCTGATTTCCTGGATGTGATCACCCACACCAAGCCATCAGCAAAGAATCTAAGCCAGAAGTACATGGCTTGGCAGAGGGATTTTGAGTCTGTCTGACAGGACAGCCCCAAAAATCAAAACCTTCCAAACCATTTGCCATCCGAAGTGGCCTCCAAAGGATCAAATGGTGATGGGGAAGGAAATGCTGTTAATTCAAGGAACAAAATGCAGTGACAAGTGTCAGAGGGAAATCATTACTTTCAAAATGCAGGGGAGGGTGAAGAGTTGGTGGTTATTCTTTATTCAAAAAAGTTCTTATTGGAATTAATGTGATGGTGCAATCCTATGCAACAAAGCCTCCAGCCTTAATTTTATGTATGAAGACTTAAAAGATTGATTGATTGATTGATTGATTCTCAGTCTTTATTCATGACAGATTTTGGGTAGAACTGGAGCAAAGTTTAAAAGCAGATAGACAATTAGCGTAACCCTCCATTTCTGACACTCTGTTGAGCACCCCAGTCAGTGTAGCTTTCCTAGCAGAGACCTGCACCCTTCTTAATAAAACACAAAGTAGGCATTTTCAGTGAAATTCAGGACCTTAGCAGGGCATGTAAATTTGCCTAGTTTGTGACTATTTTCAGCTGAGTTCAAAGCCCTGGAGTGTGTTATTGTTGGGGTATTACCAAGGTGAAAAAGGCAAGAAATTAAAGAAAAACTGCAGCAAACCAGCAGATTTACAATAATTAACTAGAAACCGTGTTGGTGGCTACCCAGTGCTGGTTTGCAGCCAGCCATAGCAGAATTGCAGAACCCCAGGATGGGTCAGGTTGGAAGGGGCCAGAGAGGGTCGCATCTGACCCCACCTCCCTGCTCCAGCAGGGCCATCCCAGAGCACAGGGTTGTGTTCAGAGGGCTCTGGAATGTCCCTGGTGAGGGAGACTCCCCCCCTGTCTGGTCTCTGTTCAGGGCAGTTGTGCCTCCTGTGCAGGGGAATTGCTGGGCTCAGTCCCTGCCCGTGGCTCTGGTGCCATTGCTGGGCCTGGAGCAGAGCCTGGGTTCTGCTCTGCCCCTCCCTGCACACAGGGACACACAGGGACACCCAGGGCTCACAACCTGAACAGCCCCAGCTCCCTGAGCCTGTCCTCCTTAGAGAGATGCTCCAGGCCCTTCCCCAGGTGTGCCAGCCTCCCCTGCCCATGGGTGCTGCAGTGAGCTGTGCAGGATGTCAGATGTCCCCATGCTGGACTGTGCTGCTCATACACGTGGCCAGGTGAGCAGCCAGCACTGCCACGTGTCCTGCAGTCTTGTCATCAGAAATTCCAATGTTTTTTCATTGTTTTGCATTTTTTTCAGGCTCCAGGGTCACTGCCCTCTCTCACCCTCCTTCTTGCTCAGCAAGACACTTCCCTTCCATGCAGTTCTCAATTTTCCTTGGGCTGGTGTGTGTCTGCATTCCAAGCATAAGAGTTGGGCATGCTTTCCAGCACATTCTGAGACCTCTGAGGCTCTGAAAGTCCCTTTTAATTCCTGCAGCAGTCACACACTGGAAGTCTCCAAGGGAAATGTCTTCAGCACCTTTTGCTGATACATCTCCCACCTCCTGCACCTGACTGTGACCCCAGGCCACAGACCTCCCTTACATCCATCCTTCCAAGCAGAAACCAACAGGTTCAGAATGGCTGGCACAAAACCCAGATCTGTGAATTTATGCAAAACTGAAGCTGGGAGAAAGGGCCCACAGACATCTAAAGATGTTCCTCAGAGGTCTCTTCTCCCAGGCAGAAGGTGTCATGATGTGAGGAAACAACCTCAAGTTGCACCAGGGAAGGTTCAGGTTGAATATTTGGAATTACTTATTCCTGGGAAAGATTGCCCACCCCTGGCACAGCTGCCCAGGGCAGTGGTGCAGTCTCCAGCCCTGGAGGGATTTGAAAGCCATGTGGATGTGGCACCTGGGGATGTGGGTCAGCGGTGCCTTGGCTGTGCTGGCAAATGGTTTGACTCGATGATCTTAGACAACTTTTCCAGCCTAAATGATTCTGTGATTTATTCTTGTGTTTCCACTGCAGAATCTCCTCCATCCACCTATTCTGTTCACCCACCCTGACAGTCTAAATCTGAACGTAGAAATCACCCACCAAGGGAGGCTGCAGAGAGGCACTGTCACATGTGAGGAATTCATTCATCACCATGGTTTTGTTTAACAAGAATGAGCATGGCTCATTAACACAAAACTGTATTTTCAATAAGGTTAATACTCCAGTAATGCATAATTACAATCTAATAATTTAACACACAGGAGCACTGTAAAACAACTGTAAAGGACTTTGATTATTACAATTTGCAAATGGACCAGAAAAGCCATTTACAATCATTACAAAGTTGGTTCATATTGGGGGATGTAGTGCATAGGAAAAGCATTGCACGCTACAGAATTAAATTTCATTTTACAGCTCTGCTAACCAACTGTAAAAACTGGAATCTGTCCCCATGGCTTGTGAAGGATTTTTTCCATAACATTAAAAAGAAACAAAAAAATCCCCAACAAAAGTGAAATTTTGCAACTGTAGCATTAATAGGACCCTGCTGAAGCCTAATTTTAAAAAGTCACAGTCTCTAAGGCATTTAATACCAGAGTTTTGTTTCTGTATCATTCTTTTTAATAACAGGATTTAATTAAAACATCTGTAAAATGCTGACAGTTTTTAATTTTATGTAAAATTTGAAAAGCAAATAACAGGATCTGCTCTAATGAAAGACAGCCACAGTAGTTATTATTAAGCAATGGTGATATTTTCATTTAAGAGTCACTTCTAAACGTGCATAATCCCCACCTTTAAGTCAGAGCAGAGCAGAGACATCAGTGAAACCACTACAGGCCACTGAGGCTCTGTTGGTGTTTGAGCTTTCTTTACTTGAGTGTTTTCAGTGCATGTTTTCAGTTTATCTTATTCTGCAGAAGCTTTCCAGACGGTGCTCTTCATCAGGTATTCTTTGAAAAGTGAAAATAAGAAAACACTGCCCTATGTGTGTGCCTGTGCTGGGCCCACATGGATCCCCTGCCCATCACAGCCCAGGGTTGTTTCTGATGGATTCTGATTTCAAGAATGAAGGAAATGGTGTGAAACAGATGTTTCTTCAAGCTACCTGTTCCCTTTCTCACAACATCTGCTTCAGGATATGTTCCACTGCCTCTGGGAAATTCTCACAGGTTAAGTAGGGACCTGGATTGATTTTGTCTTCATCTGCTGGACGGTATTTACCTGTAACAGATTAACACAAAGATCTCTCTACCAAACTCCTCTGAGTACCTTTTTTGTCCCCCGCCCCTGAAAATTAGTCTTGTAATAGCAGTACCAACCAGTAAAATGCCCATCTGGGCAAAAAACATCCCATAAGGCTTCTCTAAACAAATGCTGAGCCCTACTGGAGATTCCTCCAGGGGCAGCTCTGGATCAAAACTAGTGTTAATTGCACTGATTCATTCTGCTGGACTAGCAAATATCCACATTGTAGGTTCTTAAAATAATAATCATCATAGAATCCCAGAATGGATTGGCTTGTAAGAGACCTTAAACCACATCTAGTCCCATCCCCTGCCATGGGCAGGGTCACTTTCCACTATCTCAGGGTGCTACAAGTCCCATCCAGTCTGGCCTTGGACACTTTCAGGGATCCAGGGGCAGCCACAGCTCTGGGCACCCTGTGCCAGGGCCTGCCCACTCTCACAGGAAAAGATTTCTTCCTAAAATCTCTAACCTAAATTTCATGCCTTTCAATTTGAACCCAATACTCCCTGTTCTATCAGTACAGTTCCTGATGAAGAGTGCCTCTCTGAAGACTCTTCTGAAGAAAAGCAGGATTACTTCCCTTCATTTTCAACATATCACACTGTGTGGCATGAGCAGCTGCCACCTCAAAGAGACCTTTCCAGTCTACGGGTCTATCAACAACACAAAGAATACCTGTCAATCCCTCCAGGTTCCACTTCCATACAAAGCAAAATTACACTTATAATGACCTTGTAATTATTGAAGAATGTCACCAGAGCTCCTGCACAATCAGAGGTTACATTGCTGTGACTGATTTTGGCAATCTAAGGTGTGACAGTAACAGTTCCCTCTGTTCTGTGATTTACTGCTCTGGATTTTTGAGTCAGAGCAAAAATTCACACCTACAAGAGCAGCTGTCCCTAACTGTGGTCACCCTGCCCTCAGCTGGGGGTGTGTGCGCTGTGCTGTAGCCCTGTGGTCACAATGTTCTGCTTGACAGGCTGCCCCTGCCCCACCCCAGAGCCATGTGGAAGGTGGGGGCTGCCCCAGGGCTCAGAGTACGTTCACTTCTGGGCACAGAGTGAGATCACTGAAGGCACCACTGCGTCCTGAAATGACTGATCCATGGAGTACTTACCTGTCCTTACCAAAATCCCACGCATGCCTGCCTGCTGGGCACCACCCACATCATCCCTGCAGTCCTGGGACACAGCAGGAGAGCACAGGGTTAGTGGGCACAGACATTTCCATAACCTTTTCTGCTTTGCACATCACTTAAAAGCAGCGACACGGAGTCAGATCTTTCAGCCACCCCATCGGTCACACTGTCACAGGAGTGGTTTTCTGTGTGCTCTCTGCCTGATCAAGTAGTGACCGAAGTAAGAGAGAAAACCCCATGGCTTACATACTAAATCCTGTGAACTTGCATGGAATTGTTTAGGCTTGAAAGCCCCTCTAACATCATGGAGTCCAACCATTCCCCCAGGACTGTGCAGGTCACCACTGACCTATGTCCCACCCATCCACACAGCTTTTAAACCCTTCCAGGGATGGGGATTGCACCAATGCCCTGGCAGGTGTGCCAGTGCTCAGAGTCTTATTTCATGAAGAATTTTTCTCTAATATTCCATCTAAACTTCCCCTGGCCCAGCCTGAGGCCGTTCCCTCTCCTCCTGTTCGTGTTTCCTGGAGCAGAGCCCGATCCCCCCTGGCTGTCCCCTCCTTTCAGGAGCTGTGCAGAGCCACAAGGTCCCTCCTGAGCCTCCTTTTTTCCAGGCTGAGCCCCTTCCCAGCTCCCTCAGCTGCTCCTGGGCCCCTCTCCAGCTCCACTGGAAGCTCTGGAGCCCCTGTGCAGGCCCTGCCCAGCGCGGAGGTTTGTCCACGTACGTCTCCGATCATGACGGCCTCCTCGGGGGCACAGTCAGTGCCCCGCAGAGCCTCCAGGAAGAAGGTCTTCTCTGGCTTCCCCACCACGGTGGCTTTGGTGTCTGTTGCATATTCCAGCCCTGTAACAAAAGGTCCAGGTCCCAGACACAGGCCATCCTTCTTCTTGAAATACCTGGCTTTATGGATCGCTATGAGAGGCGCCCCATCCAGAATCAGCCTAAAGAAAGAATGAATGAAGAGAGTACAGAAATTCTATTAAAGTAATTATATTTACAACTGAAGGCCTCAAGAGGCTTTCATACAATCCCAAGATGGTCTGGGTTGAAAGGGACCTTAAAGCCCATCCAGTCCCACGCACTGCTGTGTGCAGGGACACCTTCCACTCTCCCAGATTGCTCCATGCCCTATCCAACCTGGCCTTGGACACTTCCAGGGATCCAGAGGCAGCCACAGCTGCTCTGGGTACCCTGTGCCAGGGCCTCAGCACCCTCACAAGGAACAATTTCTTATAAGTACAGGATGAATAATTTGACCTTTATATTTTAGCATTGAAGGAATTACAGTAACAAGTTACATTAAAAAAAAAAACCAAACCTTAAAGCCCTTTGAGGCATTCACATCCCTCTGAATTTCCCCATTAACCCAGGGAATTTGAGCAGGCTCGCTTCCACAGAACCTGCAAAGCATCTTTGGTTCTCTGATTTCTGTTTTGTGCCCTGCAGACTTTCCTTACAGCAGATACTGCATCCCCCTGTCCTGCAGCAAAGGGAAGCTGTGTAGGTGCTGCACTACAGGAATGCTTCTCACGCATCAAGCACAGCAGTATTATTGCAGTCCTGCCCTCCCCAGTTTAAGTGCAAAAAGCTCTTTGAACTGCCATCTGGATTGCCAAACACTTTCCCTCTGATTTTACACTTTCTCCACCTAATGAAGGTCATTCCAATCTTTATCACAATAGTGTAAAACACTGGTTGTTACTCTCAAGGCAGAAAGGAGGATTTATTTTCCTCTTAACCCCTGATCTGCTAAACAAAACAAAAGCCTTTAAGAAAACAATGTCTTGCTTTTCCCCTGTTGTAAGAGGCTGCCTGAGGTGAGCTGGCTTCTCCTTGGGGGATGTCTGCAGAGCAGCCTGGAAGCTCTGAGCAGGGCATAAATGATATTTCATTTCACTTAATTATCACAAAACACTGCTATTGAATCAATGCATTTCAAAGCAAGCTGAACAAGAAGAAAGCTGGGTTGTGTTTCTGTGAGCAGCCAGACATGTTCATGATGGGAGGATGCCTCTAGGACACAGAAAAATGTAATTTGACAGCATCACCACAACACTATGTTCAGCAGTTTTCAGGAGAGATCTCACCTGAGAGAATTCTTTTAAACATGGCATCAAAATCCCACTTATATAGGAAGAGAAATTTAGTCTCAGCCATTTTCAAGTGGTGCCTGGAGAATGGCCAGACACTGTATATGTTGTTTTGGGATTCATGTTGGGTTAGATTTACCTAAGTTAATGTTGGATGTCAATAGAATAGTTTCCTACCACGTAATTAGTCAGCCTGGGCTCCTCACAGTTGGTGCAGTGGAAAAGGCACTCCTAGGGCACAGTTCAAGTGTCCTATTTTAAGCACTATTAGGTAAAAAAATGCCCTGAAGAGCCTCCCTTATCCCTCCAGATCCCCAGCACAGACACAGGAAGCTGCACTTAGATATCTGCATTTAATCAGATTCACCTCAGAGTTCTGCAATCCCAATGCAATTCCTTTTCCAATGCATATCCCAAGTGACTTAAATTATCTGAGCAGTAAAGGAGAAGGAATAGGGCAAGGCTCAACAAGAAGAAAATGTGCTGGTGGCCAGTGTTTCCATCAGGCCCAACAAAACTGACACCAGCAAAAGTTTATCCCCTATAGAGAACTGGGAAAAATACCCAGAACAAATCAGCCCAGGCAGAACCCATCCTGGCTTTTTTTAAGTGTCTTGGTCTTCAGCCCAAAGCAAATGATGGATATTATTCAACAATTAATATATTCAGGACAGAAATACTAATCAATAAAATGATGTAAGCACTGGGGTACTCAATAAGTTAAGCTCATGCAGTTGTGAAATTAAAAGTCCACTCATGATCGAAAGTAAAATTCCAAAATCAATGCCTTTGGCAAGGGTCAGTTTGGGTCAACATCTGTTGATGTAACACAGAATTGGCAGCAGATGAGGACAGCATTGGCCTCCCACTCCAACAGACCTCCCTAAAACACTGGTGGGCAGTAACTGATATTCCCTCTTCTAATTTTATGGTTATAAAGACAGGTTAAGGTGCTTGATATCAGGATTCTCACTGGATTTGAAGGTGCAGAACTGTGGTACGAACTTTTGTGGAGAACTTTGCCACCATCCCGTGAGCAAAGATGGGAAAGGGCTCTTCACACACATCACCAGGGCTACGCTCAGCTACAAACTCACATCCAGTATCTGAAAGCTGAAGGCTTTCCAAGTTAAAATCAAGAGTGTGGAGTCAAGCCAGAACCAGAGAGAAGGACACATGGCTCTGCACACACTGTTGCAACCTGGCTCATGTATGGTCACAGATGAAGTGTTACCTGACTTACCCCTCAGCCTAGAGGCAAAAAGAGCATTAAAAATAAACCACTCAAGATCAGCTCTGTAGCCCACCTGGCCTGAGAGGCTGTGCTAGCCACTCCTGAACAGAAGATGCTTCAGAAGATACTGCTGGATATCCTGCATTAGGTAGGCAAGGAATAATCTGCCCTAAATCCTGGATTTCCTTCCCTATAGCACACAGGCTCTGAAGGCTGGGCTTTGAACACAGAATCTGCCTCTCCTCTTGGAAAATAAAAAAACAGCCTCAGGCTGTGCCAGGGCAGGTACAGGTTGGACATGAGCAGGAATTTTCCCATGGAAAGGCTGGTCAGGCTGGTACTGGAAGGAGATGCCCAGGGATGTGTTGGAGTCTCCATCCCTGGAGGTGTACAAGGAAGGCTCAGATGTGGCACTCAGTGCTCTGGGCTGGTGACACAGTGGGGATTGGTCACAGGTTGGACTCCATGGGATGGGGGTCTTTTCCAACCCAAGTAATTCTGTAAATCCTTCCCCACATCCCTAGTTTTGTGTATTTCCACTTGAGGAATTGCTAACTTTTCCCCTCACTGACAGCTGTGACTGTACTTTGCAGTTTATTTATACTGAAAGCTGTAAAAATGAGGTCTGGACTGCCTGAAGTTCTTGGTGGAGAACCCAAATCCCACAAGATTAGTGGCTCCCTCGCAAGCTGCATAGTGTGTAATATTCCTACACCCTTTTCTTCCCAGAAAGAGAAGAGAGCCCAGCACAAGACAGCTTCCAGTCCACCCCCAGCCAGGGGCTGCCTTACCGAAAGGCTCTGTTCATCATCTTGTAGTGGAAGTGCTCAGGAGCCAGTCCCACCACCACAGCATTGGGGTTGTCTGTGCCAATCCCTGGGAAATCAGAACAAGACTCTGAGCAGACAGGATTTAATTCACACTTAGTAGCCCACAGCCAGCAAAGTGCATTTAATCACTTAAGGCAAAAACAAGCATTTTCTGACACAGTCGTATCACAGAGATTGCTTTTATGTCTTTTATAGATGAAAAAAGCATCTGTGGCAAAGGTGCTGGTCTATCCAGACTGTTCCATCCTCTAGGATCTGGACACTCTTAACAGCAGCTGTGGGATGATTCTGCCACCACTCCCACTAAAATGCAGGACACAAAAATCCCTCCTTTACTTCAATGACTGCTTGCCATATGAGAATCCCTCTCCACATATATTTATGTTCTTTGTAAGACAGTAAAGCAGGAATTCAAGTGAATCCCATCTAGTTTTTCTATTCCCTCTAGCCACAGGAAATTCCACTGACTGCTGTGTCTGATTCTGACAATAAAGACAGTACTGCAGCACACCCCAAAAGTTGTTAACCTAGATAAATTTGGGCTTTTCTGGAAGGTCTTTTTTCAGAGTGGATTAGTGCCTTTGGAAACAGCTCCACTGCAGTACCACCCCTGGACAGAACCAGCAGTGGAAGCAGAGTAGCACCAGTAGGAGGGTTTTACTAATGGCATGTTATCAGCTGAGGATTTTGTTCCACCTTCAAACACACCCTCTGCACCTTTAGAAGGACAACCAGAGCTCCTGGCTGGCTCTGCTGGCTGAGGGCTCCTGCTGCATGTCTCTCAGGTGGCTCAGCCACCAAAACATCCACTCAGAGGTGCCACGGTGGATTTGTGATATCACCCAGAACCATCTGAGTCCTTAAACCAGGGAAGGACAGTCACATCTGCCTGTGACCAACTTTATCAGAGAGATTAGCCAAGAACAGCTCAATAGCAGCCATTAACTGGAATTTCAAGAACTCTCCACTGTATTTGCATGTTCCAAAAGCAGCACTGAGGAAATGTGAGCCAAAGCCCTTGTAGCAAAAACAAGCCAAACAACCCATTCCAAATCCCAGCAATACAGATGATGCACCAAGGTGTCCCCATGTTACCTCTGTCTCTGCCATCTTTTATAAAATTAGTATCAGCTCCTGAAAAGCTAATGGAAAGATCCCAAAACCATGGAGGCTGAGCTGATTTAAATGCTGTCAGTGAAAGAGCTGCTGCCTCTGCTGTTTCTCACCCAGGAAAGCTTTCCTAGGAGCACAAATATTTCTGAATATTGCTGGGGGCACATTTCTCTGGATATGCTGTTAGGTAGAACAGATTACTAGGTTACATTGCTCTTACAGAGGCTTTTCTCCTGAACATTGACCTCTCTGAAGATTTCTGACCAGACTATGGCACCAAAATTTAACAGGAAATTCCTAGATCCTGGCAAGATTAGAACCTACTTAAATTACATGGCCAAAAGACTTCAGTTTGTAAGGCAAGGACAAGGCAAGGACAAGGCAAGCATATCTCTGCTGCCTTGACTTTAAATAAAAAAATTTCAGCCTACAGTATATAATTTTCAACTCTGAGCATGTTAAAAACGTGGGTATCTTTGCTACTCTTGATGTCCAAGTGAGAACACATAATTTTCTGCTCCCCTGACTGCTGAG
The DNA here is from genome assembly GCF_048771995.1 of Taeniopygia guttata. Lineage (NCBI taxonomy): Eukaryota > Metazoa > Chordata > Aves > Passeriformes > Estrildidae > Taeniopygia > Taeniopygia guttata. Next base: position 4,957,632 of record NC_133063.1, on the reverse strand, counting down.
GGAGGGAAATGGGAGCATCTGACAGCAAAGCAGATTTTAACCAATCTTTAGGGGTGACAATTTAGAGGAGTCAGGGTGATGAACCTTCTGTCACCAGTGAAGGTATCCAAGTACATGGGCTGAAACCCAAATGTTCAATATAAGATAAGCAATTGCCTGGAGATTTTGCATTTAATAATAATCTATTAACAGAGAAAGAGCCTACTGTGTGTGCCTACACACTGTTTGTTCAGGTCTTTATGAGTAAAACATCTGCTGAAAGTCAGGTATTGTGCAAATTGACACATCTTTGCTACAAAAAAAAAAAAGAAACCACCACTGGTAGGTCCAAGAAAGTACCAATGACCTGGTGATAACTATTACTTTGTATCTTACACTGGAAATTAATGGAAAGTATTGAGTTTTACCTGAATTCCTGACTATTTGAAGGCCTTGGCTGCCATTTCCACTGCTCCTCAAGAAGATACAACTTCAGGCTTTTCAACAACTTTTTGATGTTTGATTTAAAATGAAGAAAGGACCTTTATGACCCCGCAGAATCCCACATTTTAGGCTCCACCATGGCTGGTGGTCTGTAGATGATTGAGAGCACAATGTCTCCCTAGCTGCTCATTAACTCCTGTTCATTAATTAGCTGCCTCCTGAGCACCTCACCTGTGAAATCAGGAAGGGCTTTATCATCCACCAGGAGCAGGGGCCGCACCTGCTGCTGCTCCAGGAGGTTCCTGGCGGCTGTCAGGGAGGTGAAGATCTCGTGCTCGGCGATGTCGAACCCCAGCCCCGTCAGCCTCTCCAGCAGGTCCCTCTTGCTCTCCTTGGTGGTGTTGGTCACAAACCGGACGGTCACCGGGGCACTGCGCAGCCTGTGGGGGACACAGGGGCACACTGGACACAGGCTCCTCCTGCTCTCACATCTGTGCTTCTCTTTGGGGCTAAAAACAGGCCCAAAGATGAAAAGAGCACACGGAGGACTGGTGCTGCACAAAAACTTCTGTGATGTGGAACAGACAGCAAGAATTACACCCCCCCAGACCAAGACAAGTCATCCTTACCTCCTCTCCCTCATCTACCACAAAAATTCCTGAGGAAAACAGTGATTCAACTCCCTCTTCACAGCAGCAGCGAGCACATCTATGATAACTAATTTGAAAAGCCTTTTTATTCAAACTACATAATAAACAAGCCAGTCCCAGTTCTTGATCAAAATAAGTGAACAAAAGAAGCTGTTGCTGAATTAATATATTGAACTGGGTGAATTTCCCAGCAGCTGTGGCTCCAGGAGCCTGTGTTACCTTGGTGGTGGTTTTATGTCAGTTTCTGCAGCCATTTCCCCCTTTCCTGAGGAACACCAGTACCACATAAAACCACGTTATTGCCCTGTGCTGACAGTAAATGCTACCAAACAATCAAATAATTTTAAGTGACAGTTTCAACAGCATTCCCTTTAATTATTCCCCCACCATCACTTTCTCTGTTGCTATAGGAACAAACACAGGCACCAGGACTGTGTGGAGAACATCAGAATAAAGTTGGAGACTTGCTTCCACCTGCCACTTCCTTCTCCTGTTTATCTCTTGTTTTTCACTGACCCTTCACAGGTACGAGCTGATGAAAGAGTCCCCTGGTTGATAATAAAATAAAAATTAATATGATTTTTCCCTCTGGCCCTCAATAGGGAACTATGAACATAGTAATCCTAAAACAGACATCTCTCCATTTGTTCCCTAAGCAAGCTGCATGCCATTCTCTCCAGCTTCTCTTTGGGAAGGACAGGGACACGGACTGGCAGAAAGGAGAGTGGGATAATAATTTTTTTCAAACCTCTGAGCCAAAAGACCTGGCTGTTCTCTGCCACCTGCCCTCCATACCTGTGACAGCACCCATATATTACATGGAATTTCAGGAACATTGACTCTCACCTGGCACAAGTTCTCCCTGCAGCAGGAAACAGTGCAGTGAGGGAAAGGGCAATGAATGAGTAGCCAGAGTTTCACCAGTTTTTACTTCCTTGCAATTTTACATCTTAAGGACATAATCATTTCCACGGCATTACCTGTGGGAAATGCAGCTTCCTCATCCCTCTGTGAACGTTTCCTCTGAGCTACAGTCCAGCTGTATAAAACCCTTAGCAGCCCATTCAGCTCCAGTAGAGGGTTCAGTTCTGCTCCTATATCCTATTAATCTTTAGTGCCCCAGAATCTTAAAGTGTTCCCCTTCATTCACCACAGTATCACCTATCACTTTGGGATTTTTCCTCATCCATTGCAAGATGTCTTCTCCAGGAAAAGACCACAAATATTCCTGGGATTTTGCGTCCTATTTCACCACTGATTGTTTGGAATAAGGCACTTTGCTGTGCCTCAATATCTTTAAGCATCCTTTAACCACAAGAGTTAATTTGACTGCCCTGTCTATAAATGTGTTGAAATTCCTATAAAAGAAAAAACAAATGACGTGGTGTACCTAGCAGAAAGAAACTTTAAAAACAGCAATAACCAAGAAAAGCCTTGTATGAATGAAATGAAAACTCTGCAGAGGTTGCCTTGCTCGCTAGACTTTATCTCAGCAGATCTAAAAGAGCTGACAGATGATCAGAGCCGCAAGGAACAGCTCAGCTGAACTGATTTTGGGGTAATTCACCCAAACTCAAGTTTGGCTGTGGCTGTCTCATCTGTGAATCAGTGGAGACAACTTCAATATTGGGGGTTCTAATGTCTAGAAAAGGCTTAGAAAACACAGAAAGAGCCACTGAGGAAAGCAGCAGGGGCTCAGGTCACACCAATTTCTCTCTCCACCCTTTGCATGAACACAGCGTCGAGGATTTGGCCGCATGCTCACTCCACTCACCCACCCCTTTGTGCAAACAGCACTGACACAACCTCCCACAGCAAACCCAAAAAAAATTAAAAAAAAAGAGGGCAAACTTGCTTTTTGAGGGCCTCCTGGGCGCCGGGCACGGCCGAGTCCTCGACGTGGAGGGTGCCATTGAGATCCACCAGCACGGCCTTCAGCGCGCGCCGCGCTGCCATCGCGCCCGCCGAGGGACCCTGAGGGGGATTTTTAAAAAAAAAACCCACATAACTGCTTGCAAAGACTCTGCTCGTTCTTTAAGTGCATCCAAACAAAATAAAGCTCTCTGAACAACTCAAGGGCGCTGAGGGGAGAGAGGGACATTTGGGATTGCTGTCTCAAGACCTCAGCGAGAATATTTCAGCAAGTCCCACCAACAGCAACAATGAAAATGAAGATACAGTGCTCTAAAGCTGTGTCTCTAAAGGTCTAAAGCTGCATTTAGGCTCAAAATGCTCTGCTGAAGTGGATGTTGTTATTTTATTTTTGTAAGAGAGAGCTAGGGTGATGCAGCCCACACCCCTGCCACTCTGAGGGCACTTGGTGGTGACAGTCAGGATTTTTGCAGGTTTTTAGCCTGGAAGCTCTCAGGGCTCAGGCATATCCAGCACCTCGAAGGTTCATCGCACACTCGTGCAAAAGGGGCTTTTTTCCTGGTTCCACGTACTCAGCCCAAAATAAAAGCCAGGATTTGAAGCGTAAAGGCACCAGGGAAGGAACAGAGAGGTGATGTTTGAGTCCCCAGGATAAAGGTCTGTCTTCAGAAACAAACACTTCCCCTCATGTGGGCTGCAAGCGTTGCATTTTGCTTTGTGAAAAGTCTGAGGAGCCGTTTCTCAGAAAATGTCCAATACAGCAAGGTTTTCTCCTGTTCATTAAACAAGAACCTTCTGAAAAAGCTGAGTGAGTTGGGATTATAGAAGAGAAGCTTTGAGGTGATCTGATTTTAGCTTTTCAGTGCCTGAGGGACAATTGCCAAGTGATGGAGGGACAGCACACAGGGAATAGCTTCCACTGCCAGAGGGAAGGGACAGATGGGATATTGGGAATTAGGAATTGCTGGCTGGGAGGGTGGGCAGGCCCTGGCACAGGGTGCCCAGAGCTGTCCCTGGATCCCTGGAAGTGCCCAAGGTTGGGTTGGATGGGGCTTGGAGCACCCTGGGACAGTGGAAGGTGTCCCTGTCCATGGCAAGGGGTGGGATGAGCTTTAAGGTCCCTTCTACCCAAACCACTCTGGGATCTGCCACCCCTACAAGTGACTATAATTTTGTGTTTAGCTGGTTTGGTTACAGACCGCATGCAGCATGTCTGTAATTCCAAAAAAGCACACAGAGCAGTCAGCACCATGACTGGAACCTGCCCTAATTAATTTCTGTCAGCTTTATCTTTGCAGACAGTTTTATAAATGGTCACATGAGCCTGGGGTCTCAGGTACATGACATACACACACACACACATACAACAAGAAACTTTGATATTCCACATTGTTATTCCTGCTGGCTCTCTGCAGTAAGAAAATAAATAAAAATGCTTCTTTTACTGTATGTCTGTTGATACAAAAGCCAAAGTTAAATATTAATGACACAGAGGTGAAAACAGAAGTCCTAAAGAAGCTTCATCAATTTCAATGGAAATTGCTACTACTATTATTGTTATTACCACTACTATTACTGTTTTTATTTTACTGTTACTGTTTATTCTTACCCTACATTTCCATCGGCTCTGCTGTTCACGGTGCATTTATTTGGGAAATACGGCAGTTATGTACTAGAGCCAGTTTCCAGCACAGCCTAATTTCAAAGGAAAAGCTCATGGATTGCCATGAAGTCCTAAATAACCTCCAGAACCTGAGTTTTCCTAATCACATCCCAACGAAAACTCACCTTGTCAGGACAAAGGGACACCCCAGCCACGGTCTCTGGTAAAAGGACACAAGGAACACAAGGCACAACCTAATGGAAAGAGGGATACATTCTATAAAAATATATATGGTTATATACGTCCCTCGGAATAGGATACTGATAGCACAGGCGCCTCCCCCTTCTCGCAGGAATGGTACCGCCCCTTCCCGCCAGCTCACAACGGGCATATGGGCTGGCCCATTCTCTACCGGGGGAGTCCCGACCGCGGCGATCCCCCCTTTTCCTGACGCGGATGGTTTCGCCAGCCCGTTCGCGGCTGAAGGCGGCGGACGCGCCCACGCGGAGGAGAGGGGGGAGCAGCCAGCGCGGCTCCCCCGGCGCTGACGCGGCTCTGCCCGCCCAGTCCCGCGGGGTCCTGGCGGAGCCGCGCCCGCCCAGCCCCGCGCCGGGCCCGCCCGCCGCCAGCACGGCAAATAATAAACAATTATTATTATTATTAGTGTAACGATTACTGCCATAAATAAACACCGAGCTCGGCCCGCTGCCGGCCTGCCGCCGGCCAGCGTCCGCCCGTCGCGACAGGCAGCGCGGGGAGCAGCCCGCGGGGCCCTGAGGGCACGGGGCGCACCGTGACGTGGCCTGGTTATAAATTAAATAAATAAAAATGACACCCGTTCTAGCCATTATATCCTTATTGTTATACCTGTTACAGCTCCTTTATCCTACATATACACTATGTAGTCATACCTTCTGTGGATATGATCATAAATCATGCAAATTATATCCCGTATATCATCTATGGACGTGTTTATATCCGTAGCCATACACTATGGATATCCGTAAACTATTTATCTATAATATATCCATAATCTGTATATTATGGATGTATTATGCCCTGTACGGATATTATACATAATAATGTATTTATATCTCGATATTATTATTATATATTTATACATCTATATAAACGTTACATACAAAATGTTATCATATCCCTATATGGATATATTATACCCATAATATATCCATGGCAACTAGCATATATTTATATATAAATACATATGTATATCTCTTGGATATTGGGAAGAAATTATCCCCGTTATATATCTACATTTTAAATTACATCAATAATATGACCATAGTGATAATATATATTATTCTATTATAACCCACTGATTATATCCATATATGAATATATTTTAGACCTATATTTATAATTCCACATTTATATGTGTTCATATATTTTTGTAACATGAATTTTAAGCTATAAACACATGAATTTTTTATACAGCTTCACAAACTATTACTAAGGTGTACAGACATGTAATAACTTTATTTTTCATAGTCCTTGTTTTTTGCATAAAAACGCCAATCACTTGTTCCAAAATTTTAAAAGTTTATCAGTAATAAAATAGCTATAAAAACAGTAATAAAAATTAGAGCGATGAGAATTTGGACAATCAGAGTTAGGACAATAAAAGCAAAGAGGATGCTCTTGGGCACTAAGCCACATGCCTTGTGAACAAAGGATTAACTCCTAAAATCAATAGCCTGTTGCATACTCATATATTCATACATGATGAATAAATTCCTCTTAAACTGGGGATTTCTCTGGTTATTGCCAACTTTCCTCCTTAATCCTGTTGGTGCCTCAAAGACGAGAAGGAGGTGGCATAAAGTTTGTCTTTTCCGATAAGGAGGCCTCCTGGGGATTTTGGTGTCTTGTTGCTGTTACCTCTGTGCAAAGGATTTCATTATTATCTCATCTCTTTATTAAGGTAGTTAAAAAGTACCTTACATAGCACTGTTTCTCTTTTAACATTATGTTATAACCTAAAACTACATTTAACACACTACTTGAGAGAAGAATTAACACAGCATAACTTTCTAACATAACACATATAATATTGATTTTAATGTTTGCGAAAAGCCAATCATAAAATGGGCATTTTTCACACTGTCCCACTTGGAATCCCTATTTTTCACCTGTCAGGTGAAGCTCTTCCCAGTTCTGCCTCCAGCACGGGATTCCCACTGCTCCTTCTCCCTGCGTGTGCCCAGCCAGCTCCACCTGTGTGCCTGCAGCCCCTCTGGAAGCACAGCAAGAAGGAAAAAATTGCTTTTCACCCATTTTATTTTAAAGCTGCTGCTTGCAATTTGAGCTCTGGCCTTTATTTCAGTACAAATGAATTAAGTTTTGATGCAGAAATGAAGTTACAGACTCGCTGTGCCTCAAATTGTTCAGTGCCACAGCCACGGAAACATCGACCGCCGCTTTTCTTTCCAAAACTATTTCATAGGAATACAAAATATTCCACACACACATCGCCCCATTTCCACCAAAGACACATCTGTGAGAACAGAGCCAGGCTGCACCCTCGCCTCTGACTGACACAAAGATCATCACGTAGAAATTACTTCTAACAGATCCACAAGTTTTAAAATTTAAAGATCCTGAAGGTCCCGTTCTGCCTCAGGGCAGCATTACCACGTCTCATTGGGTTTGCTACAGAAACCAAAATACGGCAGAGATATTGCCACGTGCCACGGGGATGAGGAAAAAGTTACACATTTACTATGAGAGCAGTAAATGTGGTAAACTCTGTATCTCTAACAGGATGGAGCAGAGTTGTGAGATATCCCCACTCTACACACAGAGAGAGTTAGGAGAGTGCTTAACTTGGAAATTCACAGGAATTTATTTACAAAAGTCACAAGAAAAAAGGAAACAACACAAACCTCTCCTCCTGGATGTACCTTACTCTGCAAAAAACTGTGATTGAAGATCATTAAATGCATTTACATGTTTTACAGATTCTTCTTCACATACAACAGCATATGCTTTAGTCATCAAGACATTGGGAGAGAAGATGATTGACTAAGCTGCTTCAAAATAATGAAACTGCCATGTTTCCCTTGGCCTCCCCTCTTTAAAATTAGAGTCAAACACTTTAGCAGAGGAACAGACACGGAATTCTAACTTCTCTAGACGGATACAGGAGAATCACCTTTTCCAATTCAGACCTAGCTCAGCAGTCTTAATTGAGAAAAGACCGGTAGGAAAGCAATTAGGAGCATTCTCTTCCACAGAACTGCAAAGTCACACACAGAATTGCACTTTCAAAGATGTTAATTAAACAAATGATGATGATGATGGAGGGCGGGGGAGGTAGCAGTAAGGAAAGAGCCTGCAAATTGTCTCGGGGTTTTCCCAAAGAAATGCATTTGAAAAGCGCAGGGTGTTCCCCTCCCAGGTTCCCCAGGAAGTTCAGAATACAAACGGTTCTTCACTTCGACCACAGTGATCACCACGCAGAAGTTTAATACATATTTTAAAAAGTATAATAACAATTCTTGACAGAAAAGTAACAAATACTAATCACTAATATCCCCAAAGTTAACACAGAGTTACCCAGCTTTAGGTACAGCTTTTTTTTCTTTCTTGTTTTTTAAACTTATTTTTTAAGTTTTGCACTGCAGTTGCACCCATTTTCAACTGACTTTTCTGTCAGTATGAAATACTGTTTGAAGACAAAAATCCCCAATCAAAGCAGGAAAATTCAGCTTTCAATGTTAAGCTGAACCAGGACTTTACGCAGCTGATTTTATCTCTCTCCATATCAGCTGGACTTCAATCCTTTATAACAAATATTCTTTACAACACACTTTCAGAGCTCAATCCATATTCTCTTAAAGAGTTCCATGGATGTAACTGAAATGAAAGCAAACACGTTTGTTGTTTGTTCTTTTTCTCAATTTAAAAACAAATTGGAGAACGTACTGAAGGAAATTCATCCCTGAGTAACGGAGCATTTAAAAGCTGCATCCCATTGCCAGTCACTGCAACATCCTATGACATTTACTCTAATAATTAATCAACACTATGAACAGGCAGCCAACAGAACTGGTCACAGTTCAATGTATTTGCAGCGTTGTTGCATTGATCCCGTGATCCTGTTAATGAAACTGCAAGGGAACATTAGGAAATGGGATAAATAGAAACAGTGTCTTTTATTATTTTAAGTTGAATGTCAGATTGATAGCTAAACCGTGCTGGATCCCAAGGTACTCAGAGCAGTGGTGGTCAGCAATTGGCTTCTCTGGAAGTCCGAAGAATTTCTACGGGGTGTCTTCAGCCAAACAGCAGGAGGAGAACGATTGTGATGGAGTTCAGGGCTATTAATGGCACTGCAGAGGGGAGAAAAAAGAGAAATTAATACTGAAAATTTTGCTTACCACATCACAAAATGACAGAGCTTCATATAACCATGGGAGAAGGAGCAGAACCAGTCAAAATTTTAGAAATACATTTAATTTTCCTAGGTAAAGTTGTTACCAGTGGAAGGAGCCAGGCTCAAAGACCTTAGTAGAAAGCAACAGCAGAAATATTTTTCCACAGCGCGTTTTAACTTTAACCCAGAGCCTTTAGCTCTGTTTTAACTTCAACACAAATAACTCTTTCTCCAAATTAAAGTAAACAATCTAAAATTCAGCTTATATCCTTGGCTTTACTGTGCTTTAGAATAAATGTTTTGAGTTCTACTCAGTGATAGGCACGACAGGTTAAGATTTGTTACTCCCTCTCTACCATCATCAACAAAATGAATTTTTGGTGTCCATAATGAAGAACTATCAGTAACTTAAAAATTAAGTATAGTTTTCTCCCCATCTCCTGAGGCACATAAGCCTGACTTGCCTTTCAGAAACCCCAGAATTACATTTCCCACACAGGTACTTCCCATAAAGTTGGATTTAAACAAAGTGATTGACACTGCACACTTCGGCTGATCACCAAACTTCATCCCAGCTGCCAGACTCCAAGGGAAGGAAAAGCTCAGCAGGAGAAACACAATCCAGAGCCAGGGAATGTTTTTGCACTTTTGGTGAGGCCTGCACCCTCTTACAGAGAGTCTAGGCCAGACGAAATACAGATTAGTGCAGAAACAAGACACTACAGATTGTAATAATAATAATCATCATAATCATAATAATAGTAGAAAATATTGTGCCCTTACCTCTCATAACAGTTCGTATTGATCGAATGAGGTTTGTCAGCTGTGCTTTAATTCCTGGTTCCTCTCCAAATCCTCCAATCCCTTGATCGCTTCCCCAGCCAACTGGGTCACATAAAAACAGACACACACTTTAGGAAAAAAACCCCAAAACCACACAACAAATGCTGCAATTTTAACGAGAAATCTATCCTGAATGTAGTTTATACTAACACAGATAGACAGCCTTATTTCATGAGCATATTTTAATACAGCAGGCTGAAGGCTGTTAAACCTTACGCTAAACAATGATAAATCCATGTTTCTGTAAAGAAAACCCTCACCTTTTCAATACACCACAGTTCCCTGCGAGTTCATCTGGGCTTAAAAAATAAAACAGCTGTCAAAATAAACCCTAAACGAACTGCAACCTTTTCATAGTCCTGAAAATAAAATAGCAAATAATTCCTGGGTGTGAAGTGATGATGCTTCAGCAATGAGAAAGGGGCCACGCGAGAGAAAAACAGCCAGCACAAATTCCAAAATTGGGATGATGATTTTTGCAACTGCCGTAAGAAAAAAAAACCTAGAACTTAAAATTGGGAACTTTTCTGAGCATACCAGAAGTCCCAAAGTTTTATGGTGCCCAGACACAGCATGATGGGACCAGGGATGTGCCCAGGGATTTCTAAGACCTGCTGGCTGCAGCCCTTACCATTTCTGGAAGGAGCAGAGCAAGGAGCAGCTCTCAATATACCAAGCTCCACTGCTCAAGCTGTGCATTTCTTTCTCCAGAGGCCAGTTTTGAGTTATTTTTGCTCTCCCTTTCTCATCTCCCTGGCACCAAACTGAGGGTGGTGGGTGAGTCCTTTTCCCCCACCAGCCTTGCCAGCCGCTGCTTCCCACCGGGATGAGCCTGGAACTCTATTCCCAACTCTCAAGAGACCGACAACTGGCTTCACCCATCCCAGCTGTCCCCACAGCTCACGTTTTTAATTCCAGCTGCTCGTCAAAAGAGCAAAAGAAAAGCCCAAACCCAAGCTGAGCAGATCCTTTGAAACATATCCAACCGGGGAGCAGGAGAAAGGGATGCCCTTCTGCACTCCTGCCAAAAATCCTGGCTCAGCCTGACGTGGAGAAGTCAGGATTCTCCAGTTCCCAGTGAACTGGGAAACCGCGCATCACTGGCCATTTTTTTTTTTTCCCACAGCTCTGCAGATCTTTGTCGGTGGATCTTCTCTGCTTTGCAGGGCTTTGGCTTCTTTTGAAGGGCAAGGATGCCCAGCCCTGGGAACCCCAGGGACCGAGAGGCGCCATCTCAATAAAAACCAGGCACGGCAAGAAAAAGGAAACCTTTGTGCGACACCCAACACCCCGAGCGCGGCACCACGGGGCGTGAAACAGTTAAAAACGGGTGGGGGAAAAGGACAATTATATATTTAAAAAAAAAAATATATACAGAGGTACGATGAAAGCGGGTGGGAATTCATCCCCAAACCCTCCCCGACGATTCCCAAACCCCTCCCCCGCGCGCTGCCGCTCCCACCGGCGGGGAGCGGCGGGGGCCACCGGGGCCGGGCGGCCCATCGCGGCTCACCGTGGCGGAGGAAGCGCTCCTCGTGCAGCACGGCCACGGCATTGACGATGAGGAGCGAGGCCTGCAGGAGCGAGTAGAGCGTGAAGGCCATGGCCCGGCAGCGGCACCGGCAGCGGCCCCGGCGGCGGCGGCGCCCGAGAGCGACGTGGCGGGGCCGGGCCGGGGCGGGGCCTCACGGCGGCGGGGGCGGGGCTTCGGTGGGCGTGGCCTATCAGGCGTTTGGCGCCACGGAGGGGGCGTGGCTTGACATGGAATGGGCGTGGCCTGTGGAGTGTGCGGAATGGGGCGTGGTCAATGAGGGCGTGGCCTCAATGGGCGTGGCCTAAAGGGGCGTGGCCTCCGGCTCCCGGGATTCGCGATCGAGTCCGGGTTCGCCCGTGGATCCCTCGGGAACCCCAAATCCCTCGGAGCCCCTCCCCCGCGTGGAGCACTCGGTGCCCCTGGGACTCCTTGGATCGATGGATCCCTCCGGTCAATGGATCACTTGGATGCCTGTGGATTCCTCGACTCTGTGGATCTCTCGGAACCCCGTGGGTACCACAGAGCCCCTTAGGTCCATTGGATCCATGGATCTCTCGTGCCCATGGATCCTTTGGAGCCCTCAAGTTCGTGGGTCCCTCAGAACCCCGTGGGTCCCTCGGAGCTTCTTGGGTCTCTTTGGACCATGGATCCCTCGGGTTCATGGAGCCCATGGGGCCCTGTGAATCCCTCAGGGCCCTGGGTCCATCGCATCTGCATGGGTTCCTAGGAGCCCCTTGGGTCCATCAGATCCATGGATCCATTGGGTCCATGGATCTCTCGCGCCCATGGATCCTTTGGAACTCTCAAGTCCGTGGATCCCTCAGAACCCCGTGTGTCCCTCGGAGCTTCTTGGGTCTGTTGGGACCATGGGTCCCTCGGGTTCATGGATCTCCCGGAGCCCTCTGGTTCCATCAGAACTCCTCGGGTCCATTGGATCTGTGAGTGCCCTCAGTCCATGGATCCCTTGGAACCCCACAGATCCCTTGGGTCCATTGGTCATTCAGAGACCCTTGGATCCCTTGGGTCCATTGATCTGTCAAAGCCTCTTGGGCTCATTGGGTCCATGGATCCCTCGTGTCCATGGAGCCCTTGGGGCCCTGTGAATCCCTCAGGGCCCTGAGTCCATCACATCTGCATGGGTTCCTAGGAGCCCCTTGGGTCCATCAGATCCATGGATCCCTTGGGTCCATGGATCTCTCGTGCCCATGGATCCTTTGGAGCCCTCAAGTCTGTGGATCCCTCAGAACCCCGTGGGTCCCTTGGAGCTTCTTGGGTCTGTTGGGACCGTGGATCCCTCGGGTTCATGGATCTCCCAGAGCCCTGTGGTTCCATCAGAACCCCTCAGGTCCATTGGATCTGTGAGTGCCTTCGGTCCATGGATCCCTTGGGTCCATTGATCTGTCAGAGCCTCTTGGGCTCATTGGGTCCATGGATCCCTCGTGTCCATGGAGCCCATGGGGCCCTGTGAATCCCTCAGGGCCTCTTGGGCTCATGGGGTCCATGGATCCCTTGTATCCATGGAGCCCATGGGGCCCTGTGAATCCCTCAGGGCCCTGGGTCCATCGCATCTGCATGGGTTCCTAGGAGCCCCTTGGGTCCATCAGATCCATGGATCCATTGGATCCATGGATCTCTTGTGCCCATGGATCCTTTGGAGCCCTCAAGTCTGTGGATCCCTCAGAACCCCGTGGGTCCCTCAGAGCTTCTTGGGTCTGTTGGGACCGTGGGTCCCTCGGGTTTATGGATCTCCCAGAGCCCTGTGGTTCCATCAGAACTCCTCGGGTCCATTGGATCTGTGAGTGCCTTCGGTCCATGGATCCCTTGGAACCCCACAGATCCCTTGGGTCCATTGGTCATTCAGAGACCTTTGGATCCCTTGGGTCTATTGATGTGTCAGAGCCTCTTGAGCTCATTGGGTCCATGGATCCCTCGTGTCCATGGAGCGAGCCCATGGGGCCCTGTGAATCCCTCAGGGCCCTGGGTCCATCGCATCTGCATGGGTTCCTAGGAGCCCCTTGGGTCCATCAGATCCATGGATCCATTGGATCCATGGATCTCTTGTGCCCATGGATCCTTTGGAGCCCTCAAGTCTGTGGATCCCTCAGAACCCCGTGGGTCCCTCAGAGCTTCTTGGGTCTGTTGGGACCGTGGGTCCCTCGGGTTTATGGATCTCCCAGAGCCCTGTGGTTCCATCAGAACTCCTCGGGTCCATTGGATCTGTGAGTGCCTTCGGTCCATGGATCCCTTGGAACCCCACAGATCCCTTGGGTCCATTGGTCATTCAGAGACCTTTGGATCCCTTGGGTCTATTGATGTGTCAGAGCCTCTTGGGCTCATTGGGTCCATGGATCCCTCGTGTCCATGGAGCCCATGGGGCCCTGTGAATCCCTCAGGGCCTCTTGGGCTCATTGGGTCCATGGATCCCTCGTGTCCATGGAGCCCATGGGGCCCTGTGAATCCCTCAGGGCCCTGGGTCCATCGCATCTGCATAGGTTCCTAGGAGCCCCATGGGTCCATCAGATCCATGGATCCCTTGGGTCCATGGATCCCTCGGAGCCCCCTGATTTTTTCAGGTCTGCAGATCCTTTGGAGCCCCGTGGATTTCTCAGGTCCATGGATCTCTCGGAGCCCCATGGACCTCACATCACAGGCTGTGACGTGGGAAGCTCTGCTCACCGTGTAGCACGTGCCCTTTGGATTTGGAGCAGGAGGAAGGTTCATCCTCATCCTCCTCCTCCTCCTCCATCGTTAACGTGGTAACATGGTGTCTCCCAGCAGCGGGAGCTGGTAGAGAGACATTGCTGGGCGTGGGGCAGTCCCTGTGGCCATCCACCATCAGCAACACAAGTAGAATTATTAAAAAACCATAAACACTGCACATGCAAAAATTCATGGCTTTATACTTGCATTTAGTCTTATGGACAGCGGGGTTTTTCCGTGTGTTTTCCCAATAAATGGGTTTTCCTTCTATCCTGACTGAGGATCAAGCAGGAAGCCAGCCCAGATCCCAGGTGCTGTTTGTCCAACATGTAATGCTGCAGAACCCAAAGCACAGCCCAAAAGGAAACAATTACCTTTTATAGTGGATTGATCATGACTTCTGGGCGGTTCTGCAGTCAAATAACAAAATAATCACAGCTGGAGCTCAGGGATGCCGTATCCCTGTTGTAACTACTGTAGTTACAGAGTTATCCCTGTACTGTAGTTACACAGGTATCCCAGTGTAATTATTGATGCACAAATAGACCTTTTTTTCCCTTTGCCTCTTTCAGTCCGATTGGCTGAAGGGGGTGATTTGCATAATCCCCCTGATTTCATTTCCCAGTAATTTCACCGTGCACAAGCCCCTTAGCTTTGGATGAGCTAACAGTACAGATTTTGGTACTTTTATTACTCAATCAGGGCACAATGATTCACAATGATTTGCATGATCACTTTGTGGTGGTGGTTACTAGACCCTTCTGCTGCAATAGAGGCGACAGCTTTGTGCTCAGTATGGGGGACTGCAGAGACCCCAGATCAATTCCCTGCCCTGCCACAGACTTCTGACACAAGCTGGACAAATTATTCTCCTCTTATTTATATTGTGGCCCCATGCTCTATGTGAAGATCCCCTCGCCAGCAAGTGATGATCTGATATTTCAATTAATTAAGTGCCATAAGTATGTAATCAATAGGTGCTCAGACACCACGTGAATCAGCTGTAAAAAACCCACACCTCAGCTTCTTCTTGTGTTCATCTTTCCTTTCCAAAACACCCACTTTAGTACAGTCAGTGTCATAACATTGTGCAACTTAATAATCACTACTATTAAATAACATTACATTTTAATACCGGAATAAAGATAAAGCACCTTGCCACCAGCACCACAGCATATTTTGTTTACAATTTACTCCCAAAATTGCTCCTATTGCACAAGGGAGATAGAGAATCAAGGATATTCATCAGAGTTCTGTCATCTGGTCAAAAGCATTTGTCATTTCAGCTTCAAAAAGGGCTCAATTTAGGGTAGGGACTAAAACATCTATTGCAGTTGCAGTGAGCTCAATATTTTTGAAGCCTGAACTGAAGTGTTTACTTACATGAAAGCTTCATTGTTTTTCCAAAATGCTGGCTTTGGTTCTGAAAACTCTTATGTGTATGATTAACTTCATAAGCCAGCAGTTAGCGGGAACACTCGAGTGTAGTGGCACATGTGAGCACACACTTGCAGGCTCAGGAGTTCCAGAGCAGCTTCTCTATTTCTCATCTAGGTTTTTAAAATTTGCAATGACTGCAAAACTCCTAAAAACCACCATTTTAACATTTTTAAATTGAGCCATTTCTAGATGCCTGAGTCTTCCCCCTAATTTGTGAGGTTTATAATTCAAATAATCTTTTTCCATCTGTAAATAACAACAACAACAACAACAAGAAAAAGCTTGAGTTTACCAAACTCCATACAGGCAGAGAAAGTCAAGATTGGCCTGAAAAATTTCATCCCGAAGGTCACTACAAATTTTTAAGAAGTTCTGAGTGTTGATGTGTGATGGTCTCACAAACAGAGCTGTCTTTTGTCCTCAGACATAACTTTTAGGGCATTCTGGCAGTGGTTCTATAATTAATTACAGATGAATATGGGGTTCAGTAACATAGATATCTAATAATCACCATGATCAAATAGCATTTCCTGGGCTACCTCCTTACGGTATACAAGCTATAAATAAATAAATGCTAACCTCAGTGAAGAGCTAATGCTTAGAGTTATGGCCCTGAAAAAAAAAAAACCCAAGGTTTTTGCAATAAGTACACAAGTTATGGCTTAGTATTTTTACCCATAATTAAGATATATTTCAAAGGAGCAGCTGTCATCAAGCTGACATAAACTTGACGTGATTTTCCCCTTAATGAAATCCATCATGGCAACTTAGCAACCACAGGAGTCTTATCTCTGAATCATGTTACGTGGTTGAAGGGAAAACCAGATAAAGTTGCTTGCATTAGAAGGAAAGGGGCTTTTTTTTTTTTTATTTGTTTCATTAAAGTGTCGTGTTTCAGCACCATAAATTCCCGGGGTGTCATCTGCAGGGTGCAGTCAATCACCATAAAGAAGAGTTTTAAACCACCTTACAGATGTCAAAGGATTAAACTTCAGGCTGGTGAAGTATTGCGAAGGCATTGGTGTTTTTCACTCTCAGTTTCTCGTTCAATATTTTCAGGCAGAGCACATCTCCCCGGGTGTCACTGTCCCTTACACTTAATGAGAACCAAACTTGTTGCATGGGAGATTTTGGGGTTAACTGAGTTTAATTCTGATGAGAAAATGCCACGACAAAGGAAGACCTGTAATGACTTCAGCCCCTGTACCCTTCACCTCACTTGCCACCACCATCTCCTGACTTTATTTTTAGATCTAGCTTTAACCATTTCCTTCTTTAGACACTGTAAACACCCAGATATATGCACATCAGTGAGAAAATTTTGGGGACCCGGAAAATTCTGGAAATTGGGTCCAATGATCCCAAGCTGGAAGTGAAAAAATGCATTTTGCTACTGGCAGCTTTTTTACCAACTCCTACCATAAGCAGCTTCATTAACTGAAAAACTTTTTGTAGGTGAAATAAATTAGGCTCTGCCTCTCAGCCAGGTGCTATAAATAAATCCAACAGCTAAATTTCACAGTTAGACTAAAGCCTTTGTCATCTCTCACTCATCACACCTATAGTACTGTCGAAGAGCTGTAAAGTTAATGGTGCATCTGACTGATGTAACACGTCCCTGGTAAGCACAAATTGAGTGACTGCTTTAATGTCCAGATGGTTTTTGTTTTTTTTTAAACCACCAAAGCTGGGAATGCAATAAGATTTTGTACATTTGGGAGAATGTGTGTCTGGTCCTCACCTGTCAGGAGCTGCGTACAGGAAAGAGCTTTGCCTTATCTGTGTCTCATGGGTCACCTCTGCCCTTGCTTGTTCGAGAAGTGAACAGCCATCCCTCCAAAAACACGGCCTGACAGCCTCCCTGGGATTTGAGAGGAGATTAATAGGGCTTCACACACTGCCTGGGGATTGAGGAACACAATGAAAAACCATACACAATTCTGGATTTACACCTAAATTTATCAATGCTGTTTTCCTAAGTTAACTTGACTCCATAACCATAACAGGCTTTAAATGTCATTTGTTGCCTGGTTCTCTCTCTCACAGACACAGAAACAGACACACACACATGCTCTTGCTCATCTTGCTACCACCAAGAGTACAGAATGGTTATAGAATCAGGTTTGGGCTGGAAAGGAGCTTAAAGATCATCTCTGTGACATTACATTGTTCTGTTATTATTGGCACTGTGTTGCTTTTGAACTGGAACACACCAGTCCAGACCCAAATCCTGTCATGCTCAGTGCCATGCAGATATTTTTCAGAGGCAGGCATAGGGATTTTCCAATCCATCTCTGAGATGGAAGACAGTGGATATCTAAAGCAGGCCAACGTGGGGAGCAGGGCAGCAAGGAAACAAATGGGTTTTTTCATGGAATTACAAGTCTCTGCTTAGCCCTGCCTCACTGCTGACAGACGGGCAGGATTTTCAGGCATGGAGGCAGCAGAGAGTCTTAGGGAGGGATTTAGAGGATGGGGAAACAGCTCCATGAATTTTGAAAGGTGGGGGATTTAGTCTCTGTGCAGTGAGCAGCATGAAGAAAAGGCAGGGGGATTAAAGAGTGCGAAGAGAACGGTGTCTGAGGCTGGTGCTAAAGCAGAGGACAGGCAGGAGCAGCTCACTTCATACAGTGTGGAAAGAGGGAGGGAGACCCAGGGGACACAAACCCCTACAGGCACAGAGCTGGTGTTTGCCACCACGGGCTTGCACGGATGTTCTTCTGTTGGACCAGGGAAAACAGTGTCAGTAGAAATATTCTGAGTGGGAATACAGTGAATCAAAGGACCAGGGATGGCTGACATGCGCTCACAGTTTTGGAATCAGGTCTGGCTTTCACCTGTGCTAACAGAAAATTCACTCAAAGAGCTTTTTTGGGGACAAGCACAAGGAGCTGCAGCGGTGACCAAAGTCCGACCGCCTTTGGTGGCACGGATTTTCCTTCAGGGCTATGAAATGGGGACGAGTGTGGGCAGCCTCACCTTCCTGTGCCTGCCCCACATCTCCCTTTTGATGGGTGTCATGTAGAGGAGGTGACACAAGGGTTTTGGTGTCCTGGTGTGTCCCAGTGGGGTCAGGCCTTCCACCAGCAGCTTCCCCAGGGGACAGTGGCCCCGTCTAAACCTGGAGAAGGAGGATGCTCACAGGCTGCAGCCTAGGGGTTCCCAACAGCACTTAGGGCATGAAGCTGGAACAGGCTGGCCAGATCCAGGGATCACACTGATCCCTCTTGGAGCCAGATCCTAGCCCAGCCTGATCCCTGGAACCATCACCTCAATGAGAAGGACAGCCAGGCCAGCTGTTGTCACACCAGACATCATCAGTGCCCTGAAAGCTGCAGCACTCAGTTTAAAGATTAATAGATGGTCTCTTTCTCCAGGCTGTAAAAGTGGGTGGATAAAAACCAAATCACAGGCCTGGTGGCTCTGGAGGCTGCAGCCTGTCCAATAATGTCAGCATTTTGCAAGCCGGAGTCATGCAGATAATAGTGAACCATGTGCAGAAGGTCAGGTCTCAGCATACGGTCTGGGATTCTCAGTGAGTCAGAGGGATTGGGAAATCTTTGTAAAAATAACCAGAATTCCCCCTCCTGTGTTTTTTTCCCATGACTCACCCTGCAGAAAAGAAGCAATATGAAAAAGACGTACATTTCTGCAGTAAATTTTTAACACAACACGTCACAGAAAAAAGGTACATGTATCTGTGCTTTTTCTCCACTTCCATTAAAAAACTCAATTTTCCTGCATTTTCTAATACTTTTGTGGTATGAGTTCACAGTCCAGCATTTTGGTGGAGAAAATGAAGTGCAACATGTCGGTCCATCCTCTCAGCTAGCACATATCCCCTGAGTCCTTTATCCCCATTTCTCTCCAGAAGAAAGCTGCAAATGGAAGAAGCTATGGGCTGTCATTGCTCTGGTGCTGAATTGAGGGGTGTTGTCAAAGGAGAAGCATCAGAAATGAAAATTGTCTCTTCAGAGATGGCAAACTGTGGCTGGGCACGCATTTTGCTTGTAAGAAATGTAATTTATGCACATTGGGCCAGTCAAATCCGCCGTCGAAATCTTGTCAGAGCTGCAGTGTGCCACTGTAACTTTTTCCACCACCACAGGTGTTCTAAGGTTTTTGGAGGAATAATTTGACGTGCAACGCCTGGCACAACAGAAATGGAGAAAAAAGAAATAGCTGGGTGTCTGATCAGCATGAAGAGCTGTTGGTGTCTTGAAGCCAAGTCAGTTAATAACAGAATGTAATTTGTGGCAGTAAGAACTGATAGCTGGGATAGAGCTGATTTAATTAATTATGGAGGTGACATACTCCTCTTTTCCTTAATCTTCTGCCCTTCATAAAACCACATCCTACGATCTCATCACCCTGCTTCACTTGGCTAGATGCATTCAAACTAAAACTGAATGAATTTTTTGTTTGAAGAGACTCCTCAAACCATATATTTTACCCTCTCTTTATAGAAAGAGATGCCACAAGGAAAGTCCCTCTTTTAGTGTCTTCAGCTGATTGAAAACAATGAAGACATTTGCATTAATGAGTAATCAGGGGCTTGGGTGTCTTAATTTTCCTCTACAAAATTCAAATATATATCTATATAATTATACCTATATATCTATATAGGTATATATCCATATATACAGGTATACAGATATAGGTATGGATATAGACAAAAGTTTAGCTATAGTTATAGGTAGATATATATAAAAAATCTGGAGGTGGGGAGAATTTGGACCAGATACAAAACAAACCAATATCATTGCCCTAAATTGCTTTTACCCAAGCACCCACCCTAGTGATTCTCCAGCCGTTGCTATCCCACCCATCTCTAGGCTGAGAGAGAAGACCCCAAGAAGCCCCACCAGGGCTTGGCAGGCTGCTCCCATGGGCTGCCTGATGACTCTTGGCTCAAGCAGGAATTCATCCCTGCACACATTCCCATGGCAGCCCTGGTTTCCCTCTCCTCCTGTGACACTCACCTCCGGAGAACACTTATTGCCATGCTGATGGCAACCAGCAGCAGGAGGCTTCCACTGAGAGACACCATGACAATGGCATAGGTGGAGGGTGGTGAACCTTGAAGAGAAACCACAGGTGAGTTTTGCCAAAAACCAGCTTCAGGGAACACAGCCTTTTGTGAAATTACAGGCTGAAAATACTGACAGTCCTCCTGCTCAAACCCTGAGTGGAAGGAGGTGACCAGCTCTGTATTAGAAGGGTGTTTCTGGAAACAATTTTTCATCAAAAATCTCACAGCTCAGTTAAATAACTTGTGTGTCTTTATCTACCAAAGAGTAAAGCAAAACTGCATTTCAGGACTGAGACTGAAATTCAGCCCTGTGGATGTTGGGGTGTTAGACCACAAAGCCATTTCACATATTATCCACCTATTTATAGTAAAGCAGGATCCTGAATCTTACTGCCTAGTCTAGCCAGCACTTTCAATCCACTTTCACCCTTTTCAGTCTGTTTCCATCCTTTTTTAACTCTTGTATACAATTCCAAACTTAAAGGAATGAACACTGACTTACATCCCTGCCTCCAAAGCTCTCACTCTTTTCTGCTGCAACCCCTCCCTTCAATTCCATCATCCTCCCTACCCTGAACCCCAACAGAAGCATGTCTACTGTGTGTCTGATCCATCCACTCCTTTTGAGCCCACTCAAGACCCTGTATCCATAACCCGACAGACTTGCTAACATGCTCAGCTGTGTCACCACACAAATAAACACTGCAAAACTGATTTAAAATGCTGCTGGAAACAAGCAGTAAAACACCTTCTTCCTGGACAATCACAGAGTTGTATAAGTCTTCACCACCAGCATGGGCCATCCTGAAAAATTAGGCAAAGAGACAATCAGATCCCAGCTTAATGTTCAAACACAGCACATTTAGTTCAAATTCCTTTATTTCAGCTGAGTATTTCACTATCTCTAATGTGAATTATCTTTAACTGGAGATTAAAGGAAGATGTATTAAGGGATAGATCCAAAAGTCAGAAGTTAATCGAACTCAAAAACCCTGAATGCTTCTGTTAAGGCAATGAGCTTCCACTGTCTTGAGTTTGACTTCATTTTTCTCCATGGCATCTAATCTTTATAGAATCCCAGAATCCCAGAATGGTTTGTGTTGGAAGGGACCTTAAAGCACATCCAGTGCCACCCCCTGCCATGGGTAGGGACACCTTCCACTATCCCAGGTTACTCCAAGCCCTGTCCAGCCTGGCCCTGAACACTTCCAGGGATGGAATTTTGGCATGGACAAACAACCCAACAACACCAACAACACACTCAGACCTATCTAGCTGATGCTTTTATCTAATCCTGACCAGTTTGCCCCAGGACACAGAACCTTTTTTTTACTGCCTCCAGAAGTGGTAGCTAAGTAATCTGTCCAGGCTTTGCCTCTTGTCCATCAGTGCATGTGAATAAAATGAAATGTCAGCCCAGAATCTGAGAAATTCTCCCTCTCCCCAAGGAGAGCTGAGCTGAGTTTAGTGAGAATGGAAAATCAACTTGCTTACTAGAGAGTCCTGCAACCCCCCTCAATATCCTAAGGAAAACCTCAGTTTTGCAAGCACAAATCTTTTGTGCTTGTAAAGAAGTCAAGAAAATACACCATGGAAATTAAAATATAAAGCAGAATTAGATTACAAATTTGTGGAGTACCTTGTGACTGCTGAAGATCCTTGTGTCAGCATCACACTGCTCAAACCTTGCCTGAAAGTAAAGCTGGTCCGAAGGGTTTCAGACTAATTGCTCACTTCATTTGCCTCTGCTGATTGCTTCCTTCTCTCGTGGTTTTTATAGGGCAGGGTAATCTCTTCTGTGTTTAGACAATCAATAAAGTGCGGAGGTGGATCAAGCAGAGGCTTTACTCACCATCCTTTAGATAAGCAATTATTTCCACACTCTTTCTGGTGGAGCAGGAGGCAGAGCTGGGCTACACCCAGGGCTTCCACAGGGCACAGGACCCCCTCTGATGTGCATGAACTTCTCCAAGCTGGTGCCAGGACTGGCTGCAGAAATGTGCTGTGTCCCAGGAGGGGTGCCTTTGGGTCTTCTCCAGAAGGCTGCGTGGAGAGGCCAGGCGTGGATGCTCTCCAGGCAAGGGAAGCCCACCAGAATCTGAGCCCTGTCCTTGCTGTGTGGCTGTTGTACAGTCTGACCTGGCTCTCTGCGCTGAAAACAACCAGGCAGGAGTTTAAGGAGCTGTTGCTGAACTGTTAAACGGGGACAGCCAGCTCAGGGCTTCAGAAGTGCTTCATTTTGGTGTTTCTTGCAGCCTGGCCTCACCGCACCGCAGGCAGGAGGAGAACACGACTTTATCCCCAAAGCACCTACCCCTTCCCATGCCTTGGTTGGGGAGGCCACATCCTCACAGCTCTGGAACTCATTCTGCTCTGCAGGAGCCCCCATTCCCTGTGCCAGGCTGGGGCTGAGCTGGCAGCTGCACCGAGTTATCTCATGGAAGGCTGCGGCTGCCTGTGCTCTGTGGTCAGAGAAGGAGTGGTGCTCCAGGGTGGAGACCCTTTCTTCGTTAATGCAGGTACAAGGAAAACATTAATGAAATCCGTATTGGCAGGTGTTTCAAAACATTAGAGATAGACTGTTTTTTCTGCTGTGCCTAGACAAATAGGTGCACAACGATTCCTGCTCCTCTTACGTCACAGTAATCAACAGGACCCAAGCACCTCTCCGAGTCCCCTGGAGATTGTTTGGAAGGGTTTCAGGCATCCACAGTCTGGAGAATTCTAAAGAATTCACAGTCAGCTAGAAGTCTAGTTGACCACAACTGTGAATTTTCCTCTGTGGCTCAAGAAAACAGCAAATAACTACATTGGATAGATTTTACAGAGAGATGAACAGCAAAGAGCAGGCCTGCAGACATATGCAGGTATTTTTTTCTGTTCAAGCCACACATCCACTCTTCATTTTGTGTCATCCATAGAGGAGGACACTTGGTCTGTATAAACCTTCTTTCCCTGCTTCGGGGATTCACTGAACTTGTGTTTGGCTTTAAGCCTGAACATGCCACAGAAGAGTTCCTGAGCCGTGAGGACTTTGTATTCAGGCAGGTGCCAGCACTTTTCTTCTTTATCAAACAAAGGGAAAGATCAAATCAAAGCTGATTGTTTTGTGGAACCCATTTGTGATTTTTGAGTCCGATCCAAAGGTCACTCAAATGACCTCTAATGGGAATCTCTGCTGATTTCTCTGGTATCCAGACCGTGTTTCTAAAGCAAAAGCTGCTAAATACAAAGGGGACCTCACTCTTGAAAGCCATTGACCATCTGCATGGTGGATCTATGTGTCTTGTGCATGCCCAGTGTGAAGACATGGTGGAAGCAACTGGGGTGTGTTCTTCTCTTGGGAATGGAAATTGACCTTTATTGAACTTTCAGAGACAATAAAGAAGAAAAACAATGGATGCCCTCAATATTCCTAAAGGTGAATAGTCTTCTTTTTTTTTTTTTAATTTAATGCATTAATAAATATTCCTTTTTTTCCTTTTTATCCTGATGTCACCTCACCCCAAACTCAGTTTTCTGGAGAAGCTGGAGATCACAGTATGGGGAGCTGTGGTGGAGGAGGAGGGGGCAGCTCTTTCCTACAGGAACACCTTATCTCACGTGGCTTGGGTGCAGTTCCACCACTGAAAACTGCCAGCACAGATAACAGCAACCCCAGCGAGACCAGGACAGGCTGCCAGGTGTGCATAAGGCCAACACCACAGGTCACAAGGACGTGAGCTGTGTGCTGTGACAGAGATTCTCAGCACCACTGTAGTCTTTTATCTGCTATGGGGTTTATTAGTGAACACTTGGCTAGCATTTTGGAGATCAAAAATTTCATATATGAGGGTATGCATCAAGGATAATATTACTATAATAATAATAATAATAATAATAATAATAATAATAATAATAATAATAATAAGAGTCCTCTCAAAATTGTACTGAATAACCCAAGGCAGTTGGGTAAAACAGTTCAAAATGCATTTAGAATTATAGACTCACAGAATAATATGGGTTGGAAGGGACTTTGAAGCCCATCTTGTTCCAACCCCCTGCTATGCTCATCTGGGCATAAGCTCCATGGACAA
This sequence comes from Taeniopygia guttata, assembly GCF_048771995.1. Lineage (NCBI taxonomy): Eukaryota > Metazoa > Chordata > Aves > Passeriformes > Estrildidae > Taeniopygia > Taeniopygia guttata. Next base: position 4,933,063 of record NC_133063.1, on the reverse strand, counting down.
ACCTCCTGGAGGAAAGAAAAGCTACAGGAGATGATAGGAAAACAGTGGTATGTCCTAGAGAAGCTCTCCCAGCAGCTTTTCTTAACGCAGTGATTTTGCTTTAAAAGCCAGCAGGGTGAAAGATTTTATCATAGAGGGTCAGAGAAAACACTTCACTTTGTTCTTGTTAATTCTTCAGTGATACAGTCTGAAAAACACTGTTTTTTTGAGGAGGAGCTATTTTTGTACACTGCAAAATTTATACCAAACCTTTGGCACAGCTGCCTGAAGGTTTTACACTACATAAAAATTATGGAATAGGAAAAATAACTCCGAGGAAATCCGAACTTTAAAAGGCACAGGAATTTACTTAATCAATAATACAAAAGAAAAGGTGTAGCATTTTTTGTTTTGCTATTAATAAGTAGAGCCTTATCCTGTTTGCCATGCCCAGCTCAGACAAAACTTCTTGATCTTTACTTGATCTTTACCTTGAAGAAACCTATTCTGTCAGAGATATCTTTTTTAAAATAATCATCCAGGTATTTATATTTATTCCAAGGTATTTATTCATCAATGTGATCAATCTGGAAAGCAGTAAATGCTCAGATATGCTGTCTGCCCACAAGGCCGGGTTGGATGTGGCTTGGAGCAGCATGAACTAGTGGAAAATGTCCTTGCTCTTGGCAGGGCATGGAACTGGATGAGCTTTAAGACCCCTTCCAACCCAAACCATTCCAGAATTGTGCAGATTGCACCTTCCATTTTACAGCAAGGTCAGCAAAATGTAGAAAGGGTCTTTGAGGGAGATGGCTTGAAGGCACATAAAGTTTTGGTCCTGAGAGAAGGTGTGTTCCCATTTCCTGGAATAAGTGAAAGCACATATCTTCATGCTTTTGCTTGGTGTGCTTCTTCACCAGAATAAATAGCTGTGCTGAAGTATCTCTGAAGCAAACAATGCAAGGCCTAGGTCCTGGAGAAACACCACCACAACTCGAGCACAGAGCCCCCATGGGAGGTGCTGTGGGCAGTTCATGGACACGCAGCTGGTGTGGGGTAAATGTAATATTCTCATTCCATTTGGAAACTCAATCACAGCTCAGTGTGTAACCTGTGCTGTGGGTTTTGCCATGCTCAGGGGATTTTGGTGTCCAGAAGGCTAAAACCAAGGTCTGTGAGACTGCTGTTACCCTTTGCCTCTCTTGTGATAACAGCGGCAGAGGCGATGTTTGGTCACTTACGCAGGTTTCTTCAAGGTGTTGACAAGCTGCGCGTCACACATCAGAAAATCTGAGTGTTTATTTTCCACACCAACACGTCATTCATTTTGCGCTAAGGGCAGCAGCAGTGCTGCTCTGTGTGGGCAAACTGTGAGTGGGACCATCCCCACGTGGCACCGGGGAGCTGCAGCCACACCACGACACTGTCCCCTTCCAGCTCAGGGGAGGCCTGAGCCACTTCCCTGGCCACTTTGGCCACTTCCAAACTTCCATCAGGACAGGCTGGGGTGACTCCACAGCCACCCTGGATGTGCTCCCCAGTGGGCTCAAACACAACCCTGCCAAGGCCACTGCAGGGAGGGAGCTGAGTTCAAGTCTTTTTCTATAGACACAGGGTATGTGTGCTGCAGATACAACCATGCCAGCTACTGGGAAAATATCCCATTATCCTTTTTTCTAAACTTTTATTTGTGATGCCAGCTGGTGGAAAGGTTGAGTTGGTGAAACACAATAGTGTTTAATGGGATCCTTTTCACTTCAATGTGTACAAGCTTTGCCACAAGAGGAAAGCAAACAAAAAGCAACTGGTGATAAGGAGCTTCCATGGATATTTATCCAAGTGATTTGTTTAGGTGGAGGCCTCTCTTTATTTGTTTTCCAGAATCATGTTCTTGAACTTTATCAGCATGAGGAATTATTTTTTAATTCAAAACACCTCATTCATGCTTAGCTCTGAGATAAATGTTCCATCACAGCTTTTGCCATTGTGGTCTGTGAATCAGCTACCAACCAGGCAAATGATGCTTCCATTTCCAGAGTGGGCATAAATAACCAAGTGGAAATTGGACATTTTGAGTCATGAGTGATCAGTTTGAAGTGCATTTATTGCCTATTTATTCATGCGAGCAGTGCATTTAATGCATGGTTCCACAACTGCTGCACACACGGCTGTGCTCTGGAAAGTCCCTGGGGAACACAACAGCCTGAACACTGCTGAGCTGGGAGCAGAAAACAAATAAATCTGCTTTAGGTGCTTTGTGTCTGCTCCTGGGCCTGAACAGGCTGGTTCTCAAATGGTGAGGGACAATGAGGGCTGCTCTGAACGCCTGACCACATCCAGGAGCTCTGGCACTCAGAAGCCATTAGGGAGGTAATTTCTTATTGAGCAATGGGATTACTTTATGTCTGGGCAAAACTTTTGATCTATAGTGGTAAGAGATTTTACCACCACCCTGCAGCCGGGTCCATTCATCACAGAAAGCAGAACACTGTCACTCTGTGCAATAATCTACAGAGGATCCTGTGCCCTGAGTATTCTGCTCATCTATTTCTGCATCTCATAAAGGATGCACCTGGTTGGGAAAAGGGACATGAGGACTACAGAGCTATGGGGCTGCTCATGTTGGAGGGATGACTGCAACTTAATCTGGAAAAATGACAGCCAAAAAGGCTTGATAGATGCCTATGAAATCATGCCAGACGTGGAGAAAGTGGATAGGAATGGCAGTAATCAACAGGCAATTTGTCTCATCCAGTACAAGAAGCCCAGCACATAAAATGAGGCTAAATGTGGCAGCTCAATCATCAGAAGCTGGTTTTCTCTTTTTTCCCCACAAGCTGTATTTAAACTGTGGAGTTTATTGCCACAAGATGCTGTAATCTGCTAAAAGCATGCCTAGGCCTTAAAAGTCACTGGTTGTGTTCATGGATGAAAAAAAAAAAATCCACTGAGGGTTGCTAAAAGCAAGACATCATGTCGAGGTCAGAAAACCTGTAAGCAGTAAATCATTAGTAGTTAAAACAATATTCTGGGAACATATCTCTAATTGCTGGTGTGCTTACACAGAGTATCTGATTTCCTCTATTCTTGGGAAAAGGCAACTGGTACAGGTGAAAATTTGAACTGCCCTGGCCCAGCTTTTCTGGTGGTTTTGCTGCGTTTTTTTTTTTTTTTTTTTTTTTTTTTTTTTTCCCATGCCAAAAAAGCCTTAATTTTGTTGGTTCAGTGAGTCTTGTCAGCTCACCTGACACCAGAGGAAACTGTGCAGGGGAGGGCATGAAAACAGGCTGTGCCCTTCCTCCCAGCTCTTCCAGCTGCACCAAGGAACTGTAAAGCCAGATGATTTAATCTCACAGGAGTTTGCTGGGAATTTGCTGGGAATATTGAGCGAAGAACTCTGCTGGGCATGGCTAAAACCACTTTTGGATGCTGGTGGTGCTGTACTGGTTTGGGAGATCCTTTGAGTTGGGGACCAAGACCTTCAGCAAGGAGACGGATTCACTCAGGAAAGCCCTGAGAATCAGGGTGCTGCAGGTCATCAGGGAAAGACCTGGGGAATATGGCTGCAGTCTTCAAAATCAACTGATTTATTTCTGTGGATCCACAAGGCACATCCTGAAATTCTTCTGAGCGTTTTCAAAATAACCAGAGGCAGAAATTTCCACCATGGAAATCTTCAGCATATTATTAGTGAATTAAAATACTTCTGAAAAGTAATTATTTGGGATAAATTTCCCAGCCATTTTCTTCAGTGGGCTAAGCATGGCATTAAATTACAGGGAAGCTCAACTATTATCTCATACTTTTCTTTTTTTTTTTTTTTATTATAGACTTTTTATCCACATGAATGATAAAGAAACTACAACAGAGTTAAATACCTTTTTTGATAACAGTGATTATATTCTTAATTACACTCAATATTAAATTGTAAAATATTTCCAGAGGAGTACAATCGTAATTCATACAGCAGGCAAAATACCAGAGGGGGAAAGGGACGAGGGAGAGGGGTGTGAGAATCTCCAGACTGCTTTTAAAAAGCACTGTGTATGGCTAACGCTGCTCTATCCATCCTTCCATCTGTCCACCCGTCCATCCAAACGTGGTTCTGGCCCATCTGGTGAGATGTTCATTTCCTTCCATAAAACAATCACTATTCCAAAGCAAAAGGTGAACTGGCAGATGTTGTCAGTGTCTGTGGCATTGAAAGGACCAGCAGTTCCTTTCACAGCTTATCTGCACGATTCAAAAGCATTTTTTCTTCTATCAAGCTCAATAGTCCTTCTAAAAACACAAAGACTTAAACTTTGGTACCACCAAAAAAAAAAAAAAAAGAAAAAGAAAAAGAAAAAAAATATCAAGGACAGGCATTTTTTTGTTGTTGTTGTTTTGTGTTTACTAATAAATGGCTGCTACATTCTATTTGACATGGTTGTCCATGATACTATGAGGTCACTTGTCCTTAGGTTCAGAGGAACCTGATTTTTTTTTTTTATTTAGATCCCCAAACACTTCCATTTCACAGTCTATATACAAGTCAGGTTTCTGACTGGGTTATAACTTATAAGGTAACAGCTGCAAAAGCTCCTGTGCTTCTGGGAGTGGGGAAAAAAAAAAAAAAAAAAAAAAAAAAAAAAGAGGGACAAAAAGAGAAAGAGAGAGAAAGTGTTATCAACATTAAGCCAAAGTTTGAGACAGTGACAGAATTATGACATTAATTTACAACCCTTGAGAAAGGGACACACGTAGGTCACCTGCTCCAGCAGCTCTTCTTTTTCTAATCCCCCTACTTCTTGTGGATTTTTTTAGTCAATCCACAAGCCAGATTTTCTGGTAGCAGGGCTACCAGCTTTTGGCTTCTGTGTCCAAACCCTGATCTTCTTTTACCAGGAAAAATAACCAAGAGAATGTTTGTTACAGTGAGCTCATGGGCAGTCTGTGCCCCCTTCCCTGGGACCCTGTGGCTCTGATCAAGATATCCCTGGATCCTCCTTCCTACCCCAACGTTGGTGGGTTGGTGGAGAGCCAGGGAAGCCCACCCTGTCCAAAACCTTTATAGACCCCTGAGATTTCCTGTTCTTCCTCTTTTGCCCCACTCTCCACAAGGACATCACAGAATAAAGAGACCTGCACCGACTTATCTCGGGGTAAGAGCCTCTTTTGGAAATCTTTGCCATCTCCTGATATTCCTCCCCTCAAAGCCTTGGATCTCTGGGCTGGCCTGATAATTCAGGGGGCTGTGTGAGTGGGGGAACGTCAAATGTCATTTAAATGTTAATACTTCAGCACCCAAAACTGATATATCCCTGGTCACTGATGATACAGGTGGTGTTTCTACCAAATGAACCCTTCTAATACGGAGTCCTGAAAAATGCAGTGTTTGGTTTAGGAAGCCCTGCCTGTGAGCAGCAGGATAATTGCCTTCTGTAGGACACTCAACTACAGAACCACACTCAGTGGGGTTCTGTGAGACTCCCAAAATATGCTGATGTACTGCTTTTTCTGGAGCTGAAGGAGTTCCATTAAGGGCAGAAAAGCTCCTTCCTACCTGGAGCATGAACAATTTTTTTGCACTCTGAATGCCGTGGTGTTTCCTTCCTTCCTTTTACTGAAGGTACCTTGACCTTGATGACTTTTCAGTGTCAGGAAAAGCACATGCTCAGGCAGTTAGAGCTATGAAATGGTTTGGGTTGAAAAGAACTTTAAAGATCCCCTCATCCTACCCCTGCCATGGGCAGAACAGCTTCCACTATCTCAGGGTGCCCAAGCCCCATCCAATCTGGCCTTGGACACTTCCAGGGATGGGGCAGCCACAGCTGCTCTGGGCACTCTCTGCCAAGTCCTCACCCCATCACAGGAAATAATTACTTCATAATATTTAATTTAAAGCTACTTTAATGTTTAATTTAAAGCTACTAGTTTGAAGCCTTTGTCCTGTCGCTGCAGGATCCATGGGTCAGCTCCCAGCACAACATCCCACCCCAGTGAAGCCTTGTAATTTGTGCCATGTGTAATTCACCATCTTTGGACTGTAGCACAACACCTACACAGAGAGGGCTTTGGGACCAGGAGCAGCCCCATCAAACAACAGAATGATCCTCTTAATTCCTGCTGCAGAGGAGCACAGGCAGCCAGGCCAAGTGGAATGAAGTCTCTTTTTTCACAAGCTCACCTTTAGCTTTTGCTGAGGTGTGCACCGAGCTTTTCTTTCCTGATCAAGCTTGCTGCATAGGGAATCTGGAATGACACAGAAACAGAGACACTGCTCAAGCCAAGGTTTGGCTAATAAAACACCCAATCTGGGAATCCCTGTAAATGAAATGTTTTGGTTTTCTTCCCGAAAATAGGGAGGAATCGTAGGAAGCAACACCTTAAATATAAAGCTTCAACTATTAATGAAACCTCAGGGAGGTTGAAGCAGAAATAAAATAAAAAATGGCCGGAATTAAAACAACAGATAGAATCTTAAAATTCAGTGAAAAATATGCATTCTGATGCTTTGTTTATATCAGAGGCTGACAAAGGATAAAGCCACCTGTGAGATCATGAAAAATCAGCAGTGTGTGTGACAGATCAAGCAATGCACACTGATCCCTGCACAGCCACAATACAGCAGGTTGGGAGCGTGAGACTTCATGTATTTATATCCCTGTAATTAGGAAGTTCATAATAGTTATCTCCAACTTGCACCAATCTGAAGGGAAGCCACTGAAGTGGAACAAATAATTAAAGAAAAACAGAGAACATGGGCATATTAGGGAACACAGTTATATTTAGAAACAAAGTGGGATGATGTGCTCATTGGCCACTGGGAATGCATTACAAGGCTGCTCTTCTTCAGTGCTGGGCCTTTAGAATGCAACAAAACTAAATTGCTCTGAGATTTCCCCATAGCTGGGAATCCAAGGGGCTACAAATTCTTTGATGATGACTTTTGGAGGGACCGCTGGAGGAATTCAGGCTGGGAGATCAAAAAATTCTGCGTCCCTGCACTCCTAGGTGCTGCTGCACACTGAGCTGACCTGCTTCTGCTGCCAGGCACTCCAAATAATGTCAAATGTGCTACTGCAAGCTGACAATTATGTCAGCTGAAGTCAGGATCAAGGCCTTAACCTGCACAAACAGCAGAAGCAACGGGTGGGCAAGCACAGAAACTTCAAGCAACCTGCCCCACACACCTAGACACAGTGAATTTGTGTCCGTATCCACTGACCCCACATGCTCCAGACATCCCTGTTTTGCTTTTAGGTACATGATTCCCATCCATTATGAGGGTGTTTGTGTGAATTGTGCCCAGCACGCCTCTGGGCTGGGGTAAAGCTTTGTGACTGCAAAGGCATTGAGAGACTTACCCTTCCCTGCCTACCTTAACAAAGAAAAAGAGGAGGGAAAGTCTTTTGAAGCTCAGGAGCTAACCCTTTTATTTCTTGGGAAAGGAAATCAATCTGGCTGAAAGCAGCAGCACAGGAAGGAGCAGTGTCTGTGGCTGAATGAAAGCAGAAGCCTTTCACGGGGGCACACTGCTTCCCCCCTTCACAGCCCTGGGAAAGGGGAAATGTGAGTGCATGAACCACTGATGACCAGAAAAGACCAAGATTCCAGGTGTTTTGCCTGACTACTCTTATAATCCCTTCCCTTGACAGAAGAAAATAGGGATCAGGAAGCTTGTGGCCAGATTCTCCCCCAAGAAACAGAGCTGTCCCCTCCACCTTGTCCCCAGGCACAGCTGCCTTCAGGACACGGTGCTTGCAAAGGCTGCAGAACTCCTTCCCAAGCTGCAGCAGAGATGGGGGAGCAGAGAAGCTGCTTCCCTGGTCACCCTGGCCATGGTTTGGATGCAAAAAGTAGCCACAAACAAACTGCACAAAAAAAAATCAGCACGTTCCAGCTGGGACCTGCTGGGACCAGCTGATTCCTGCCTCTCTCCCACTCACCAAGGCCAACTTGGGTTTGCATGGCCACAAATTATATAGGACACCTCCCAAGCTGTACTGACCTAGATAATACAACGGGGTACGTTCTGTCAGAAATTAACTGTTCTTAATCCACTTCTCCGCTATATTTGGCACACCGGTGTCTTTCTAACGTGCGTTGTTTTAGCTGATCTCCTGGTAATTGATGGCAGTGGGAGAGGTGGGTGTTCAACAGGGAAATGACTACTTTCTCCATTAGTTAAATCACCTACAATGTCATCTTCTATTTCTGTCATTGTCAGAGCATTTGGTAACTCCGATGCTGTGGTGGAAGAGGATTTAGGGCTCTCCTGGCACCACAATCCCTCTCTGTGCATCCATGGGGGCTGCTGTGATGAGGGCAGGACAGTACCCAAAAGGGCACTGAGATGCAAGGGGTGGTCCTTTTCAAAGGGTGCACAGAAATAACAAAAATGAAGGCACTTGGGTTTTAAGCAACAAAAAAAAAAACCCCAAAAACAAAAACAAAAAACCCAAAAAAAACAACAACAACAAAAAAAACCCACCCAAAAAAAAAAAAAAAGTTTTCATGACCAGGTCCACATTAGTAGGAAATACAGTGAGAGCAGATCTGAAGAGACTCTCCAATAAATATGTAATATAGACACTGATTCTTTTGTCCTACAGGTTGACTCCAGTCTAGTCCTGGTACTCAGTAGGAACTGGAGCACAGTCTCATGTGCATTCCTGGAACACATCCCCATTTGTTCCACCTGGAGGGAACCCAGTCAGCGAGCCTGGAGCCTGCTCCATGACTCGAACCACAGCACAGGGCATGGAGGAATGGGGAGTCATTTCTGAAGTCCTGTCTGATCCCTGTTATGCACACTCACATATCAAAGTAGCTTCAGCTTCGGCCTCTTTCAGGGGCTTCACCTCTGCACCCCATCTCTGGTGAGATACACAATTTTACATCACCCTGCCTTCTGTTGCTTAGAAAAAATACTTTGCACTCATGCAGTAGCTGAGGCTGGCTTGTGGCTCCCTGTATATCCACACCCATTTTCAATCTGAATTTCTGCAGATTCTAAATGAAAAAAAGCTTTCTTCTTAAATTTCTACAAGGCATCCTTTTGTTTAACATTTGAATTTACTGTAGAAAGAGGCACAGCTCCATCCTGTACCAAGGCACATCCACATGTGTTGTCAAGATACAAGTTTTGCTCACCTGTCTTGGAAAAAAAAACCAAACCAACAGCAAGAAATTAAATTCTGGTGAAAACATCTCACTTTCCTGTAGACATTCAGGGATGAGCCTTTTGAGGACAGAACACAGCATTCCAGCAATGTTCTTTTACCTGTCATGTGTGTGCTGTGAGCAGGCACTTCAGCACAAGATGCCACTCAAGAAATACGAGAGCCATTCTGCTGAACAACTGTTTGCATCTTGTCAAGGACAATCACCTGAGCTGCACCACTTCAGGCCAAGCACAGAAGTCACAAATGAAGCACTGCCATTTCCCATTTCCTGCTTTTGAGAACCGAGATCTCCCCACACGGAAATGTGGGTGCTTCTTGTTTGGATAATGAACACATTAATTGGACAAAAGCACCAGCTTTCCATAAACAATGTAAACTAAGAATTAGAACTACTGCTGCTCTTCTGAATTATAGTGTGACCCAGAGGAACAGGCTTTCATGCCTGTGAAGATTTACCAACATTAACCACATGGTAGATTTTTTTTCCCTGCTTCTTTTAAACATTCCTTGTCAGTCTTTAAGGATCAGGGTGAAAGGAAAGATGATGCAGAGATGTAAATCAGTTTTGCAGAGAGATAGCTCCTGATTTATTTTATTGCCTGACTCTGAAGAACAGAGTTGATTTAAAGGAGCACTGAGAGCAGAAAGCCATGAAACACAGAAGAGTTCCAGATGGATCCAGTTCTGAGCTCTGAACATTATTATCAGCCCAAAGTGAGGTTGGTAAGGAGGAAGTCAGTTCATGGGAGCAAAACCTAATTAAAATATCCCAAACAAAACCAAACCATCATTTTTCATGTAACTCAGAAAGACAAAGGCCTGCCTGAGTGTTTCACATTTCTAACACACCTCAGAAACCTGTCATTTTTACCCCAATGTAAAATTAGTGTGATTGATCATCACCCAGTGATCTAAACCACCATGGGTGATGAACATCACCTGAGCTTGTCCTGATGGACAGGTCACCACTGAGGTCAACACCTCCTGAGAACCCACAAGCTGCTTGTAAGGCACCTCTGAGAGAAAATTAAGAAAAGCTCCTCAGTTTGCAGGAGGTTTAAATTTCCTGCTTGGTGTTCTACTTCCCCGTGGCCATGTTTGAGGTTCATGAAAACATTAAAGGATGAAAATAATCATGCTGGCAATGCTGCTTCTGGTCTTTTTCTCTCACCAGGCAGCTAGGAAGAAAGTTCATGGTTTTAAAGTCTATTCCACTAACACAGTTGCTCAGAAGCCAGTATCAGACAGATGCAGGGTTTCAGGTAGGAGGTGACTTGATACTTGGTTACAGTGCTGGGCTGTCCCAGGAGATGAGTTCTGGTCTCACTAGACAGAAACTAAAAACTCTAAAGGCAGGTGAGCTCTTCTAAGGCTGTACCATGTGTGTCATGTCTGAATTTCCCCCATCCTGCTGGGATTTCTCCTCACTGACCCCTTCTGTACAGCTCATTAACAAAAGCCAGATGATTCTCAGAATCTCAGAATTTGAACCTTTCAGGTTAAAAAAGATCTCTAAGATAATTGAGTCCAGCCATTCCCCCAGCACTAAGCCATGCCACCAATGCCCAGCTCACCACTGACCCATGTCCCCAAGTGCCACTTCCACACGGCCTTTAAACCCCTCCAGGGATGGGACTCCACCTCTGCTCTGAACACCTGACCTCAGTACTTGACAGTGAAGAAATTTTTCCTAACATCCACTTCAAACCTTCCCTGGCACAACCGGATCTGCATGCAAAATCCATATTTTATATATGATCTCCACATACGTGCCCTGCACTCAGCCAATTGGGAAGACAGCACTTTGCAAGAGGAGGAACAGATAAATGCATCCAGGGGTCTAAGATCCATTTTGTTGTTAAATATGATGATTGATTGTTTCCTGGCACAAACAGGTTGCAAAATTTCCTTGCAAAACTTCAGGCAGCTTTTTCAGACACTCTGAAAACTCTGAAAACTGAAACACTGGAAGTTCCACCTGTACATCAGGAAGAAATTCCTTACTAGAACAATCTGCATGGAGAAGCTGTGGATCCTTCCTCACTGGAGGTGCTCAAAATCTTGCCAGGAGAACCGTTCTGAACAATGATCCCTGAGGGATTCCACTCGAGCTGGGACTAGGTGACCTCCAGCGGCCACTTGCAGCCTTACTCATTGTGTGATTTTCATCAAAACTAAGGACCACACATCAACCTGCTGCTCCAGCAACCCACTGAGCCAGGCTGCCTGCCAAGAACCCAACATCCAGCAGCGAAGGTGTAAGAGAACAGGACCCACATCGTTTTTCCCAGCGACCTGAGCCTTACTCCCGGCTTTCAGAAAGCCGTGGGATATTATTGTCTTTCGATTGAGCCTCGCTTAATTTAAGCCTCGTTTAATTTAAGCCTCGCTTAATTTAAGCCGGGTTTGGAGCGCGGGTTTAGCGCGCCGCGGCCGCTGCAGTGGCGGCCGGCGGGCGGCAGAGGGCACCCGCGGGCCGCGCTGCCACGGAGCGCTCCCAAAACGGGGAAGAATCTCCCCAAAAAAAACGTGACAAAAAGCGTCACGGTCAGTGTTCCCGCGCACAGGGCACGAGCTGCGCGTCAGGCTGCAGTGGGTGTTGGCGCTGGGAAGTTTTCAAATGCAATGATAATTGCTTGATTTTTTTTTTCTTGATTACATTCAGCTTCTATTACAGATAAACACGCTGGGTCAATTTATTTTAAAGTCTGATTGCTCAGACTTTAAAATTCAGGGTGAGTGAAACGATCGTTCTGGAAAAACCTACTTCTGGTACCCACAGTTACAGGGGATCAGGGAATGAGAGAGTCGTTTAGGTTGGAAAAGCCACCCAAGAAACTCAAATCTAACCATTTCCCACACTGCCCAGCCCACGCTAATCCGTGTCCCCAGGTGCCACATCCACACGGCTCTTAAATCTGTCTGTGGATATTCAGGAAGGACTAATTTAAGTTGCATATCTTCAGCAGTGAGAAGAGCCAAAAAAAAAAACCAAAAAAACAACCCCGCAAAAACAACCTAACTCCAAGCAGGGGTATTTTTTGTAAAATAATTTTTAAAAACAATTAAGTCAAGTTGTGTGGCTAGTTGTCTCAATAAATTTTGAGCTTAGTACTACAAAGCATACACCTATGAAGGTCTATGTAAAACTATGATTTCAGTATGAATGAAATGCTTCTGCTTTTCTCTTTGTACTTCTATGTTAACAAGAAAATTAGGTTAAAGCCCTGTTAAAGTAGTAGTGCAGCAGCTCATGTAAAAAAAAATCACCTAAAAACGCCAGTTAAAAACAAAACAACAACACCAATTAAAAAAAATCAGAAGCAGACACATTTTTGTGTATTCTGCACCAATTCATCCATGCAATAACCCTGGAAGGCCAAAGTAGTTCTATCATTACCACATTCAGTTCATTAATCTTAATTCTAGATATAAACATACAAGATATATGCCCACAAATTAATTAAAGCCACTGCAGGGATTATCACCTCAAAAGTGCTGACTCCATTTCAGTTATCAGCCGAGATATCTCTGAAGATTTCTGCACCCATTTTGGCAAACACACTCATTATTTGCAGCAGTCTCTCAGTTTTTCATACATACATCTTTTTATCAGTCTCACTAATCACAGCCTGCCCCACAAATATGAGCATGAACACTTGTTGGTGAATCAACAACATTTCCATTAGTAATAATTAAACTAAGGCATATGTAGGGAGCAAAGAGGTCCTGAGTTGTTGCTGCAGCACATTAAATATTGCAATTATTCTCTGTAAATACATTCAGACAGCTCTGTTTAATGATTAAATGACTCTTAGTCTGTCCATAGCACAAATCAGCAAGTGAAAAGGGTGTAAATTACTTGATAATATTTATTTTCCTGCCCAAGAAAATCAGGAAAACCACCACAGCTGGCTTGCTGGAGGTCTGGGATATCCAATTCCAGAAACAACTTCACCACAAGGCCACAAGGTGAGTGGCAGAGGTGATCCATTCTCTCCCTGGGAGGCAGAGTTAGTTAGCTCCAAGTTCAGCTGATACAAGAGATAAGGACTGGGGTGGGCCCATAAACTTTGTGCTTAGAAATTCTTTGCAGAAGGAAATTCAAATGGTGACCTGCCTCAAGTCCAAAGCAGCAGAGAAAAGTGCTTTTCAGGATGGCATCCTAATTAGAATTTTCTGTGACAACAAAATTCACTTGTCAAGTCAAACTTCCTGCCTGTCATCGGGACACAAAGGGGGACACAGTAACAGCTGAGCACATTAAAGGAAAAGAGTGGAGACCAGCTGCAAAAAACACCCAGAGACATTCTGAACCTGAGTTTCCTCCACAACCTCTTTCAAACACCCTCCATCTCTCATTGAAATCTCTGCAGTCAGCAGGAACGGGGCGCGTGGATGCTTGGCAGCTCTAAAAATAAGGCCAGTCCTAAATGCCTCTGAACATCGGAGCACAAGTTTGACAATCCTGGCCTTCAAATTTACTTTTATGTCCTAACCCATCATTTAGAAAATGACAGTATCAGGAGGCTGGGCAATGCCTTCTCTGCACCGTGACAAGCAGAAGGAAAATTTCAATGGGGGAGCACAGGGCTGATTCAGAGAAATGGGGAGGTTTGCCAAGCTTGCCTCCAAAACAAAACCCTGTTGAACAATGTCAGAATGAGCACAGAGGAAGCATCAGCAAAGCATAAGTTGACAGCCTTGCCATGCCCTGCTCTTGAAACCACACTAAGCATTCACTTATCTGAGTGTGGAACAGCTTCTCATGCTCCAGCCCCTTTGCTTGCAGCAGATTTAAGAAAGTCAGCTTTTCAAAACAACACAGTTGGATGTGATGATCTAGAGCTGCACTAGCACACAAGCAAAATCCCTCTTGGTTTTAAAAAAACAAGCAAGAGACCCAACAGTAATGTGTGCCTGCACTGAACTGTGTTTTGGCAACTTGATCCTTTACTGCTGAGTTAAGCACTTCTTCTAGTGTCTGAAATGAGAAAAATACACATCCTAAGGTTTATTTTCTGGTGAGAAGCAGGGATTGAGCAGATTCCCTAGGCAGAAACATTTAACTGCTCAAAGTTTACTGATTCACTCCTCCCTGCTCCTCTCTGCAGAAGCACCTCTCCGTGTTGAGTCAACACATTTTGTTTAGTTGAAACATGAAGACCCATCTGGTTACTGTATGAAAGTAAATCTCCAGGTAATTGGGCTCCAAACCAGCTGAGAACTGTGTGTTTACCTCTTGCTAAATATAAGGCAATAGGAGCTTGGTAATAAGGCAATAGGAGCTTGGTGCATCTGCATAGCTCACAAAGGAAAAAACTGAGGTTTGCACTTAAGAAACACAAAGCAGCAGCTCAAGACACTTTTACCAGAGAAATTAAACTTACGATTTGTAGCTGCTGCACCATTTCTTCTCTGTACGCCAGCTCCCGCTTCATCTGATCTTGAAAATTGTCTGCATGAGAGGGGAAAAAATGTAGGTGCAATAATTAAAACAGAGACCAGACAGCAGAATTGACACCAATCAAGCTAAACCAAACCCAGTCACTACTGAGGAATCACAAAGCACTACAAAAGTCCTTCGCTCAATTAAAGCATGCAGCTAACAAATATGTGTCTAATAGGAGACACCACTGAGAGCAGAAAAAATGTGCAAAAATTAGATTTCGCTACCTCACCCATCAGAAAATGTCAGATGCTAAGTTTGTGTTGCTAGCTTTTTTCCCAGCTATTTTCCTGCTCGGGCAAGGCTCTGCAGTCATTAGTCAAAGTTTTGCAGGCCCTAAAGAGAAGAGCAGAAAGTGCTTTCTTTGCTTTGGCATAAATCTGTTGACATCAACAGCGATGTCCAGCATGTGAGAGGAGAAAGCGTTCAAGGATGCAGGGCTTGATTTGTGGTTTGTAGCATTGTGCTGACGGCTTTGAACAAAACTGAAGCTCCATAAAGAGTGACGTGGTGTCGGAATCTGTGGGTATTGTTGATTCCGAGATTGTAGAAAGTCTCTGTCTGTCAGCCCCGCTGCCAAAGCAGAAGCCATAATTCGTCTGTGCTGGTTTCAGGGTTGTTTATTCTGTTTATCTCTAACATGTTCTGCTGCCCTGCCGCAGCTCTGTCCTGCAGGGCAGCGTGTGGGGCTCTGCCCTCAGTGGGATGGTACAAACATTAAATACCAGAAACTACGTGTACTATATTTACAATAACGTGCCAATATCTGTCACCTACGTTGGACAGTGTGTCCCCAGCCTGAACCAACAGAAAAATGCCAACACCACAGTGAAACATGGAGGGCATGAAGAAGGAGGAAAAGGACAAGGCACACCCAATTCCTCCATCTTGTCCCCTCTGAACCCCTAATCTAGAAACCTAAAATTTTACTTTTGCACCCGTGCCACACTTAATTATTACTCTTATCAAACACTCAAAGCTTGTAATTCATCCCGTAAGACTGAAAACTCTTTTCCATGGACAGAGATCACAGCCAGTGTCTCTGGGGGCTCTGTCCAAGGGGGTTCCTGACCCCCTGCCGGGGTCCCAGACCTGCCAGGGCAGCCAGAGGGAAGCCCTGGATTCCCACAACGTGGGATTTGGAAGAGAGAAAGTCTTTCAAAGAGAGATCCTGGGTTACAGCACAGGCCGGCCTTCCTGCTCCAGTGGATCCTCCTTCTCTGATTTTCCTCCTAAATAACCATTTCAGACAAAACTTCATTTGTTAGAAGATTAACTGATGCTCTGTGTTCCTTAACATTCCTGTTGGTGGGTGGGAAAAAGAAGAATATGAACAAAACTATTGACAAGAACCAAAGATCTCCAAGAGCTGCCTGATGAAGGTCAGGGTGCAAACTGAAGAGGAAAGAAAACCCATCCCAACCACTATAATTTTGATTCAAGTAACAAGCCTGTCCTGGAAGAAAAAACGAGGGGGCAGAGCTCTGTCCCGCTCTTAAAAAAGAACTTTTTCCTCTCTGAATGGTGAAGTTGTTGTTTAAAAAAAAAAGGAGGCACAGAAAGAGCAATGAAACAGGGAAAGAGTGACAAATTTTGGCAAGCTGAAGCCCTCAGGAGTCCAGCATAACCACATTGAGAATGATCTGGTGACATTATCTCAATGAAGTTCTCCAGATTTCCAGTAAATTCCCAGAGAACTGTTAAGCCTATTCCCGGTGCTCCAACATGATCAGAAAAATAAGCCAACAAAAATACAGCAGATTTACAATTCCTCTTTTCCTAGCACCCCCAAAAAACCATGCAGTATAAAAAGGTGACTGCCTCCTGTCCTGGTCACCAAAGGCTGATAGTTGCAACTGAGGTCATCCAGCTTCACTCTGGGTAGGTTTTAAGGAGAAATTTCCTTTTTTCCTTCAACACTTTCCTGCCAGCTGCCTCTTCATGGGCACATCACCTCTCCAAACCAACAGCTCAGGGATCTTGCTCAGCCCTGCACAGCAAATGTCCAAGCTCACAGTGGAAATGGGGTGTTAATGGTAGGGACAGCGATTTTTTTCCCCGGCAGCATTTACCCGAGTCCAAATGCTCACAGACAAAGCCATAAGCAGTACCCAGGAGAAAAGATATGAATATTTAAATAGCTTTCTTAACACAAAATTAAATACTTTAAGTACCCAGACTGCGTCTCCGCCATTTTATTGCCACATTGTTTAAAATGCAGACGGACAGAACGCGGAGCAGCCGACACGGAGGGCACAAACCAGAGCAGGGCTCCAGGAGAACACACTGTCACCATGCAGAGATGCTTGCATTTTTATCAGGACAGCAAATACTTTGACTTTCTACATGTGATCTGGATTTTCAGTTTGTTTTTTTTAATTTTATTTGAGTGATCTCTGCATTGACAGATCTTAAAGGCAAAGGAAAATTTCTTTGCTGAAATTTCTTTCACCTGCAGCTTTCAAGCACAACAGCAAGGTGAAAAATACAAGGTCTTGCTGTTTTATAAATTATCTCAGTCTGTGTTTCAAGTAGGTTCAAGAAGCCACTGCTAAGAGAGCTTGCACATAAGCTCAGTTCTCATTTCACAGTGATTTAAATGAGAGGAGAACTCTGAAACCAAACACCATTTACTGCACAGCCCTGTTGTGAGTAGTGGCTTGATGCTGTGAAGGTATAACACCCCAAATGTGCTCAGTTTCAAGTGGAGGACCCGAAAGAGGTGACTCTAGAGCTCACTGCAGGCAACCTGACAGAAGCATTTTCCAGAGAGAAATGGTGATGCCTTCCACATCTTGTATGTTGCCTTCCAGCTGAAACAGGGGTGAACTTTCAGTACAATTTACATTTTACCTCAACTTTCCTTTAGTTGGATCTCCAAAAACTTCTCTCCCTGGCTCCTCCCTGCCCAAGACACCAATACCATTCTATTACCCGACCTAAAGCAACAGCCCAACAGCAAAAGTCTGGAACAGGCCCCCTCTCTTGTGCTAGAACATACAATGCAATAGAGGACAAAACACCCTCAACACAGATTTACACTAATTTGCTTTACAAAGGCTCTTTTTTTCTTGTTTTATTACATGCGGAGGAGGGGTGGGATTTTTTGGTAAATCTAAATCTGTAAATAGGCTTTACGGTCACTTGTAGGTATGGTTTATAGCGCAT
Organism: Taeniopygia guttata; assembly: GCF_048771995.1. Taxonomy (NCBI): domain Eukaryota; kingdom Metazoa; phylum Chordata; class Aves; order Passeriformes; family Estrildidae; genus Taeniopygia; species Taeniopygia guttata. The sequence continues at coordinate 4,915,297 of NC_133063.1, read as the reverse complement.
TATCTGTTTTCTATTTTAATCCTGAAGAAAATTGACCACTACTTTGTGGTACATTGAAACCACATATTTTTCAAGACAGCATACAGCAGTCACCACTTCCTTGGTCGGCTGTACTTGTTCTTTTCTTTTATTTGAATTGTATTTCATGTGGTTTAATTGCAGTGCTTATTTACATGGCAAAGACAGAGCATTAATTTTACTGTAGAAGAACAAAAGGATAAATAAGAGACTTGAATGGCAAAAGTCCAAGATGCCATTTCGCCAATACCACACAGCAGCATTTTGATCCCCACGAATTATTTGAAAATTACCTCACTCCCAAACCCAAGTAATGACTGGATTTATTCTGAAGGATGAGTTTATGCTCCTTTCATTAATATCTGTATTATGTCAAGTGACTCTTCTTTATTGATGGAGCTGCCTACGTATTTCAATATTTGAGCTAAAGATGGAGTAATTCCCAGAGTCCTCGCACTTCCTTGCTTCCCTGAACTTACCTATCTGATGCTACAGGAAGGGAACAAGCAAATTTTCTTTGAACAACAGGAAAATGCTATCTGTGTTCCCTCTTTTTCTGGTGGGATCAGCCTGATCTAAGTGGAATTTCTCCTGGAAAAATCTTACCGCCGTTGCTGCAGCGTCATTCAACAGATCCCAGCCAAGGGGTCTTTTTCTACTTCCCTGTAAAATCAGCCCAACCTTCTGGCAGCTTCACAAAAACCCTGCTCAGTGCCCATTTTGTTTTATTTGAGACGTGCCCTGCACATTCCATCGCCCTGGGCAGCAGTACCCCCTCTCAGCGGCCGTGGTGGAGATGCCATCTCAAATGGCCTCTCCCGACAGGAAAAATCCAAGCAGGAATTTCTACTCCTTAAAAAGGCCAGATCAGTTCTCCAGCATCAGCTGGAACCTCCTGAAAATGAGTATTAGGAACCTCCTGAAAACGAGGATTAAGCATCTTGTCTTCAGTAGCCCCTGAGGTGTTGGCTGAGACACCAACCTCACTGTACCCCGTGAGGATCCAGATGAGTTCCTGTCTACTCACTGTAATCAGTGCTATCAAAACTAGTAGAATGCATACCTAAAAAACATCCAGCTTTGTATTTTCCCCACAAAAGGCCCTGCTTTGGCAGCTGCAGGGGTTGAAAGGGACCTCAAAATCACCTCATTCCGACCCTGGGGACACCTCCCACCATCCCAACTTGCTCCAAGCCCTGCCCAGCCTGGAGTCAGCAGAACTAAGCCCAAGATCATGGCAGCACAACTGAGAACCTGTCTCATTTTATCAGCCTGGCAGCAACCAACCACGTACACACACAACACCAAAACCACAGATTTTGTGTCTTACTGAAGACTGGGAAAGACGCGTTTCCTTTCAACACCTGGAATTCCTGTTCCAGCCTCCTCCGTAGGTCGATCTGCTCAAACAGAACCTTCTGGAGTTCCTCTAACAAAGAGAAAAAGTGGTTTTGATAATCTGAATAAATAGTTCTTGAAAGAACAGTTGCAGAGCAATTCATTACTCTAAGACAAAATATTTTAGTGCTTATTAAAAAAAAAAAAAGAGTTGCATAGACCTACCATAGATTTTGTGCAGAAAGCCATGAATATAAATCAATGTAATATATTATTTTAAAGTATTATATTACAGTGTCATGTATTGATTGATATATATGCATTAATCTCAATTATATCTACCCAAAGGTCCATATATTATTCATATGTTACTTGACAAGCTTAAAATATGGCACAGAACAAAAGTGCCCCCTATTATCCTCATATTCTATTAAAACAAAGAGCAGTTTTATAATGTAAGAGGCCTTATTTATTTTACCTTTCCCCATATTTTCCACATCCTTCTTCAGAGAATGAGGTGAATTAGTTTCTTGTGTGTGTTCTCCTTAAAAAAAAAGAAAAAGAAAAAGAAGTTATTGATTTACTGATAGTGCTTTTTGTCAGTGCTGTCCTTACTACTCATCGGCTTCAGAGAATCTGGAGAGGAAATAAAAGGGGTAAAAATATAAAGAAATAGTAAGATCGAGATTTATCTGCAGATTTCTGGGTGCATAACACAAATATATGTGAATTCATATTTTCTCTACTTCAATAAACTATCTGCCTACAGCATGGCCTTTTGCAGACAACATCTGATATCTCCTTGATATTCTTCTTGCTGAGCTGATTCCTCCTTTCCCTCTAACTCCTCTCTTGAAGATTCTTATCAGAGGCAGAGAAAAGGGAAGATCTTTCTCTACAGTCTCATCTCTTCTCCTCTCAGCGGGAAGCCCGTGCTCTCCATCTGGGCAGGACCCTGTTCCAAAATCCACAGGAAAAATGCCTTTTTGCCTTCATCAGCTCTTCAGCTTTATCATCTTCCAGAGCTCCATGGCATGAGTGTGTTGCAACTGAATATAATTTATATCCAGCTGAGATAAAATTGACATTAGTGGTATTTGCATATAAAGGATACATCTCTGGGGTCAGCCAATTGAGGGACTCCTGTCTTTGGTTGCTCACATCAACTTTTAATTATATTATAGTACAGAATTTTCCATGTAACAGAAGTTGGCTATTTCCAGACACATGCATGTTACTTCCTCCAGCCTAATTTTTTGTCTACAAATGGAATTAAATAAAAAAAAAAAATCACAAGTTGTGATGTTCAGCTGAATGACAGCCTGACTTGGAAACTGAACCTTCTGACGAAAGGTGTTACTTTCACTATCCTCTGCAACTGCAAAATTTTCCCTGTGACTTCTATGAATTGCTTCTATAAAAGCTTCCTTCCAAAATTTTTCCTTTTAACTTCTATGAATTGCTTCTATAAAAGCTATGAAAAACTTTTTTAAAAAAACAATACAATACCACTTTAGCTGAAATTGATGGGAGAATTTCTGTTATTTACAGCTGAAGTATGAATGGACCCTCAATAATTAAGAAAATATTTGGTAAATAACCAATTATTGAACTAATTGGATTAATTCTTGTTTTAGTCCAGCCAGTAAATACACATCATTAAGTCTACTGATAAGTAATCACAAGAGACATGTATATAAATATATTAATGTGTTTATGTAGTTAGAAGAGAGGTTTATGGAGAAAACACCTTGGGTTTTGGTGTTTCATTTGGTTTTGCTTTTTTAAAAAATTAAATCCATAGCACTGAAATAGGTCATCGGACAACATACAACAGCTACTTTAAAAATTATTGTGTCATCACAATAGGCTAATTTTAAAGTTGAATTGGAAAGTCTTGCAACAGATGCAGTCAGAAATCTTTTTGCAAAGCATTTTTTCCTGTTTTTAAAAATCGATGCAATCCTATATCCAGTAAACCTTGAAGTTATAGCATATGAAACCTATCCAATAGCTCTGCATTTTAGCATCTCCACTCTCTTAATTCCTTAAAAAAAAGCCAAAAAGCAACCACTCATTCAGACACATACATTTACACAACTGGTATCTAGTGCCAGCAATTCCATTTCAAAAACTCATTTATGTAACATGGTGATTTAAACAAAAAAAAAAAAAAATCATTTTTGTGGGATATTTGGTGAAAACGAAGTATTTTCCACAGGTAAGCTGTCTCACCACAGCAGAACACATAGCAGGCTTAAAAATATATCACCTTTTGGGCAGTGGTTTGAGGGGTTTCCACAACATAAAATGGATTTGTTGGGGGATTTTTTAGCCAGCATTATCCTTTTTTAAACTGGATGGTCATCAAAACCAAAATATTTTGTCAGATAAATTAGGGTGCACTAAATCAAAAGGGAGGAATTTAAGTTTAGGAAGGGCGAATTTATTGAATTACAAATATTAGAATATTCCCAACCCATTTCTTCCATCGAGGCACCCTTTTCTGTGTGCTTTATGTGCGGTTTTGAGGGATAACAGACTCACAGACAGAAGGTAACTGGATTTTTCAAGGAGAAGGAAGGGAAAGGGGAAGAGACTAAAGTATGGTGACAATACAGCTCTTTCTCCCTTGCTCAGTTGAGCTCCCAGGGCTGTGCAATGTGAGGCTGCTGACTCGCTGGGACAGAAAGAACTGCATCAAAATGAAGATAAGGTCATGTAGCATGAAGAATAACTTCCCCAGCATCTGCAGCCTCCCTACTAAGCTACTGAAAAAGGCCTATTAGAAAATCCACCATGCTTGCACCTGAAATAAGTAAAGAATGGGAGTGGAAAAATGGAGGTATTTAAAGGCCAAAGACAGGACACATGTAATTATTTTAAAGAATTGCATTTCTAAAATGTTTTCTGATGTTTAAAAAAAATATTATTGTTAATGGCAGTAATAATCAGATGTGTTTCACCTTTCCTGTCCCTCTGAAAATAATAATCAGGGCCCTGCTCTTCTCCATTTTTCTCTACTTCCCAGAGGCCTCATCATGCATTGTGTACTGTTCTACCTTAATTGAAAGGGAGGAGGTATTGAATATTTAACCAGCTTCCCTTCTCTTAAATGTTAATTAAAAGCTAAATAGGTGTTTAAAAACAAACAAACAGAAAGCCCAAAGAATTTTAATCAGTCTAAGAAAAAATCACTTTCCCTCCTAATAGCTCCACCATAACTCTCCTGGGCCTTGTCTGCACACAAACTTGCAGCATTTACAGCAGCAGGACCGAAAGCTGTGCCACCCCTCTGTATGGACACGGAGATTTCCTTTAGGAAAGACTATTTCAGTTTGTTCAGGAAAATCAAACTGTGCCTCCCTCATCTCTTGGGTAGGGGGAAAGAGGGTGAAATATTTGCAGGCCACTTAAATTGCTTCAGCGAAAGCATTGGGTGCCTCTGTTCTTCCCCACAAGCTCAGGTGCACAGACAATGTTTTTCTGGAATAAAGGCACAAATAGCTTTCTTAACCTGGAGTGTGAACACTCATGCTCAAAATTGCTCAAAAATTGGCACTGTGAAAAACAGAGGTTCCAGGGTTGGACACTGGCACAACCTCAGCTCCTGCGGCACCGCCATTTTATCAGCTCTGCATCCACTGGAGCAGTTTAAGATTTGAATTTTTAACATCTATATTTTTAACATTTCTACACCTATCCTCCTCTAAAGAAATGCACTTTGCCCTCATGGTAAAAAAAAAAAAAAAAGCCAAGCCAGACATAGCCAGGTTAGCCCTTCATGCTCTGCCACCTCCTGCGATCCTTCCCCAGGAAGCTCTCAGACCAGTTTCTGAAAAGCAGCTAAAAAAAAATTCCACTCAGTCCCAGAGAACTCAGCTACCTTAATGTGCTGATTTGTCCAGCACAGAGCATGGATGGTCTGGAAATATATATAA